>NC_049203.1:3655067-3977567 GCF_013347855.1 Anguilla anguilla
GGGAGGTTCCAACTGTGTGGATCTTAAACGGGACGGGGCAGGGGGACAGGGCGCCGGGGCATAACGACCAGGTTTTGGACCCCTTCACCGGGGAACTGATCTGTGCACTGGAGGACTACCCTGACAGGAATGCATCTGTGTCATTTACGTGCATAGGTAAGTCATGCGTGCCACAGACGTATTCATACCTACTAAGATCTCAGTGGAACATAAGTCTACATATATTTACATCAATCTTTTATATTCTGTATTGCTTTTATTATGCAGTACATTGTAAGAAAAGTAGATATAATAATAATAAGAAGAAGAATTAGAAGAATTAGAATAGCTTTTATTATTATTACTATTATCATTATTGTTGTTCCTGTTTTTGCTCTTGTTTTGATGTATCACATTCATGTCAGCACTGTGGCGAAACACTTCCTGTTAAACAGTAGCGGGACTCTCTCACTTTTTAAAAGGGCTCGACCTGGCGACCAGAGCCTACATCCTTGCAGTCTGCTGCACTTTTATTATCGTGCTGATTCCATCTTCGGCTTGGTTTTATATACGTTTCAAGCAGCGAAGGCGGAACCAAAGCCTCTAGCCGAGTAAGTGGTTTCTGTTTTCGCCTTCTTAGATTCTTACATTGCTATCTGTTTTCCTTACTTTAAAGTTATCAGGCTAAGACTCATTAAGTAATATAAAATGAAATCGATTATTTTATATTCTACAATATTTTTAGTGTATTTAGTTGTATTTGCATCATATTTTGGTGTAATTTAAAAACTGCCCTCTCCCCATCCCTTCATTGAAAGTGAATTTAAAATTTTAAAATTCTGAAATTCTGAAACCTAGACAATGGAATCTTCCGTACGGGAACTTGAACGTGACGATAATCCGCGGTTAATGACAAGCTAATTGTGTGGTGATTTCTGTGTGACTCGCTGCGCTCTCTCTGTGTCTTTGCTTCCTCTGTAGCTGCCATGGTTCCTGCGGAAGACATTTACTCCAGCGTGGCTATTTACGTGGTCGTTTCGCGTGTGTTTCATCCCCCGCCACCCTCTGCCCAGGAAAAGACCAGTTACCGAATCAGCCAGCCAGTGGAAATGTCCACCTTAATTTACAGACCTCCAGGGGGCAGTAATGAGAATAATACACTGTACCAACAGGGGCCGAAATGAACTCCCAGCTCCCGCTGTGTGTGTGTATATTGCATGTAAGATAGCATGCCAGAGCAACAATATGATAACGTTGAAAATCCAAGTACATCAAACTTCACGGAATGTATTGTACATTCCAGAATGTGGACGTGGCCTGGGCAGAATATCATTGGCTGTAGTGGTATCCGGTGAAGAAGAGTTCATTTAGAATTTAAGGTTTGTTAGGTGAGACACGACAAATATTTTGGGCACCAGCAACCTCTCTGGTTGATCAGCAGCCATTCTGGCCAATCAGAAGCCCCATTGATTCAGCAACAAACCCCCTCTGGCCAATCAGCTGTGCCGGGGAATCCTCTATGAAAGTGCAGGGCCTGGTGTAGCATTCCACATTTTTATAAAAAACACTGCTGTACTCTTTCATGAGGGGATGCTGGCTAATGTTTCCTCATGCCAGCAGTGTATAGCAAATTAAATATGTAGTACTAACGTATGTTTGTGACTGAGTAAAGTGTTTAGATTAAATGAGTTGAGGAAATTGGAATTGAGTGTTGAGCCTGCATCACATTCTGTGATTGTCATATGATGTGTGCCAAGATTCGTGTGATTAAAAATTTGTTGTTAGAAAATAAATGTCGAAAAGTTTATTTATTCATGTAAAAAAAAAAAAAAAAAAAGATTTTTGGATGATTTTGATTATTTGATTCGTAATTTGAATTAATCAGAAGTCAGCTTGACGTATAACTTTTTTAATATTGTCACAACTGCAGAATAGCATCTCTTGCGAGAAAGTACAGTTTCGCAGTATTGGTGTAGATTTACAGCATGCATACAGCTCATCCGAACCTTCTCGTTGCCGTTCTTACACTCAGTAACTTGAGTCTGAACGTCTCTGGGCGTCTCTGTTCTCTGCGTGGCTTCGCTCATGTCTCTGCACGGATGGCTCGTAGAGATTCGCAGGTAACTGCAAGGTAAAAGTCAAAGGAACGCAAAACAAAATTGAAATCGCTCCGCTTTGGTTTACCGTCGTTTGATTTGGAAATCCCTGTGGCACTGCTGCCGGAAATCATACAAAGGCAGTTGAGCTTAAACTTAAAGCTCTGATTTTCTCACTCATCTTTATTACGTTTTTCAGCTAATTGTATTTACCTTAATTTAACCAGTTTAAATAGATTTGACACCCTTACCAAGCAGACTGGAGCACCCTGCGTGCTCTACACGAAGGTATGATGTCACAGACGACAGTGGTGAACACTGCTAGCGATTAAAAACATAGCCACTCAAAACATACTCGTTAAGTCATTCACGCGATCCGTTACCATAAATTGAGTTGTCCAGGACCTCCTTTTCCTGTTTTTCAAGTCTCCTGTCTTGGAACCCCTGCATGGTAACATAGATGTTCTCCCCCATGTCTGAAACAGTGAGCATAATTAAGCAAAATTAGGATTGTCGGCAGTCCAAAATGCCATGTTATGCTTGTTCTCCACCAGTTCCCCCAGTGGCCGCTAGTGAGCTGTAAATTGGAGTCTGAAAATGTACCTTTAAATCGATAATTATTTGTGCCCGTTTCTGTGTGGTCATTTGCTCATTTGCTGAAGTTGACCATAGCCTACTAGGCTAACTAAGTTAATTGTGAAAAATGTTTTATAAAATTCTGTTTTGATTTGATATGAGAACTGTGGAGCATTTTCACATTTTCATTTTATGAATAGTTAGAATTTTTTGTGTCTTGAATAATAATAATAATAATAATAGTAATAATAATAGTAATAATAATAATAATAATAATAATAATGTAGGAATGCTCTACTGACCTTCACTGTCCTTGGCTGGTTTCCTGTGAAACTTCAGCAAGACCACGGAACAGACTGGAATACTGAGAAACAATCCAAACGCGATGCAAGCAGGAATACGGCCTGTTTAAATTTAGATTAGGTGAACATCTAGCTATGACACTCTGGCATGACACTAAGTTGTAGAATTACTGACAATAAGTCAGTACCTCAGAACCGACAGGTTGTTTTATGATCCAGTGCTGAGAATGCTTTCGTCGGGCTCTTAATTTGTAGCAAACAGCACATTTGTAACTATGCGTCCAAATAGCTACAGAGAGATCAGGACGTTTCTTACAAAAATTATTATTTGAGGCCGAAGAAAACACACAAAGCAATTAACTATCTCCTGTCTCCCATGCAGTCTCCCATTTACCTCCTGTCCTTCCAGTAAAATGATGTTGTGAAACTTCTTTGGAAATAATTTTTTACCCTTTGAAGAGTAGTTTTTTTTGGAATGTTTTTTTTTTCCTCAAAATTCTATGTCAGTGTTCTATGTCAAAAACTTGACATTTCTTTCAATTACCAGTAGTGATTGTTACATCAGCATTAGAATGTTCAGTTCAGTTATGAACATTCTAATCACATGTTTACAATCTTACACTGTAAAGGGTTAACGAGCCTCTGTCACGCAAACATGCTACTGGGTTGCTGTGTCATTTAGCATCACACATCGCCCAGCTGTATCGGCTGTGCATTGGCTGTGTACCTCTGCATCCTTTGACAGTGGATCGGCTGGACTTTTTGCTGACGGGGTTTTCTGCCACGCAGAGCACGTGGCCAGGCGTGCTGCCAAACAGGTACAGGGTTCTCTCGGTCTCAGTCTGCGCTGGCTGCGGGGACAGGCTGGATAGGTTCGTGAGACCGGCCCACTGCAGCCTGACACGGTCCCCTCTGTCTACTGAACAGGCCAGGAGGACTCGTCCGTCCAACGTACAGGAAGAGCGTACCGCTGGGCGCGATACGGCCTCTGCGAAGAAACAGGAGCATAATATAATAATAAAAAATATAATAAAACAACAGGTGCATTTGATGTAAATTAAGTATTGTCTTCTACCGGCGATTTGCACAGTGCATGATACTGGCGGTGACCTGCGAGCACGCACACAGTATTGAAAACAGGAAACCAACATGGTTGTGGTCAATGTCAAGATATGGTCGATCTCAGGCTTCTGCAAGCTGCGTGCTATTGTATTTCACAGTAATGGCAAAGCATTTTACAGTGGCTTGCATAGAGGCAGTGAAGTTCGGCCAAAAAAAAAAATACCATTAAAGGACAGTTGGAAAATGCACGCTTGGTTCTTGGGCCCTTTTCTAATAATTGTGGTTATTTGCCTTTTGCTGTCAGAGAAGGACAGTAAATGTTATCTAGGATAGTCACTAATCCCACATCACGTTTTGTTTAAGGCACAAATCCAAATAATTCAGTGTCACATGATTCATTACTTCAGTATTGGTCATGAGTATGAATGGAGGGGGCAAGGTAGAAAACCTCACGTTTTTTCAAGATAAGCAACATTTTAAAATCATACCTATTATGATGAGCTCAATGCCAGTTCTTGAAATCATTCGGCCAGAAGAGTTAAACGATTCCACAGTATAATTTCCTGTGTCATTTTTACTGGCTGTTTTGATTAGCAGGGATCCATTCTCAAAAATCTCACATTCACTCCCACAATGTAACTTAAAAGTTTTTCCATTTGATTTTTTCCAACGAACATCGTTGACGTTTGCCCTTGTCCTGGCAGGATGCAAAAATATGGTGTCCCCAACTTGTCTGAATTCTCTGGATGAGTTCTGTGCCATGACTAAATTAGGAATAAGACACGTGTTACTTGGAATCTAATCTGTACAACGACTTTATAAAATAAAATATCATTACTGAAAACGAATATTTTAAAAGGAAATGGCTTTTCATCATATAAAGATCTCTAGAAGAGAGCTGTCTAAAACAAAAACACGCCAGTGGCTTTGATAATAATAATAATAATAATAGTAATCATCATCATCATCATCATCATCATAACAATAAATATATAAAAATAATAATAATAATTATAATTATAATTATCATATTTTGCAGCTCTTTCATTATTGCAGCTTGCAGCTCGAGTGTTTCACGTATGTACTAACAGCTGCTAACCACTGAAAAGTTTTATAAACTTTTAACAATAGTAATTCACCTGAGCAAAAATAAATGTGACTTACCATGTTGCGCACAGATATGCAGACCCATGATGTGAAAGGCGACCCTTTTCACTAATTGCAGATAGTGCGCAGTGGGGAGCGGATGCATGCTGCGCATAATGGCTACCGTCTCACGTCCAGCGCTGTTGTTTTTTAAAGATTCATCACCGAGTGTGTGTGTGTGTGCATGTAGGGGGGGGGGTTGGGGTGAGAGACTGGATGCATGGTTTCTCAGATGTATTAATAAATTATCTAATCGTGGCCATTAGATGTGGTCAGCTGCAGAGAAAACGATCGTGACTGCTTCTGCACCTTACCTCTGCACATACCTTCTCGAGCACCGAGCGACATTCGCCTTAAAAGTATACAGTACATAAAATGAGAACAGAAAAAAAAAATGAAAAATTATTTTTTTTTAATTTGTTTTAATGTGAAGTATGTCGTGTCTAAACACGAAAGAGATGAGCGAGGCCAGCTACATCCTGGTCATTATGTATGCAAATGAAATCCACTTCTGATTGGTAGCCCAGCAAATAGCCGGCCCCTTGATTGGTTAAAGTCTAAATGCTGTGTCAGTTGTTCAAGAAACACGGCCTGAAGTGGTTGACACCATATCGTCCGGTAGTGTGCAGAACTACAATGCTTAAGGGATAAAAACGCCAAAGTTCTGATCTTTATGTTTAAAGTTGCCGTTTAAAAAAACAACGGCTTTGATTTGTTTCGCGGACACGGTGTGAGTGTCTTTACACATTTGGCTGTGATTCGGTGGAGCCTACAGGACATTAATTCACTGTGCATCTCGGGCCATGTGATTGACACCTGGTGAGCTGTAAAGCACAATTATTCGCAGTGAATGAGGTGGAGGGTCATGGGGCGACATGGCTCAGGAGGTAAGAGCGATTGTCTGGCAGTTGGAGGGTTGCTGGTTCAAACCCCGGCCTGGGCATATCGAAGTGTCCTTGAGCAAGACACCTAACCCCTAACTGCTCTGGCGAATGAGAGGCATCAATTGTAAAGCGCTTTGGATAAAAGCGCTATATAAATGCAGTCCATTTACCATCCATTTACAAATAGAGCACCTTGCTGAGACACGTAGGACAGGGGGGCAGACATGAGGTAAGAAGCGTAACCTCAGATAAAATGTGTGTTTTTAAAAAATCGAATTATCCAGCCGTACTTTATGGTGTTTTTTTATTTATTTTTTTATACTATTTTTTTATACTATCAATCAATCGCATTTTATTTAAATGGGGCATTTTAGGCAACAGTGTTTTATCACGGGTTTTCAACACACTTGTTCCTGGTTATGGTTATACACTTCGTTGTACGTCGCTCTGGATAAGAGCATCTGCCAAATGCCAGTGATGTAATGTAGTGGAAGTTACCTGAATTTCTTCAGAAAAGACCTAGCTCTTTACTGGATTGTGTGTGAGCTATGTGGCTACGTGTGTCACTCTGTGTGAGACAGTCTGCTGAATACCTAAAATATAAATGGCAATGCTCACTCAGGAAGTCATGTGACACTTTCACTCACCTGTCCCACAGTGACTGATCGACTTGTCACATCGCAACTACACATACCTTAAAAAAGCACCCTCAACCACACACACACGCACAAGCAAATGGAAGCGGGTGTGTTAAAGACAGAATCAACCTTGCGGTTATTTGAGCTGTTTTTGAATGGCTTTGTGGACTGTGCAGACGTGTGCGCATTGTAGAAACAGCAATAGCAACAGCAGCGCCTGTTTCCATCATTCCGTTAGCATTGCATTGAGGTCAATGTTGCCGATTGCATGTGACTTTAATTTAGAGATAGGAGTTTAGAATTTAGAAAGACACTCTCCTTGAGAACCAGTTTTCTCAAGGCTGTTTCACAGGCTGTTTCATTCAATTCAGGAATCACGTTTCAGTCAATTTTTGGCATGGGGAGCATACATCATGCAGTGGACATAACAGTGTAGCAGTCATACCAGTTGTTTCCATCAGAAACCCACGTTTGACTGAATGACCTGATACTTATAGCACAATCGATGACGTACATGCACAGTGCATCAGCAATCTGACCTGTGTGGCCAACAGAAGGTCATGATAGGCCGTTTGCCCTGTTTCTTTTTTTAATGAGTCATGGTCATGTATATAAGAAACATTTGTGCCTTAAGAAAACATACATACTTATATTCACAGTTAACACACACCAATGATAGACATTATTATGACACCAGACATGCCTTTACGGGATGCTTCACATTACTTTTACCTAAAACCAATGCTTTAAAGAAAACTGTAATGTATAGGGCTATGACAACCTGGAACAAACTACCACAACATTTAACCCAGATTATCAGTAAAATCAGTTTTAAAAAGAAATTAAAAACAGCAATTATTCAGAAAGAATTCAGTTTAGGCTACATATGATGTTCTGTATGTGAAGGTTGATTATATTTGTGGTGTTAACCGAGGTAAGGCTTCACTATGGACTAGTAGTATTGGCAGTTATATATAGTACTTATATATACCTAGCCTACTAACTGTATTATTTGCTTTAACCATTTATTGTTGAGGTGACAGTATGAATGTGAGAGAACTACTTATTTTCTCTTATTTTTTATTTCATTTTTGTTTTGTTGATAATGTGGATTGTCTATAATGTGATGTTTGAATGTCTTATCTTGTCTTGTCTTTTGTGTGGACCCCAGGACGAATAGTTGTTACTGAGGTAATAACTAATGGGGATCCTAAATAAATAAATAAATGAGATGTTTTAACATAAAAACGTTTGAAACTGACAAACCCAAAATATGAATTCAGCCTGGATTTCTTGAACATTTGCCCTTAACTCTGAATCACATTTCAATGCATGGATTTTATTTATTTTTAATAACAACAATGTGTTGAGTTCAATAATTACAAAATGAAGGAAAACGGTATGTTTACACTGTAAAAAACCTATTTTATTTACATACATTTATTTATAAGTCAAGGTTGTGAACAATTGTTGAGTGAATCCAGACTTTCTGCTACATGTCAAGTTGATAAAATATTCATGAAACTCCCAAGGCACTGGATTAACACATTCTAGCACTGATCAGGTACAGTAGTCTAGTAAAAAAAAAAAAGACTTGCACAATCCTATGGAAGTCCATTCACTGTAAACGTAGTAAGTATCCTTGACATCTTCAGACTACCCACAATGTACTTTGACCTTGACTTTGAGAAGTGGATGCAATAAAGGCACATTTTTGTAAATTTCCACATGTCTGACAAACAAGTGATGTTAATAACTGGATAAAAAATGGAAGTAAAGCACAATGCAGAACGGGGCTTGAATGAGTTCAAATCCTAATGGAAAGTGGAGAGCATGATTATTGTGGACAGATTTTAGGCTGAACCACATCCTTCTCCAGGGGTACCTTATTTGTCTCTGTTCGTAATGCGGACCTGAGAATAAACCACGCCAGTTTCCTCCGGAGATGGGCCACGCTCTGACAAAAGCAGACAGAAAAGTCTGAACACATACAGTCAACCTGGCTAAATGCTAAACAGAAAACTATGACACATGAAACAGTCCTAGAAGATTCAGGAGAACTACGATAAACCTCACTATGACATTTAATTACAGCCATTTTAGAACACGAGAATGGTTTACATAGTGATTTACTCTTATCAAGAATGATTTACACAGCGATTCACTCTTATCGATTATGATTTACATAGTGATTCCCTCTTATTGAGAATGATTTACATATCGATTCACTCTTATCGATAATGATTTACATGGTGATTCACTCTTGTCAAGAATGATGTACATATATTTACATGTCTTATCATTACATTTACATAGTGTCCATTTATACACCTGGATATACACTTAAGCAATTCAGGTTGCACTATACTGCCACCCTACCGCAACAGAGCAAACACCACCCTTAAATAAAAACCTATGTATATTTTAACTTCAGAAAGGAAATGAAATGGCAAGCACGGTGTTTGTGTTATCGTCCCTACAGTTTGGTTCAGTTTCGGGATTGTGCTCACCTGTGTTGGGTCCTTCCCTGTCCCTGCTGGCGATGCACAAGATGGCAAACAGGATGGCAAGAAGAACTCCACAGGCACCGAGAAATAACTCGATGCATAATTTAAGTCTTGCATAATTTTTGTAACCTACAAAAATAAATAAATAAATAAATAAATAAAAAGAATCAGGGAGCTCCATATTCTGAATATAATTTCAGAATATCCAGATTCATTCTGCTATGATGTAGATTTACCTTTTAGAATTTGAACACTGAACAAATACCAAACACTGCAATGGCCTTACTGAAATACTGATGCCCGTCTATACATATGTATTTTTTGGTAATTGCAGGCAATTAGCAGATGCATAAACAGACTACATAATTTTACAAATAAAATATTTGTACAGCTGAAAAGTTAATTAAATCAAGCCGGTTCACATACTTTGCTCCGGGTAAGGCAGAACATGCAGGTGGGGTAAAATAAACCTCACGCACCTCTCCAAAAATGTGTAATTTCGGGGCAATTTCTTTTGACATCAGTCCAAAAATAAATATACGTACTGGCCGGAGCATGCAATAAAAAGAATAAGTTACCACTGCATAATAGAACACACTGTAAATTACATTAGACATCTGACCTTCAGTTGCCTCTGTTTCAGACACCCGATATGGTGTTACGGCATCTGATAAAACAAATAAAGAGAATGAGGGAAACCGCAAATATTTATATTTAATATATTATGTGCATGACTATAATATGACTGCTACCGTGGTTACTTGCCTCTGAAAAAAGTGTTAAAATTTTAGATATTTTTGTTGACATGCTGGAAGCATTAAATTCCCCCAGGTTAACCTAAATTAACAGACTTTTTTTCCAGGTGTCAGTTCATAAATGGTAAACCATAATCTTTAACATATTTACGAAGCATTTATTGAGCACTAAATTAATATCTCTGCACTAATTTGGAAGCTAAAATGGCAGCAATGACATCTAATGTGATTTTTTTTTAAATACCTTACTTTCAAATTCCCATTATTGATATACTGCAGTTCACATCCCAAATAAGAACTGTTTAAAATATTTAGTATAGAAGCATAACATCACTATTAGTTAATTTCTGATTGCTCACTGAACAAAAGGAATGCTTGAATTTTTTTGCCCCGAAAAACCTTGGCGCTAGAATTGTCACGACTGAGCTCGCGTGCTTTTTCTCAAGACCGCGGTTCGAGGTTTAAATGAATTCACGGCGAACGCAGGCAGCCCTCTTCTCACCGGGACAGTCGGGTGTGAGGGGGTCGCTGGTCTCCGCGCTGACCCCGTTGCTGGCCACGCAGACCAGCTCCCGCCGGTCGCCGACCTCCACGGAGAGCAGGGCGCCCGCCCCGAGACTGGCGTTCGCGGACCCCCCCGGGACAGCCCACCGGAAGGACACGTTGTCCCCCCTCTCCACCTCACACCTGAGGCTCGCTCGCCCGCACTCGCAGGAGACCACGGACACGGCGGGGCGAGAGACGGGGTCTGGAACGGAAGCCACATTCCCGACGAGGTCAGTCGATAAAAACGACGTCAGCCGCCCGGGTGATCATTTCATTTAAGCATTTATTACACTTTTGAATTGAGTCTATTTCCATCCACATATATATATATATATATATATATATATATATGTATATATATGTATACATATATCTTTAGTCTAAAAAAATGTAAAAAAGCGTAATTTCAGACAAGTGTGCAAGTTTTGCTACCAGAGATAAAGGATAGGCCTACGTCATGAGCCTTGTCTGTCTTACACCCCCTTTCGTGTGCTCTTCTTTATGTTAAATTTCGTTAAAGATACGTACGGTTTTCCCCGCTGCGTTTTTTTGCCACGGGGGGAACGGGTACTCGCCTCGCACCTCCAGCCAGACGTGCTCTCTGAAGGCGCAGCTCCCCGAGCCGTCGTGCCCCTCCACTTTGTAGGCTCCGCCGTCGCTCTTCCGAACGTCGTGCAGCCGCAGCGTCCCGTTGACGGAGACGCTGGTCCTGTCGCCGGAGACCGCCGCCACGTCGCCGTGCCTCACCCTCGCCACCACGCTGCTCCCCCGCGCCCAGAGCACCGTGGACATCTCGGAAGAATTCTTAACCTGCAAGGGCAGCGAAACCGACTCTTGCCCGGTTCTGCCGACGACCACACGCTCCACAAACGGCTCCTCGCAGGCTGGTGGAAAGAGAGGGAAGAGAAGAGAAAAAAACAATGATAATGTGAACAGAAATGTGAACTTCAGAACTTCGCTTCTCAATCCAGGCTATGCTATTTTTATCTGATGTCCAAGTTCACGTGATGCTGCCTGTGTTATACACCTTCCACATGCCTGGTCTCCACCTTTCAGTAGTTAGCCTACTTTCACTTCTTGAGGAAGCAGTGAATACTGAAATAACCTACATATTCACATTCTGAATTAGAGCAGGCTAAATGAATGTGTTGCACATCAGCTATTAAGGCTCAATAAATCAAATCAATGTAAAAAAAAAATGGGCAGTGTGAGATTGAGAGATAACATCACATAGTAAAGGGCAGGGGTGGCCAACCCAGCTTCCGGAGAGCCGCAGGGTCTGCTGGTTTTTGTTTTTACTCAGCACTTAATTGATCGATTAAAGCAGCTGATTACGCAGTTAACTGACATCTCACCTGGTTTCTTTGGCCTAAGCGGTTGTTGTATTTAAGGTGAAAACAAGACCCAGCAGATCCTTTGGCTCCCCGGGACCAGGGTTTGGCCCCCCTGGTAAAGGAGGCACAGACTCACGTCGTCCAAGGTGATGGAGACCGGACAGCAGGAGAATCGCGAGCCGAATCTGGGCCCACGCAGCCATGCTCCGAAGACTCAGGACCGGACGGAAGAACCCAGGTCCTCAGGACTGCAGAAGAAGCAACAGAGCAACAGAGCTGGTGACCGTGAGAGAACAAAGACGGGCGTTGTTCTATGACATCACAAAACACTCAGAACACCCTCAGGCTCAATGCTTCCGTTCCGAGTTCTGCTTCTTTGTTTCTATTTGCTACATGGCTACACACCTCGCCATGTTCTAAAAATCACCATTGAAGCTGCACTGCTAATGTTAGCTCTTCGATCACTGACTCAGTGTATGTGCCTATAAACATCAAAAGCACTATCAAAAAAATGCCTTTCACATGCTTCATGTGCATAATGTGCAGAATTTTAACAAAATGTTAATTTTTCTTAATTATGTTTTTAATGTTTAGAGGGATTATTTTCCCTCTTAACTACATTGTGTAAGAAATAACTATACAATGTAATAGAGCTAAATCTGCATTGCGTTCGTAAGTTTAAGGAAGAAATGATGAAAAAACTTTAACTGTATGTGCAACAACCTAATTATGAGCCAATTTATTCACCTCAGTCTTTAATTTGATTATTTTTTACTATGCTTATTATGTAACTGTGTGCAAGGGAGCACAATAAACAATGTGAACATCACATGTTTATTCTTCATCGTGTGTATGGCTATTTCTGACACAATGTGTCTTAAGAGGGCAAATAATCCCCCTAAACATTAAAAACACCAGTTAAGAAAAATTAACAGGAAAAATCTGGGATTGCAACTGCGTTTACAACTGTATGGTGGACATACAGTGATCCCCAGGACTGAGTTTGAGAGCCACACTTGACAGCCTTGTTTTATTTTCAGTCCATTATGCCCCCTGGCGGCTGAGAAAGGATACAGCATCCTTTCTCGTGTCTTCGGGATCAAGGATGAAAAACTCTAGGGTGGCAGTATGTTATATAATCAGGGTTTATTCAAATCATGGAAATAGAGAGCATTAATGTGTTTCTCAACAAGTTGGCTTTCATTAAATAACAGTGCACAACAAGCAAAAGCCTCTGTCACAGAACTACAGTACATCAAAAGGGCCTAATATCTGCTGCTTTAGAGTGTCATTACGTCATCTTTGAAGCCCGGATCAAATTTGTCGTGACACCTCCCCTAGGACCATCCGACAGTGTTGGGGAGTAGTTTAACTACATGCAGTTGAACTAGTATTTTAATTACATTTTGCGGCAATTTGCTGGTAGTTCAACTACATTAAAACTTGTATAGTGGCTGTAGTAATTAGTTACTTTTCGTGCAATTGTCAGGTGTACTTAATACTAATTTTGGGCCCTAAAATATATATACTGCATTTTTACAAACTTTGATAAAACACAGCCTTCTCTCTCTCTCTCTCTCTCTCTCTCTCGCCACTAACCATGATCAGTGAGAAGCACTTTGCCCCACTATAGTTGGCAACTGTTGACTGCCAATTGCCACACATTGCAGGCTCTTCCTGCTAAGCTGTACAGTCATGCAAGAGGAAGGCATTAGTCACACATGCGTCATGTCTGAGGAACATCCATCCATCCATCCTTCTATCACTTTCTAGCAACCATGCCTCACTTCTGTTCTTTGACGTTGGCGTAACGTTACTGACTTTGCTGCCAATTCTTACTTTGTCAACAAGGCTTAATGATCATGGCCATGGATGACTGATTATCTTTTATCCCAAAGAACTTTGGTACGTAGTTGCCGTATGCCGCTTTGGTAGAAATCATCTTCCAGATAAAACGTAATGTAATCTTAAAACAAGCTTTCGTTCTCTGCACGGCTTGGAAGAGCCATTACATTACATTACATTCATTTGGCAGACGCTTTTATCCAAAGCGACGTACAAAAAAGTTCATTTTCATGATTGTAGACAACTGCTGAACACGGGTTCAGTAAGGTACAATTACTTATTTTGTACAGCTATTTCTAGCTGAGAACAATGAACACTATCCTGGTCTAACATCTGTAAAGCCAAACTAGGCAGAAGAATAAGCTACAGTATTAGGACAAATACAATTTACCAAGAAGTGCAGGGATGGGGCAACATGTAACAAGTGACAGGGAAAAAGGGTGTTTTTTTTTATTTTATTTTTTAAATACAGCGTGGTGGTGGTTATTCTAGGTATAGTCTGAAGAGATGAGTCTTCAGGCCACGGCGGAAGATGGATAGTGAGAGCCCCTGCCCTGTCTCAGGAGGAAGAAATAACAACAATGTGACACGCTGACGCACGTCGCAAGCCAACGCGTTGTTGCAGCACTGTCTAAAACACACTATAGATGGAGCTCTTTGCTTAAAAAACAAAAAAAAAAAACAAAAAAAAAAAAATAACAGGTTTCATAATAACCAGTCTGATGGGGGGAGTGTAGCACAGTGGGTAAGGAACTGGGCTTGTAACCGAAAGGTCGTAGGTTCGATTCCCGGGTAGGACACTTCCGTTGTACCCTTGAGCAAGGTACTTAACCGAAATTGCTTCAGTATATATATCCAGCTGTATAAATGGATACAATGTAAAATGCTGTGTAAAAGTTGTGTAAGTCGCTCTGGATAAGAGCGTCTGCTAAATGCCTGTAATGTAATGTAATGTAATGTAATGTAATGGGGAGGACACCGATCTTTGTGTCCTCTCTCCCTCCAACATCCCAGTAATAGAGGAGACGAGCGAAGCAGCTTCAAACTGGGCCCATCGCCTCGTCTTCTCCCGGCGAAGGGTACGTATGTCGATGCATGCGACCGAGGAAGTCTTTTCACGTTTCTTTGTGACATCACCGTGCTCACGCCCACAGAGATTGAAAGACCATCCATGACCGTGTATGTTGTGTAGGTAGGGTAAAAGATTGGTAGCCGAGAATTTTTTTTTTTTGATACATATTATATTATATATATTTTTTTTTTTTGGGGTGGGGAGGTCTGTTAAGAAATAGACTGTAGTATAGCACACATATTTTGATTTGGCATGCTACTTTAGTCCAGTGACATAGCAGGGGCAGTCCCTTTCCTGGGGGGTCAGAGGTGGAGAACCCGGATGATGGGAGATGAGAATTGCCTTTGCTACTCTTACCATTGTGGTGAATCCTGATCTAAAACTCAGAGAAGCCATTGCAATGCCCTGTTCTTTCATATACAGTGTATATATAAGCTGGCCACTCCAATGAAATAGATTATCAGAAATACACAAGTTAAGACATTATACTTTTAATTCAGAATAAATGAGATATGAAATACAACTATTAATAGAAAAATACAAATGCAATCAACCAGTCTCTCTGTTTTTGTTTGTGCCATCCAAATAAGTTACAAAGCATTTGTAAAAAAAAAAAAAAAAAAAAAAAGGAGAATGCATACAAAATGATTATTTCTGGAGTACTTTACAAGCAATAAAGGGGTAAAAACATAGCCAACAGTAACTTTCCATGTGTATGTTTTATTTATAATTAGAGAATAATAGAAATCAATGCATGTTTTATTAAAATTAAAAATGCGCAACTAGGGTAACTAGGGTAACTCTTTTATGTGGCCATACTGTGACTACAGAAAAGAATTGGGTAACAGACCCAATAGACCTATGTTGCACAACACAAACCATCCAACGCAGCAGACTGGGGAAAAAACGGTTCCTCAAAATGTCTTTCCGCTGAAATGCTGTTTAGTCTCTGTGAATTTTGACGTCTGATTACTCGGCCTAACTTCGGCGAAAGGCTTGTGCAGGCAGGGTAAGGCCGCTCTGTGATTGGCCAGACCTACGTGCGGACGCCGGAGTATATCGTGTCTGCCTGCTCGTTGGGTGTGCGTCTGACGGCCTTAGAGTCGCCGGACACTTTCACCTCACCGTAGACCACCTGCGGGTCCTGCTCCTGCTTTTTTGGGCGTTCCTTTTTCTTGGCCACTTGCACCTGGCAGTACACCAACTCCTGGGGATCCTCACACCTGTCAACTGGGGAGCGACATTACATTTGCATTACAACACGTTACGCTATGTTGTATTGCATTGCATTACATTACGTTATACAATACAGTGCATTGCATTACATGTCGTGACATTGCATTATATTACACTATGTCATGTTGCATTACATTATATATTATATTACATTGCGCCTGACGTTACACTACGTTATGATATATTTCATTGCATTACATTACATTGCATTACATTACATTGCATTACATTAGTCGCATTACATTACATTGCATTACAATCATTTCGCAGGCCATCTTATCCAGATCGAGGAACAACCGCTGAGAACGTTGTGGAGAAAATGTGTAGGACGGAGTGTAGCACAGTGGGTAAGGAACTGGGCTTGTAACCGAACGGTCGCAGGTTCGATTCCCGGGTAAGGACACTGCCGTTGTACCCTTGAGCAAGGTACTTGACCGGAATTGCTTCAGTATATATCCAGCTGTATAAATGGATGCAATGTAAAATGCTATGTAAAAAAGTTGTGTAAGTCGCTCTGGATAAGAGCGTCTACTAAATGCCTGTAATGTAATGTAATGTAATGAAAATGCGATATCACCAGGAAGGTACAGAAGCCATGCTCAAGAGGCCGGAGAGATATTCATTGCGATAGTAAAGAGATAATCAAAAGGTCAGTGATATGCATGCAGTTTCAGCACAGCAAAGGACACTCCTCACCCAAACTTCTCTGACTTGTTGCTGCTTGTTTTTGCTTCTTCTTGTAGAGGTAGCATGTCCCCGATAGCAGCACCATAAGTAACAAGCAAACTCCGAGCACCACAAAAAGCACTGCCTTCTCTGGGAATCCTAAGGAGAACCCTGAGAAGATCACACATTTATGAGAGCATCAAGAGGCCAGGATGGACACTGGAGGATCTTTGTTTTTATTGAAGGGATTTGTGCAGATCTTTGCTTTTATAGATGTGTTTGTTTTTCTGTTTGCCTATAGGTGCTCTTAGGTGTATGCTGTATGTTTTCATTCACCAACATCTTCGTATGTTTTTTGTATGTGGAACGTTTGTCTTTTACGGCTGCAGCGTGGGTGAGAGCCCAAGCCAAATTTCCCACTTTGTGGGACAATAGAGTTAATCTTGAATCTTGAATCTTAATGTACACCGTCTCTCTCACTTTGTCTTGTCATAGGCTTCGGGTTGTCATTCAAACAGCAGCTGTCACTGGCATTGCAACACAGTGGTGCAAAGAATACGGAACACATCGGCAATCATAACTACAGCTGCAGTCAGAAATTAAGGGGACTGAGCATAAGAACACAATAAGCAGAGAAATAAACATTATCAAAGGCATTTCAGGCATATTTACATTTACATGCTTTATTGCATGGCTTCGTTAAATTCTTGATTCTGATTGGCCACTTCAGGTTATTCCACGTTCTGACATTTCCGAATGACAGACCGTTGCTATGAATCTCGATTTCTGCCACGCAGTGCAGATGGTAGGGTCAGAATTTGCCGTAAACAGCATGAATCCATGAATCCATGAATCCATCCTGCCTTGTGTCAGTGGTGCAGGCTGGTGGTGGTGGTGTAATGGTGTGCGGAATGTTTCGTTGGCACACATAAGGCCCTTTGAACTCCATTTGAATGCCACAGAATACTTAATCATACTTTATAATCCCTTTTCTGGCCAGCCTACCCTTCTTTAAAATGGACACTGTGCCAATGCACACATCTCAAGCTGGTTTCCCACGAACATGCCAATGGTTTCAGTTTACTCCCATGGCCTGTACAGTCCTCAGATCTCAGTCCAATAGAGCACCTTTGGGATGAGGTGGAAAGGGAGGTTCGAAGCAAGAATGTGTGGCCAAAAAATCTGTAGGAACTGTGTGATGCTATCGAGTCACATGGATCAAAATGACAAAGGGATGCTTCCAGCACCATGCCTGAAAGAATTCAGTATGTTCTGGAGGCAAATGGGTTTCCTACCTGGTATTAAATAGGTGTACCTAATATAGTGGCCGGTGAGTGTATTATAATTACTGCAATAACTGTATTGTTTCAACCACAAATATGTTAAGTAATAGATACAGTGTCAGCCAGTCATTAATTCTGGGCTGGGTTCAATCTGGATGCAGTTTTTGTTGTTTTTTCATTTTATTGTTTAAGATGAATTCATCTGCAATAATATAAGTTTAATAGACAAAGTAATGATTTACCTTGAATGGTCAGAGATATGTTTCTCTTTCCCCTGCTTATCCCATCTTCACCAAATTCGTCAATGATATATATCCCCGAATCACTTTTCATTGCATTGTCCAGCTTGAATGTCCCATTTGTTAGGAGCTGACAACGGTTTTGACAGGTTCCACCAGAAGTTTTGTTTTTCTCTTTGTATATGAAAAACTCTTTACCTTGGAAAGAGACTACTATGTTATCAATTTTAAAACTGGTGTTTAATGGATATATAGAGACTGATTGTCCCAGAGTTCCGTAACATTGGACTAATATTTTATTCTCTGTGATGTCGCAGAAGGTTGCTGTGCCTAAAAAAGGAAAAAAAAAAATTTTCACAATTCATGACGTGAAACAAATTCAGTAGACTGATTTGAAATATAGTTTTTCAAATTTGAGTTTCACTTTGCAAAACAAAACACAAGATTGCAGAAACATTTTACAGTGGCGTTGAGTACTGATTTAGAAAACAGAACCCACAGAGTTTGTTAGTACCCTCTATTTTCAATCTTTCAAAATCATTGTTCACTCTCAAAAAGGGTGTTAATATCCAACATGTTTTGTGCCACTACTTTTGTTTCTTTCAAAATGTTTTGTGTCAAAGTTGTGTTTGTTTTTCTGTTTGCCTATAGGTGCTTTTAGGTGTATGCTGTATGTTTTTATTCACCAACATCTTCGTATGTTTTTTGTATGCGGAACGTTTGTCGTTTACGGCTGCAGCGTGGGTGAGAGCCCAAGCCAAATTTTCCACTATGTGAGACAATAAAGTTAATCTTGAATCTTGAATCGTAATGTACACCACCTCTCTGACTTTGTCTTGTCAGAGGCTTCGGGTTGTCATTCAAACAGCAGCTGTCACTGGCATTGCAACACAGTGGTGCAACAAATACGGAACACATCGGCAATCATAACTACAGCTGCAGTCAGAAATTAAGGGGACTGGGCATAAGAACACAGAGAAAGCAGAGAAATAAACATCATCAAAGGCATTTCAGGCATATTTACAAGTTATGAGCTACTCATATATAATTTATTTGTTACGAAGAGCAACTTTTTGAACACAGGCTATGTTGACAGTAACACACATGTGCTGTCCTTAACTAGACAGGGAAGTGTGCTAAAAAAGACAAGCTATGAGCTGTTTTAAACACTGTTGAGAGTGAAAGGGTACAAATGCTGGGTACATACAAGCCTTTTGGGTTCTGTTTTTATTCCTTTATTTATTCATGAAGTTTCATTAATAAATTAATGTGAATTAATTATATCCACATTTTATATCATTCATTCTTTACACAAAACAAAAATAAATGCCGTTATGGAAAGCGGGCCGAAATATCCACACCGTTGCCGTGACACTTACCGTGTGACACTGCGGCTAAAACCAGTAGTAGTTTGAGAAGAGCAGGCAGCATCCTCTTCATCGCACAGGACAGGAGTCGCTAAAACAAGGGACAGAGGTCCGGGACAGGTACGCACACCGCCGTTACGAATATCGCGTCTTCGTCAAAATGACAAACGGTCTTAATGTAGTCGCCGATAAACTGTGCGTTTCTCCCGGGGGTGCTGTATATTAGCCAGTTCTCTGTCAGGCACACTGACGGTGTCGACCTCACACCACCGAGTGTTGCACTGCCTTGACCCAACTGAAGGCGTATGACCACATTTCTTGCCTGAGTAAAGAGGAAGTTCTAGAGGAGAAAAACAGAATAAAACCACTGGAGGCCACTTCTCTATTTTAAGTTTTTAAAATATTTGCAGCAATGTTCTCTTGTGCTTCAACCTATATACCTATAAATGCAGTCCATTTATATAGTAAGCGATGACTTTTCATTCTATTTTTTTACAAGACAACTTGAACCTCTACGTGCTTATCATTTATCAATTCTGCAGAAGGTTTCCTGGAATGAGTCATTTTATGTCTTGCTAAAACTGATCGCAGTGGCATCATAAAAACTTGAAGAGCATTTTTTACCCTTTAATACAGTAGGTGGACCAGACAGATGCTGAGAGTTGGTAGGTAGATTAAAACTAGTTTTAGTGTTTCATATCATACAGGGATATCATACGGAATGATGTTTCACTGTGGTGTGCAGTACAGAAATGCAGAAACAGTGTTTTGTAAGCCCTCACAACCCGTAGGAGGCTGTGAATCTGTATCTGGACAGTTAAAGCAATAAGCCATGCGAGGCCATGGTTTACAGTGCTTTTACAAAAGCTAAAAGCTAAGGGGCGTTGTTATTCACGACGCGGAGCGGAGTGTCTAAAAACCCCTTAGCATGAATTGTAAAGCGCTTTGGGTAAAATGCAGTCCATTTACCATTTAACTTTGAAAAGTGGACACAATAAAGACACATTTTTGTAAATCTGCACATATCTGAAAAACAAGTGACGTTAATAACTGAATAAAAAATGGAAGTAAAGCACAATGCAGAACGGGGCTTGAAAGAGGTCTTTGTAACACATGCTAATCCTAACGGAAAATGGAGAGTATGATTATCGCGAATAGATTTTAGGCTGAACCACATCAATCAATCAATCAGACTTTATTTGTATAGCACTTTTCATGCAAGTAAAATATAACAGTGATTCACACAATACAACAATGCCCCCCCCCCCCCCCACCTTAAAAAAAAAAAAAAAAAAAAACATAAATGAATAAAACTCCGTTAAAAGCCAGACTAAAAAGGTAGGTTTTGAGTTTAGTTTTAAACATATCAACATTCTCTGCTGCCCTCAGGTCTTCAGGACGGCTGCTCCAGAAGCGTGGACCATAGTAATAAAAGGATGCCTCACCGTGGGTTTTTGTTCTGACTTTAGGGACGATTAAAAGGCCACTACCAGAAGACCTGAGGGTTCTTGTCAGGGTTCTGTGTCTTCCCCCCCGTGTTGTTTCTCCGTTGGGCCGCCAGATGGCGGCACCTCGGTTTTGTGTTCAGTTAATTGTTTTATTGTTTTTGATTATCTAATTATTAGTTGCGTTTTGTCTCGTGTTCCCCTCCCTCTCTGTGGCTTGATTGTTCATCGTGCCCTCCTGTGTCTCGTCTGCGTCTCTCTATTTAAATCGCCCTCTCCCCAGACTCAGGCGCTGGAACCTTTGGTTTGGTTAGTTTGCCTTGCTACTTGTTTGTACCTGTTCCTGCCTGATTCCTGTTTTCCTGTTGTTTGCCTGCCTGTGCCCTGATTCCTGTTTACCCGTTTGCCTGCCTGTGGCCTACCTGCCCAGTTTTTCCTCGTTTTTGGGTTTCTGTATTTTTGTCTTGTTTTTTTTTGAGGATTTCGTTGTTTGTAAATTTCGCCCTGTGAGACTCTTTGTTCCCTGTCTTAGTTTATTAAAGTCCTTTGTTTTCCCCATTTTTGGATTTTCAGTTTTTACTCTGCGTTTGGGTCCACTCCCGCACCCCCGCCTGACAGTTCTAGAGGGTTTGTAAGCTAAAACAAATCTGATAAATAGATAGGGCCAAGCCCATTAAGAGCTGTATAAACCAATAAAAGGACCTAAAAATCCATTCTGAAGCAAACAGGGAGCCAGTGCAGAGACTTTAAAATTGGTGAGATGTCCGCTCCCTTTCTGGTCCTATTCCTCTGAAAAAGGAAGAAAAAGACAATCCTGAGTGCATGAGGTCTATCTGGCAAAAGTGCATTCAAAATATAAAACTGTGACAAATGACACCATCCATGATAATTCACCGTAAACATTGCCCTTGCAGAAAACGTATGTGTATATTTATTTTAACTTCAGAAAGGAAATGAAATGGTAAGCGCGGTGTTTGTGTTATCGTCCCTACCCTAGAGGCTGGTTCAGTTTCGGGATTGTGTCGGGTCCCTCCCTGTACCTGCTGGCGATGCGCAAGGTGGCAAACAGGATGGCAAGAACTCCACAGGCACCGAGCAACAGCAGAAGTCTTGTATAATTTTTGTAACCTACACCTTCACAGCAAGAACATAATAATAATTATTATAATAATAATTATAATTATTATTTTATTTTATTTTTTATGCTCATGTGTGGAATGTGCTCAGGATTGCACAGTAGATAAGGCTCCAACACATGGTATGATAATTGGGCATCCTACCTAGACACTTGTGTAGTTCTTGGGTAGTTCCTAAATCTTTCATAATCAATAAGGTGATTTGTAAAAGACTATGTTTGTTCTGTGAACCTCATGACGCTTTCAGTGAAAATTGCACTTTTTAAAATATTTTCATTAATGGCCGTTTAGACCAGCTTAAGTGTAGGTCTACTCTAGTCATATAATACCACAATATACAAGATTTGTCAACAGGACACTTTTAAAGTGAAACGTATTCACTCAAATGGAAAACAGAGAGCATCTGACATCGGCACAAAGCTACTCTAGCACCTCAGAACAGAAAGCAGCAGTGTGCTTCAGAAAAATATGCACGTAAAAGAAAAATATCCCACACTCGGAAGACAACACTTATAACACACAAACGTCAGTCTCGTAGCTGTCCATGTTCTTTCATGAAAATTGTTTATGTGTTCTGTTGGCTGCGGTCTTATTGTCATGGTTTTTAACTGATATTTCATCCTTTAGTGGTTTAAAAAACAGGAGTGAAATTCAATCAATACAAAGTATTATTATTATCATTGTTATTATTATTATTGTAATTATCACCGTCATTTTTAATTTGTGGAATTCTCATGGCATTGCATAGCAAATAAGCTTCCGATATGTGGCTTCCAGATCACTGGGCATCCTACCTGGACACTTGAGTAGTTCCTGGGTGGTGTGTTCGCTGCTGACACGGTTACTGGCTGTACAGGTGATGGATCCAGACGTGTTCCTCCCCAGTATGATGGTACGATTCTCATCACTGAGAAATGCCACCCCCCCATCCAGGGGACTGTTATCCAGGGTCCAGCTGTACTGGGGGTCCTCCCCGGTGCTGGTGCAGGATGCCCTAAATTCTCCATGGGGCAGACAAAGCTGGGACAGTGCAGGAGAGGACACCGGGTCTTCAAGGGGATGGAAACAAGCAAGATTAAAAACAAGCTAAAGAAGCCCTCAAAGAAAATAAACCAACAGGAACAATAATTTCTATGGAGACCCTACAAAGGCCATTCATTTCATATGCGCTTATGCTCAACTAAAGATTTGGCCTGAACTGCATTGCAAATGGATTTTCCAGACATTTTGAATATGTTGCAGTTACAGTAAATATCTATACTGTTAAATTATCAGCTAATGTGTTTAATAATATGTGCAGTTTCAGCCAGCCTTGGGTTCAGTGTGGTTGCGGGTTTTGTAGTCATTTTTATATTTTATTGTACAAGATAAATTAATCTGCAACATTACAAGTTTAATAGACAAAGTAATGATTTACCTTGAATGGTCAGAGATATGCTTCTATTCAGCTTGATTATCCCCGGGTCATCAAATGCTTCAATGTCATATATCCCAGAATCACTTTTCATTGCACGGTCCAGCCGTAATGTCCCATTTTTCATGAGCTGACAGCGGTTTTGACAGGTTCCACCAGAAGTTTTGGTTTTCTCTTTGTATCTGAAAAACTCTTTACCTTGGAAATAGACTTCTAATGCAACAATATCAAAAGTGGTGTTTAATGGATGTATAGAGACTGATCGCCCCAGAGCTCCGTAACATTGGACTGATGCTTTATTCTCTGTGATGTCACAGAAGGTTGCTGTGCCTAAAAGAGGGGGGGGGGGGGAATTATTTTCACAATTCATGACGTGAAACAAATTCAGTAGACTGATTTGAAATATAGTTTTTTACATTTGAGTTTCACTTCGCAAAAAAAAAAAAGATTGCAGAAACATTTTATAGCGACATTGAGTACTGTTTTAGAAAACAGATCCCACAGAGTTTGTTCTATTTTCAATCTTTCAAAATCATTGTTCACTCTCAAAAAGGATGTTAATATCCAACATGCTTTGTGCCACTACTTTTGTTTCTTTCAAAATGTTTTGTGTCAGAATTACAAGTTATGAGCTAGACATATACAATTTATTTGTTACAAAGAGAAACTTTTTTTAACACAGGCTATGTTGACAGTAACACACATGTGCTGTCCTTAAATAGACAGGGAAGCGTGTTAAAAATGACAAGCTATGAGCTGTTTTAAACACTGTTGAGAGTGAAAGGGTACATATGCTGGGTACATAAAAATCTTTTGGGTTCTGTTTTTATTCCTTTATTTATTCATGAAGTTTCATTAATAAATTAATGTTAATTAATTACATATACATTTTATGTCATGTATTGTATGCACAAAACAAAAATAGATGCCTTAATGCATCGCTCAAAATGTCCTGAATTTGAACCCTCCAAACTCCACACTTCAGGCATAAATATCCAGATTCCTACTGTGCATTTTAGCGTATTCTGCACTTCAACAGCAAGCCTGATCCACGTGTCCAGGTATCCGCCGATGTACTGATACAGACAATGTGGCCGTGAGGAAAACAGGCTGAAATATCCACACTGTTTAACCGTGACGCTTACCGTGTGACACTGTGGCTAAAACCAGCAGGAGTTTGAGAAGAGCAGGCAGCATCCTCTTCATCGCACAGGACAGGAGTCGCTGAAGCAAGGGACTGACACGGGACTGATACACACACCACCGTTACTCAAGCAGCCTCTTCGCCAAACGCGAAAAACGGTCTCGATGTCGTCTCCGATAAACTCTGAGGGACTGAGGGAGCTGTATTTCAGCAAAGAGTGTCAGACTCACACTAGAGGGTGTTGTGAAGCCCTGACCACATTTCTTTATTGAGAAAAGAGGAAGATCTTCAGATGAAAAACAGAATAGGACTTCTGAAACTACTTCTCTATTATATACAGTAGATTTCACATCCAACAAGCCAAATTCAAAGAGGGCATCTTCGCACAATGTGTCATCAACACTGTGAAATGTGACTGTATATGAGGCTATCATATTCATACCATGAAAAGGTCTGAATGCAGTAAATGCACTTTGCTTGAAGTATTGGCACAACAGCATGAGCTGTTGCAATCTGGATATGTGTGCGTGTGTGTATGTGTATGTGTTTGTGTGAGCATGTGTGTGTGTGCTTGTGCGTGTGTGTGTGCGCATGTGCGTGTGTGTGTGTGTGTGTGTGTGAGCATGTCTGCTTTAGTGTGTGTGTTTGGGTGTGTGTGTGTATGTGTTTTGGTGAGCGTGTGTGTGTGTGTGTGCATGTGTGTATGTGTATGTGTTTGGGTGAGCATGTGTATGGGTGCTTGTGTGTGTGTATGTGTGTGTGTCTGGCTGGGAGCCATGGTGATCACAGGGTTTAAGTCCTCAATGTTAATTGCTCGCCGTTTCTGATTGGGTGATGTACTCAGGCTGTTTTTTCTATTGCAGATTACAAGCAGGTTGTGATGTTTAAAGCCATGGAGCTGAAAGAAGGTGATGAGTTTTTTTTAGTTTTTTCTCTCTCTGTACATACAGTATGGGGGGGGGGGGGGGGGGGGGGGCGTTGAAATTTCCCTACTGTCACCGTGACAGCGTATTTTATCCTTTTTTCATTAGTCCGTGGGTGGATTTATATGTGGCTTAGAAGGCTTCAAGGGGTTCGAAGGCCATGTTCTGCTTTTTCTCCTATGTCATGTTGCGTGCATTTTAACAAGTGTATATTTTCTATATTATTGTACATTCTAATTTACCTCTTGACATTGCTACACTACCTATTAGATTAGGTTCCCAGGTTAGGTGACTGTTAAGGTAACTAAGTAGATGGATGTCATGTTGAATTTAAAATGTATTGTCATTGCCTAACATATGTGATAGAAGTGGAACACTCATACTTTTTGCATGATTTAGGTTACTGGTGGCACTGGTCGCCTTTCATTTTGTCTTGTTCATAACTCATGATTTATGTTTTTGATTAAACTTTGTATAGTAAAAAAAACCAATGTTATACTCTTACTATTTGTGACATTCTCTGGCGCACCATGTTTATTCCCACCCCAAATATTATTCATGAGCCAGGGTTCTCTTACTCATATAATTGAGGTATTCGTCTTCAGTAAACTGACGTGGCCAGTTTTA
The DNA here is from genome assembly GCF_013347855.1 of Anguilla anguilla. Classification (NCBI taxonomy): domain Eukaryota; kingdom Metazoa; phylum Chordata; class Actinopteri; order Anguilliformes; family Anguillidae; genus Anguilla; species Anguilla anguilla. The sequence goes on from NC_049203.1 coordinate 3,681,290, forward strand.
GATGGCCCCCTAGTGGGAGCATGGTGGAATAGCATCTTAGAATTGTTCAGCCATTTTTTTAAATGATGCGCGGGACAGAAACAGGGCTCTGTGTTCCGGAATCATTGCCACGCGGTGCATAGGCCCCGCCCCCGCACTAAAACATTGCCTCTGCACACCCCAGCGAGTTGCATGTAAAAACAATGTAAACTGCATAAGTCAGTCTGGATAAGAGTGTCTGCAAAATGCCAGTAATATTACAATTAAATTATTTGTAGTTGCACATTGATGAATTAAAGACTAATGGCTGCTGACAATTATCTGACAATTTTTTATTCAGCATTTTTAATCATTCAAATTAACGTCAACAAATGTTTACCAATAACAGAATCAAATTCGACAGCTTTACTTTTTTTTAAAAAGAAAAAATACTGACTCAATCACACAGGTCCCGGAAATATTCTAATAGGTTATGTCTTCAAATGAAACATAAAATAAATTCAGTCGTGTTGTAAAGAAAGTCAAAAGGAAAAGTCAAAAAGCATATGAAAAAAGTTCTGTTTGTCTCCAGGTTGTACCAAGCATGCTTTACCGTCGTTCACATTGTTCTTTAACTGCTTTTGTTAAACTGCAAATTTTCTCATTTTCAGAAGTTATATCTGCACGCAAGCCATTCCAAGCCATAGGAAATAATATAAATCAATGGAACGGGATTAGAACTTATTAATGTTACAAATGTCTGTGGATCTCAGCCTTCCACTTTTAAATGGACAAAAATGGTACTAACAGGCAATATCTATTTTGCATAACACTAACCGTCCCATACAGCTGACTGAGGGGAAAATGACAGTTCCTCGAAGAAAAAAACTGTGAGATGTGCAGATACGATACTAAAAATGTCTTTCCTCTGAAATTCTGCACTTCCTGTTGAAAATCCCTGTGAGTTTTGACGTCTGATTACTCGGCCTAACTTCAGCGAAAAGGCTTGTACAGGCAGGTTAAGGCCGGACCTATGCGCAGATTCCAGAGTATGTCATGTCCGCCTGCCCCTGTGGTGTGTGTCTGACAGCCAGACCTTGTTTTGGATTCGAATACTTCTCCGTGCTCTATTGGTCTTGGGTAACTGAGCCTGCCAATATGACCAGAAGGCGGGGTTTCCATGTACTTTTTGAAAGTATTTCATTGGTTCCAATACACCAGACAAGATCAATAAAGTGTAGAAAAGTATTTGAATCCAAATCAAATACGTATTTAACCCAGGTCTGCTGACAGCCTTAGAATCGTCAGACACCTTCACCTGACCGTAGACCACCTGCGGCTCCTGCTCCTGCTCCTCCTGGCTTCCTTTGTCTTGACCACTTAAACCAGGCAGTACTCCTGGGGTGGCTTAGACCTCTCACCTGGGGAGCGACATTGCATTACATTACATTACATTACATTACATTACATTGTATTACGTTACATTATGTTACATTACATTACACTGCATTACATTATGTTACATTGCATTATATTACATTATGTTACATTTCATTACATTGAATTAAATTATGTTACATTGCATTACATTATGTTACATTTCATTACATTACATTGTATTACATGACATTAAGACAAAGCTGGGACAGTGCAGGAGGGGACACTGGGTCTCCAAGGGGATGAAAGCACACAATATTAAAAACAAGCTAAAATGGCCCTCAAAGAAAATAAACCAACAGGAAGGACTTTGGTTGGGTCAGCAGCGACAGTCGTTTCTATGGAGACCCTACAAAGGCCATTGACTTCATATCCGCTTATGTCCAACTAAAGATTTGGCCTGAGCTGCATTGCAAATGGATTTTCTAGAGAATTAGAATATGCTATACTTAATGTAAATAACTATATTGCTCAATTTTCAGCTAACGTGTTTAATAATATGTGCAGTTTCAGCCAGCCTTGGGTTCAGTGTGGTTGCGGGTTTTGTAGTCATTTTTTATTTTATTTTTTAAGATAAACTTGTAATATTGCAGAATAATTTAATAGACAAAGTAATGATTTACCTTGAATGGTCAGAGATATGTTTCTTTTCAGCTTGCTTATCCCCATGTCATCAAATGCTTCAATGGTATATATCCCAGAATCACTTTTCATCACACGGTCCAGCCGTAACGTCCCATTTTTTATGAGCTGACAGCGGTTTTGACAGGTTCCACTAGAAGTTTTGATTTTCTCTTTGTATCGGAAAAACTCTTTACCTTGGAAAAAGACTTTTAATTCATTAATTTTAAAACTGGTGTTTAATGGATATATAGAGACTGATTGCCCCAGAGCTCCGTAACATTGGACTAATGTTTTATTCTCTGTGATGTCGCAGAAGGTTGCTGTGCCTAAAAGAGGGGGGGGGGAAATTATTTTCGCAATTCATGAAGTAAAACAAATTCAGTAGACTGATTTGAAATGTAGTTTTTCACATTTGAGTTTCACTTCGCAAAAAAAAAGATTGCAGAAACATTTTATAGTGGCATTGAGTACTGTTTTAGAAAACAGATCCCACAGTGTTTGTTCTATTTTCAATTTTTCAAAATCATTGTTCACTCTCAAAAAGGATGTTAATATCCAACATGCTTTATGCCACTACTTTTGTTTCTTTCAAAATGTTTTGTGTCAAAGTTACAAGTTATGAGCTACACATATACAATTTATTTGTTACGAAGAGAAACTTTTTTTAACACAGGCTATTTTGACAGTAACACACATGTGCTGTCCTTAAATAGACAGGGAAGCGTGTTAAAAATGACAAGCTATGAGCTGTTTTAAACACTGTTGAGAGTGAAAGGGTACAAATGCTGGGTACATAAGAACCTTTTGGGTTCTGTTTTTATTCCTTATTTATTCATGAAGTTTCATTAATAAATTAATGTGAATTATATCCACATTTTATATCATTCATTCTTTACACACAACAAAAATAAATACAGTTATGGAAAGCAGGCCGAAATATCCACACTGTTACCGTGACACTTACCGTGTGACACTGCGGCTAAAACCAGTAGTAGTTTGAGAAGAGCAGGCAGCATCCTTTTCATCGCACAGGACAGGAGTCGCTAAAACAAGGGACAGAGGTCCGGGACAGGTACGCACACCACCGTTACAAATATCGCGTCTTCGTCAACATGACAAACGGTCTTAATGTAGTCGCCGATAAACTGTGCGTTTCTTCCTGAGGGTGCCGTATATTAGCCAGGTCTCTGTCAGGCACACTGACGGTGTCGACCTCACACCACCGAGTGTTGCACTTCCTTAACCCAACTGAAGGCGTATAACCACTTTTCTAGCCTGAAGAAAGAGGAAGTTCTAGAGGAGAAAAACAGAATAAAACACCTGGGGACACTTCTATTTTAAAAAAGTTTTTTTTTAAATTAGCAGCAATGTTCTCATGTGTTTCAATTTATATAGTAGGCAATGACTTTTCAGTCTATTTTTTCACAAGACAACTTGAACCTTTTTAGCTACGTCCCTATCATTTATCAATTCTGCAGAAGGTTTCCTGGAATGACTCATTTTTTTTTGTCGTGCTAAAACTAATCGCAGTGGCATCATAAAACATGAAGATCATTTTCTACCCTCTAATACTGTAGGTGGACCAGACAGATGCAGAGAGTTGGTAGGTAGATTACAGCTAGTTTTTGTTTCATATCATACAGGGATATCATACAGAATGATGTTTCACTGTGGTGTGCAGTACAGAAATGCAGAAACAGTGTTTTGTAAGCTCTCACAACCCGTAGGAGGCTGTGAATCTGTATCTGGACATTTAAAGCAATAAGCCATGTGAGGCCATGGTTTACAGTGCTTTTACAAAAGCTAAGGGGCGTTGTTAGCGGAGCGTCCTAAAACCCTCTTAGCTGTTGTAAAATCACTGTAAACCACGGCCTCGCGTGGCTTATTGCTTTTATAAAACGGTTACTACATATACCTGGCACGGTGTCATAACACAAACACACAGCAACAAAAAATGCAGTCATTTATTGATAACAAATAATCATTCTTCCGCCAAGCAATGTAGTTCTTCAGCAACATTTAGCAGAATGGTTGCCAAGCAACACACAGGCATGAAAACAGCGAACAGACCACATTGTATGGGTGACTAACTGGCGCAGTAATACTGAAATTGTAATGCGGTCACAGGTGTGTGTTTAGAGTATTTTACAACGGCTTCGAACGCGGTTCAGCCAATCAAAATCAAGGACCGGAACTATCCGTTTTATAAAGCTGATTGTAAGCTTCGCAGAAAAGGTGCGTTTTTAATCTGGAATTCAAAATACTGAGAGTCCAATTCCCTTCCATATTTTGGAAGGTTGTTCCATAGTAGGGGAACTTGATGGGAAAAAGGCTCTACTGCTGGTCAAGTTTTTGGAAATTCTTGGGACCCTTAGATAACCTGCATCTTGAGAGAGAAGAATCTCCCCAGCTTGTATGGTTGAAGCCTACCTGACACATATACTGGTGCTAGTCCATGTAATGCTTCAGGATGAAAGTCAAAGTCAGCATTACGCCTCATTGGTAGCCAGTGCTTCATGAAACTCGCTGGACTAACACACTCTAGCTTTGATCAAGTAGTCTAGTAAAAGTATGACTTGGACAACTTTATGGAAGTCCAGTCATGGTAGACCTATTATACATCCTTGGCATCTTCAGACTATACACAATGTACTTAATGGCCTTAACTATGGGGCGACATAGCTCAGGAGGTAAGTTGACTGGCAGTCAGCGGGTTGCCGGTTCAATCCCCCGCCCTGGGCGTGTCGAAGTGTCCCTGAGCAAGGCACCTAACCCCTAATTGCTCCCAATGAGTTGATTGGAACCTTGCATGGCAGGCTTCCACCATTGGTGTGTGAGTGTGTGTGAACGGGTGAATGAGAGGCATGAATTGTAAAGCGCTTTGGATAGAATGCAGTCCATTTACCATTTAACTTTGAAAAGTGGACACAATAAAGACACATTTTTGTAAATCTTCACATATCTGACAAACAAGTGACGTTAATAACTGAATAAAAAATGGAAGTAAAGCACAATGCAGAACGGGGCTTGAAAGAGGTCTTTGTAACACATGCTAATCCTAACGGAAAGTGGAGAGCATGATTATCCGGAATAGATTTTAGGCTGAACCACATCGATCAATCAATCAGACTTTATTTGTATAGCACTTTTCATACAAGTAAAATGTAACACAAAGTGCTTCACACAATACAACAATGCCCCCCCCCCCCCCACCTTAAAAAAATAAATAAATAAAATAAAATGATAAATGAATAAAACTCAGTTAAAAGCCAGACTAAAAAGGTAGGTTTTGAGTTTACTTTTAAAAATATCAACATTCTCTGATGCCCTCAGGCCTTCAGGAAGGCTGTTCCAGCGGCGTGGACCATCGTAATAAAAGGATGCCTCACCGTGGGCTTTTATTCTGACTTTAGGGATGATTAAAAGACCACTAGCAGAAGACCTGGGGGTTCTAGAGGGTTCGTAAGCTAAAAGCAAATCTGATAAATAGATAGGGCCAAGCCCATTAAGAGCTGTATAAACCAATAAAAGGACCTTAAAATCCGTTCTGAAGCAAACAGGCAGCCAGTGCAGAGACTTTAAAACTGAGTCTGCTCTCTTTCTGGTTCTATTCCTCTGAAAAAGGAAGAAAAAGACAAGCCTGAGTGCATGAGATCTATCTGACAAAAGTGCATTCAAAATATAAAACTGTGACAAATGGCATCATCCATGATAATTCACCGTAAACATTGCCCTTGCAGAAAACGTACATGTAACGTAAATATATATATATTATATTTATAAACACCACCCTTAAATAAAAACCTGTGTATATTTTAACTTCAGAAAGGAAATGAAATGGTAAGCGCGGTGTTTGTGTTATCGTCCCTACCCTAGAGGCTGGTTCAGTTTCGGGATTGTGTTGGGTCCCTCCCTGTACCTGCTGGCGATGCGCAAGGTGGCAAACAGGATGGCAAGAACTCCACAGGCACCGAGCAACAACAGAAGTCTTGTATAATTTTTGTGACCTACAATTTTTTTTTTCACAGCAAGAACATAATAATAATAATTAGAATTATTATTATTTTATTTAATTTTTTATGATTTAAAACAAGCTAAAATGGCCCTCAAAGAAAATAAACCAACAGGAAGGACTTTGGTTGGGTCAACAGCGACAGTCATTTCTATGGAGACCCTGCAAAGGCCATTCATTTCATATGCGCTTATGCTCAACTAAAGATTTGGCCTGAACTGCATTGCAAATTGATTTTCCAGAGAATTAGAATATGCTATACTTAATGTAAATAACTATATTTTTCCATTTTCAGCTAACGTGTTTAATAATATGTGCAGTTTCAGCCAGCCTTGGGTTCAGTGTGGTTGCAGGTTTTGTAGTCATTTTTTATTTTATTGTACAAGATAAATTCATCTGCAACAAGTTTACAAGTTTAATAGACAAAGTAATAATTTACCTTGAATGGTCAGAGATATGCTTCTATTCAGCTTGATTTTCCCCGGGTAATCAAATGCCTGAATGGAATATATCCCAGAATCATTTTTCATCACACGGTCCAGCCGTAACGTCCCATTTTTCATGAGCTGACAACGGTTTTGACAGGTTCCACCAGAAGTTTTGGTTTTCTCTTGGTATCGGAAAAACTCTTTACCTTGGAAAAAGACTTTTAATTCATAAATTTTAAAACTGGTGTTTAATGGATGTATAGAGACTGATTGTCCCAGAGCTCCGTAACATTGGACTAATGTTTTAGCCTCTGTGATGTCGCAGAAGGTTGCTGTGCCTAAAAGGGGGGGGGGAAATTATTTTCGCAATTCATGAAGTAAAACAAATTCAGTAGACTGATTTGAAATGTAGTTTTTCACATTTGAGTTTCACTTCGCAAAAAAAAAGATTGCAGAAACATTTTATAGTGGCATTGAGTACTGTTTTAGAAAACAGATCCCACAGTGTTTGTTCTATTTTCAATTTTTCAAAATCATTGTTCACTCTCAAAAAGGATGTTAATATCCAACATGCTTTATGCCACTACTTTTGTTTCTTTCAAAATGTTTTGTGTCAAAGTTACAAGTTATGAGCTACACATATACAATTTATTTGTTACGAAGAGAAACTTTTTTTAACACAGGCTATTTTGACAGTAACACACATGTGCTGTCCTTAAATAGACAGGGAAGCGTGTTAAAAATGACAAGCTATGAGCTGTTTTAAACACTGTTGAGAGTGAAAGGGTACAAATGCTGGGTACATAAGAACCTTTTGGGTTCTGTTTTTATTCCTTATTTATTCATGAAGTTTCATTAATAAATTAATGTGAATTATATCCACATTTTATATCATTCATTCTTTACACACAACAAAAATAAATACAGTTATGGAAAGCAGGCCGAAATATCCACACTGTTACCGTGACACTTACCGTGTGACACTGCGGCTAAAACCAGTAGTAGTTTGAGAAGAGCAGGCAGCATCCTCTTCATCGCACAGGACAGGAGTCGCTAAAACAAGGGACAGAGGTCCGGGACAGGTACGCACACCGCCGTTACAAATATCGCGTCTTCGTCAACATGACAAACGGTCTTAATGTAGTCGCCGATAAACTGTGCGTTTCTTCCTGAGGGTGCTGTATATTAGCCAGGTCTCTGTCAGGCACACTGACGGTGTCGACCTCACACCACCGAGTGTTGCACTGCCTTAACCCAACTGAAGGCGTATGACCACATTTCTAGCCTGAAGAAAGAGGAAGTTCTAGAGGAGAAAAACAGAATAAAACACCTGGGGACACTTCTATTTTAAAAAAGTTTTTTTTTAATTAGCAGCAATGTTCTCATGTGTTTCAATTTATATAGTAGGCAATGACTTTTCAGTCTATTTTTTCACAAGACAACTTGAACCTTTTTAGCTACGTCCCTATCATTTATCAATTCTGCAGAAGGTTTCCTGGAATGAGTCATTTTTTTTGTCGTGCTAAAACTAATCGCAGTGGCATCATAAAACATGAAGATCATTTTCTACCCTCTAATACTGTAGGTGGACCAGACAGATGCAGAGAGTTGGTAGGTAGATTACAGCTAGTTTTTGTTTCATATCATACAGGGATATCATACAGAATGATGTTTCACTGTGGTGTGCAGTACAGAAATGCAGAAACAGTGTTTTGTAAGCTCTCAAAACCCGTAGGAGGCTGTGAATCTGTATCTGGACATTTAAAGCAATAAGCCATGTGAGGCCATGGTTTACAGTGCTTTTACAAAAGCTAAGGGGCGTTGTTAGCGGAGCGTCTAAAACCCTCTTAGCTGTTGTAAAATCACTGTAAACCACGGCCTCGCGTGGCTTATTGCTTTTATAAAACGGTTACTACATATACCTGGCACGGTGTCATAACATAAACACACAGCAACAAAAAATGCAGTCATTTATTGATAACAAATAATCATTCTTCCGCCAAGCAATGTAGTTCTTCAGCAACATTTAGCAGAATGGTTGCCAAGCAACACACAGGCATGAAAACAGCGAACAGACCACATTGTATGGGTGACTAACTGGCGCAGTAATACTGAAATTGTAATGCGGTCACAGGTGTGTGTTTAGAGTATTTTACAACGGCTTCGAACGCGGTTCAGCCAATCAAAATCAAGGACCGGAACTATCCGTTTTATAAAGCTGATTGTAAGCTTCGCAGAAAAGGTGCGTTTTTAATCTGGAATTCAAAATACTGAGAGTCCAATTCCCTTCCATATTTTGGAAGGTTGTTCCATAGTAGGGGAACTTGATGGGAAAAAGGCTCTACTGCTGGTCAAGTTTTTGGAAATTCTTGGGACCCTTAGATAACCTGCATCTTGAGAGAGAAGAATCTCCCCAGCTTGTATGGTTGAAGCCTACCTGACAAATATACTGGTGCTAGTCCATGTAATGCTTCAGGATGAAAGTCAAAGTCAGCATTACGCCTCATTGGTAGCCAGTGCTTCATGAAACTCCCTGGACTAACACACTCTAGCTTTGATCAAGTAGTCTAGTAAAAGTATGACTTGGACAACTTTATGGAAGTCCAGTCATGGTAGACCTATTATACATCCTTGGCATCTTCAGACTATACACAATGTACTTAATGACCTTAACTATGGGGCGACATAGCTCAGGAGGAAAGTTGACTGGCAGTCAGCGGGTTACCGGATCAATCCCGCACCCTGGGCATGTCGAAGTGTTCCTGAGCAAGGCACCTAACCCCTAATTGCACCCAATGAGTTGATTGGAACCTTGCATGGCAGGCTTGCACCATTGGTGTGTGAGTGTGTGTGTGAACGGGTGAATGAGGGGCATGAATTGTAAAGCGCTTTGGATGAAATGCAGTCCATTTACCATTTAACTTTGAAAAGTGGACACAATAAAGACACATTTTTGTAAATCTTCACATATCTGACAAACAAGTGACGTTAATAACTGAATAAAAAATGAAAGCAAAGCACAATGCAGAACGGGGCTTGAAAGAGGTCTTTGTAACACATGCTAATCCTAACGGAAAGTGGAGAGTATGATTATCGCGAATAGATTTTAGGCTGAACCACATCGATCAATCAATCAGACTTTATTTGTATAGCACTTTTCATACAAGTAAAATGTAACACAAAGTGATTCACACAATACAACAATGCCCCCCCCCCCCCACCCCCCCCCCCCCCCCCCCCCGCCTTAAAAAAAAAAAAAAACGATAAATGAATAAAACTCAGTTAAAAGCCAGACTAAAAAGGTAGGTCTTGAGTTTACTTTTAAAAATATCAACATTCTCTGCTGTCCTCAGGTCTTCAGGAAGGCTGTTGCAGAGGCGTGGACCATAGTAATAAAAGGATGCCTCACCGTGGGCTTTTGTTCTGACTTTAGGGATGATTAAAAGGCCACTAGCAGAAGACCTGAGGGTTCTAGAGGGTTCGTAAGCCAAAAGCAAATCTGATAAATAGATAGGGCCAAGCCCATTAAGAGCTGTATAAACCAATAAAAGGACCTTAAAATCCATTCTGAAGCAAACAGGCAGCCAGTGCAGAGACTTTAAAACTGAGTCTGCTCTCTTTCTGGTTCTATTCCTCTGAAAAAGGAAGAAAAAGACAAGCCTGAGTGCATGAGGTCTATCTGGAAAAAGTGCATTCAAAATATAAAACTGTGACAAATGGCATCATCCATGATAATTCACCGTAAACATCGCCCATGCAGAAAACGTACATGTATATTTATTTTAACTTCAGAAAGGAAATGAAATGGTAAGCACGGTGTTTGTGTTATCGTCCCTACCCTAGAGGCTGGTTCAGTTTCGGGATTGTGTCGGGTCCCTCCCTGTACCTGCTGGCGATGCGCAAGGTGGCAAACAGGATGGCAAGAACTCCACAGGCACCGAGCAACAACAGAAGTCTTGTATAATTTTTGTGACCTACAAAATTTTTTTTTAATTTTTCACAGCAAGAACATAATAATAATTAGAATTATTATTATTTTATTTAATTTTTTATGCTCATGTGTGGAATGTGCTCAGGATTGCACAGTAGATAAGGCTCCAACACATGGTATGATAATTGGGAATCCTACCTAGACACTTTGTAGTTCCTGAATCTTTCATAATCAATAAGGTGATTTGTAAAAGATTATGTTTGTTCTGTGAATCTCATGACGCTTTCAGTGAAAATTGCACTTTTTAAAATATTTTCATCAATGGCCGTTTAGACCAGCTTAAGTGTAGATCTACTCTGGTCATATCATACCACAATCATACAAGATTTGTCAAAAGACACTTTTAAAGTGAAACGTATTCACTCAAATGGAAAACAGAGAGCATCTAGCATCGGCACAGAGCTACTCTAGCACGTAAGAACAGAAAGCAGCAGTGTGCTTCAGAAAAATAGCCCACACTCAGAAGACGACACATAACACACAACGTCAGTCTCGTAGCTGTCCATGTTCTTTCATAAAAATTGTTCGTGTGTTCTGTTGGCTGCGGTCTTATTGTCATGGTTTTTAACTGATATTTCATCCTTTAGTGGTTTGAAAATCAGGAGTGAAATTCAATCAATACTAAGTATTTATTATTGTTATTATTATTATTGTCATTATCATCATCATCATTTTTAATTTGTGGAACTCTCATGGCATTGCATAGCAAATAAGCCTTTAATATGTGGCTTCCAGATCACTGGTCATCCTACCTGGACACTTGTGTAGTTCCTGGGTGGTGCGTTCGCTGCTGACACGGTTACTGGCTGTACAGGTGATGGATCCAGACAAGTTCCCCCTCAGTATGAGAGTCTGAGTCTCATTGCTGAGGAACGCCACCCCCCCATCCAGGGGACGGTCATCCAGAGTCCAGCTGTACTGGGGGTCGTCCCCGGTGCTGCTGCAGGATGCCCTAATTTCTCCATGGGACAGACAAAGCTGGGACAGTGCAGGAGGGGACACCGGGTCTTCAAAGGGATGGAAACAAGCAAGATTATAAACAAGCTAAAATGGCCCTCAAAGAAAATAAACCAACAGCAACAATAATTTCTATGGAGACCCTACAAAGGCCATTCACTTCATATGCGCTTATGTCCATCTAAAGATTTGGCCTGAACTGCATTTCAAATGGATTTTCCAGACATTTTGAATATGTTGCAGTTACAGTAAATATCTATATTGTTAAATTATCAGCTAACGTGTTTAATAATATGTGCAGTTTCAGCCAGCCTTGGGTTCAGTGTGGTTGCCTGTTTTGTAGTTGTTTATTATTTTATTTTTTAAGATAAATGAATCTGCAATATTACAAGTTTAATAGACAAAGTAATAATTTACCTTGAATGGTCAGAGATATGTTTCTTCTCAGCTTGATTTTCCCTGTGTCATCAAATGTTTTAATGGTATATATCCCCAAATCACTTTTCATCACATGGTCCAGCCGTAATGTCCCATTTTTCATGAGCTGACAGCGGTTTTGACAGGTTCCACCAGAAGTTTTGGTTTTCTCTTTGTATCGGAAAAACTCTTTATCTTGGAAAAAGACTTGTAATTCTTCAATTTTAAAACTGATGTTTAATGGATATATAGAGACTGATTGCCCCAGAGCTCCGTAACATTGGAGTGATGCTTTATTCTCTGTGATGTCACAGAAGGTTGCTGTGCCTAAAAGAGGAAAAAATTATTTACTGTCACATTCATGAGAGTACAGTAGACTGGTTTGAAATATAGTCTTTTTACTTTTGAGTTACACTTTGTAAAAAAAAAAAAATTAAAAAAAAAGATAGCAGGAAATTTTATAGTAGCGTTGAGTACTGTTTTAGAAAACAGAACCCACAGAGTTTGTTTGTGCCCTCAGTTTTCAGTCTTTCAAAACTATTGTTCATTCTCAAAAAGGATGTTAATATCCAACACGTTTTGTGCCACCACGTTTGTTTCTTTCAAAACATTTTTTGTCAAAGTTCCTACTTTCGGGCCACACAAACATGATTTATTACAAAGAGAAACATTTTTAACAGCTATGATTGACTGTAACGTACAATTTGTTTTCCTCAACTAGACAGGCTCAGTGCTGTTTTAAACATTTCAGTTCTGAGAGTGAAAGGGTATAAATGCTGGGCACGTAAAGACTTTTTGGGTTCTGTTTTAGTCCATTATTATTCATTAAGTTTTATTAATGAATTAATGTGAATTGATTACATACATTTCTGCGGTACCAGTTGCTTGCATTTATTTGTGGATTTTTTAGATAATTCTTGTGGCACGATTTGCAAAATCATTTCGCTAACGCCCACATTACTCCAACCAATCACAGCACGTATAATATTCAGGATTGTGTTCTGTCAGAACAAAACATGTTTGACCCTCATATTAAGTGTAATTATGCTTATATTTAATGTATGGAATTTTCTCAGGATTACATAGTATATAAGGCTCCAACACATGGTATGATAACTGGACATCCTACCTGGACACTTGTGTAGTTCCTGGGTGGTATGTTCGCTGCTGACACGGTTACTGGCTGTACAGGTGATGGATCCAGACACGTTCCTCCTCAGTATGACAGTGTGAGTCTCATCACTGAGGAACGCCACCCCCCCATCTAGGGGACGGTCATCCAGAGTCCAGCTGTACTGGAGGTTGTCCCCGGTGCTGTTGCAGGATGCCCTAATTTCTCCATGGGACAGACAGAGCTGGGACAGTGCAGGAGGGGACACCGGGTCTTCAAGGGGATAGAAACGCACAAGATTAAAAGAGAGCTAAGGTGGTCCTAAAAGAAAATAATCCAACAGGAAGGACTTTGGTTGGGTCAACAGTCATTTCTATGGAAACCCTGCAAAGGCTTGCTGGCTAACGCCCACATTATTCCAACCAATCACAGCACGTATAAACTTCAGGATTGTGTTCTGTCAGAACAAGACAAGTATTGACCCTCATATTAAGTTTAATTATGCTTATATTTAATGTATGGAATTTTCTCAGGATTACATAGCATATAAGGCTCCAACACATGGTATGATAACTGGACATCCTACCTGGACACTTGAGTAGTTCCTGGGTGGTGTGTTCGCTGCTGACACGGTTACTGGCTGTACAGGTGATGGATCCAGACACGTTCTTCCTCAGTATGACAGTGTGAGTCTCATCACTGAGGAACGCCACCCCCCCATCTAGGGGACGGTCATCCAGAGTCCAGCTGTACTGGGGGTCCTCCCCGGTGCTGTTGCAGGATGCCCTAATTTCTCCATGGGACAGACAGAGCTGGGACAGTGCAGGAGGGGACACCGGGTCTTCAAGGGGATAGAAACGCACAAGATTAAAAGAGAGCTAAGGTGGTCCTAAAAGAAAATAAATCAACAGGAAGGACTTTGGTTGGGTCAACAGTCATTTCTATGGAAACCCTGCAAAGGCTTGCTGGCTAACGCCCACATTATTCCAACCAATCACAGCACGTATAAACTTCAGGATTGTGTTCTTTCAGAACAACACAAGTATTGACCCTCATATTAAGTTTAATTATGCTTATATTTAATGTATGGAATTTTCTCAGGATTACATAGCATATAAGGCTCCAACACATGGTATGATAACTGGACATCCTACCTGGACACTTGAGTAGTTCCTGGGTAGTGTTTTCACTGCTGACACGGTTACTGGCTGTACAGGTGATGGATCCAGACACGTTCCTCCTCAGTATGACAGTCTGAGTCTCATCACTGAGAAATGCCACTCTCCCATCTAGGGGACTGTTATCCAGAGTCCAGCTGTACTGGGGGTCCTTCTCGGTGCTGTTGCAGGATGCCCTAATTTCTCCATGGGACAGACAAAGCTGGGACAGTGCAGGAGGAGACACCGGGTCTTCAAGGGGATGGAACAAGCAAGATTATAAACAAGCTAAAATAGCCCTCAAATAAAATAAACCAACAGCCACAATAATTTCTATGGAGACCCTACAAAGGCCATTCACTTCATGTGCGCTTATGCTCAACTAAAGATTTGGCCTGAACTGCATTGCAAATGGATCTTCCAGAGATTTAGAATATGTATGACTGCATATTACAAGTTTAATAGACAAAGTAATGATTTACCTTGAATGGTCAGAGATATGTTTCTTTTCAGCTTGCTTATCCCCTCTTCATCAAATTCCATAATGGTATATATCCCCAAATCACTTTTCATTACATGGTCCAGCCTTAATGTCCCATTTTTTATGAGCTGACAACGGTTTTGACAGGTTCCATCAGAAGGTGGTCTGTTGGCTTTGTATCTGAAAAACTCTTTTCCTTGGAAAATGACTTTTAATTCATAAATTTCAAAACTGGTTTTAAATGGATATATATAGACTGATTGTCCCAGAGCTCCGTAACATTGGACTGATGTTTTAGTCTCTGTGATGTTGCAGAAGGTTGCTGTGCCTGAAAGTAAGAGGAAAAAATAATTTACAGTTACATTCATGAGAGTGTCAGGACTTCTGCCTGAGTTTCCGTTGCATTTTCCTTTTTCTTTTTGGTATGTATGCATGAGTTGTGTGTGCGTGCGCGCATGTTGTTTGCTTCTGTTTCAGATCCCTTGAGTTCCTGGTTCCCACCCACGCTCCTCCCCCTGTTCCCGCCAGTCTGCATCAGCCGATTATTCAATCAAGCCTCTGCCACCGTCTCCACCTGCAACTCATCGTTTACTCATTTCACTAGCTATTTATTCTCTGTTTGCTCGTTTAGTCTTTGCCAGATCATGCCTTTGTTCTATTTAGTGCCGTTCAAGCCTTCTTCTATGTCTAGATGTACTTCCTGGTTTTCTAATTTTGCCTGCTTTACTTTTTAGTTTCAATTTGCAAAAAAAAAAAAAAAAAAAACACTAGATAATAGAAACACTACAGAACCCACAAAGTTTCTTTGTACCCTCTATTTTCAATCATTCAAAACCATTGTTTACTCTCAAATAGGATGTTAATATCGAACACGTTTTGTGCCACCACTTTTGTTTTTTTTTCAAAACATTTTGTGTCAAAGTTACTACTTTTGAGCCACACGTGTCATTTATTACAAAGAGAAACATTTTTGACACAGGCTATGTTGACAGTAACACAAAATGTGTTGTCCTCAACTAGACATGCTATGTGTTGTTTTAAACACTTCTGTTTTGAGAGTGAAAGGGTACAATTGCTGGGCACATAAAAACCTTTTGAGTTCTGTTTCATTCCATTATTTTTTCATTAAGTTATATAAATAGATTAATGTCAATTAATTACATGCACATTTTATATCAAGCATTTTATACATAAAACAAAAATAGATGCCTTTATGCATCTCTCAAAATTGCCTGAATTTGAAACCTCCAAACACCACACTTTAGGCATAAATGTCCAGATTCCTACTGTGAATGTTAGCGTAGTCTGCACTTCAACAGCAAGCCTGATCCACGTGCCCAGGTATCCGCCGATTTACTGATACAGACGATGCGGCCGTGAGGAAAACAGGCCGAAATATCCACACTGTTTTACCGTGACGCTTACCGTGTGACACTGCGGCTAAAACCAGCAGGAGTTTGAGAAGAGCAGACAGCATCCTCTTCATCGCACAGGACAGGAGTCGCTGAAGCAAGGGACAGACACGGGACTGATACACACACCACCGTTACTCAAGCAGCCTCTTCGCCAAACGCGAAAAACGGTCTCGATGTCGTCTCCGATAAACTCTGAGGGACTGAGGGAGCTGTATTTCAGCAAAGAGTGTCAGACTCACACTAGAGGGTGTTGTGTAGCCCTGACCTCCCACTGCAGTTGTATCACCACATTTCTTTATTGAGAAAAGAGGAAGTTCTTCAGATTAAAAACAGAACAGAACTTCTCAAACTACTTCTCTATTATATACAGTAGATCTCACAGCCAACAAGCCAAATTCAAAGAGGGTATCTTCGTGCAATGTGTCATCAACACTGTGAAATGTGACTGTACATGAGGCTATCATATTCATACCATGATATGGTCTGAATGCAGTAAATGCACTTTGCTTGAAGTATTGGCACAGCAGCATGAGCTGTTGCAAACTGGACATGTGTGCGCGTGTGTATGTGTATGTGTGCTTGTGTGTGTGTATGTGTTTGGGTGTGTGTGTGCGTGTGTGTGTGTGTGTGTGTGTGTGTGTGAGCGTGTGTGTGCTTGTGTGTGTGTGTTTTGGTGTGTGTGTATGTGTGTGCGTGTGCATGTGTGTGGATGGGAGCCAAGGTGATCACAGTGTTCAAGTGCTCAATGTTAATTGCTCGCCGTTTCTGATTGGGTGATGTCCTCAGGCTGTTTCTTCTGTTGCAGATTACAAGCGGATTGTGATGTTGAAAGTCATGGAGCCGGAAGAAGGTGGTGAGTTATTTTTTCTCTCTGTACATACAGTATGGGGGGGGGGGGGCGTTGAAATTTTCCTACTGTCACCGTGACAGCGTATTTTATCCTTTTTTCATTAGTCTGTGGGTGAATCTATACGTGGCTTAGAAGGCTTCAAGGGGTTCGAAGGTCATGTTCTGCTTTTTGGCCTCCTCCTGTTCTCGATTTTGTGATGTTGATTGTAGTAATGTAACAATCTATATCCTATTTCATGTTGCGTGCATTTTAACACGTGTATAGCTTTATATTGCCCCCCCTAGTGGGGGCATGGTAGAATAGCATCTTACAATTGTTACAGCCATTTTTAAATATGATGCGCGGGACAGAAACAGGGCTCTGTGTTCCGGAATCATTGGCATGCGGTGCATATGCCCCGCCTCCGCACTAAAACATTGCCTCTGCACACCCCAGCGAGTTGCATGTAAAAACAATGTAAGCTGCATAAGTCAGTCTGGATAAGAGTGTCTGCAAAATGCCAGTGATATTACAATGAAATTATTTGTAGTTGCACATTGATGAATGAAAGACTCATGGCTGCTGACAATTATCTGACAATTTTTATTCAGCATTTTTAATCATTCAAATTAACGTACACGAATGTTTACCAATAACAGAATCAAATTCGACAGTTTTACTTTTTTTAAAAAAAGAAAAAATACTCACTCAATCACACAGGACACTGAAATATTCTGAAAGGTTATTTCTTCAAATGAAACATAAAATAAATACAGTCGTGTTGTAAAGAAAACACTCTGAACGTTCTGTAATAAAAGTTGAAAGTCAAAAAAGCACCTGAAAAAAGTTCTGTTTGTCTCCAGGTTGTACCAAGCACGCTTTACGTCGTTCACATTGTTCTTTAATTGCTTTTGTTAAACCGCAAATTTTCTCATTTTCAAAATTTATATCTGCGCCCAAGTCACTCCAATGTAAAAGGGAAGGATGATTAGTAGGAAGTTTAGCCGGTTGTTCTAATCAGGAAGTGTTTTTAGTGGGGGCGGGGGGTGGGGCGTAGGGGGGGCGGTGGTGATATATAAATGAAAGTTGAAGCCATTACAGAACATGCATTCATTAGTATCAGTATTCTGGCTAACCCATCTTCTACTTCTGTTTATGGATTAGAATTGAGCGTGTGTCAAATCTACTTTGGCTCATTATAGTGAATTATATCAATCAGTGTATAACAAACCAAGTGCTGAATACAATCACTCAAGAACAGCCTTAAATGTCATTGTCTCTTCTGTTGTCCAAACCGATGACTCTTCCGCAGTGAAATGCTAAATCAGACTTACAGAGTTTACAGTGTATGGCCAGAGTGGACTCAAAAAAACTGTTAGAGATGAATTAACACTGGACTTTTTACTGTGAATCCATCCATGTCTCGTTTATTCAACTACATCAGAGTGATAACGAATAATCTCGAATCACCGAATCAGACTATAAAACCAGGGTTCTGATAGGAGAGGGTTATATCTATAGTAGGGTTTAAACATTAGCGCAATTATTGCTTTCAGTCATTCCAAAGGTAAGGAGTTACCGCCCAAGAAAAAAAAAGTAAGTTTTATATTTAAAATTTTAAAAATCATCAAAGCAATTCATGTAAAACAGCACTACGCAACTCCACGTCCGGTGGGCAGCAGCTGTGTCTGCGGTAAAAAAAAATATATATAATAATAATAAAATAAAATAAAATAAAATAAAATAAAATAAAATAAAATAAAATAAATAATAATAATAATTTTCCCAATTCTAGATGGTCTTTAGCAGCTTTGCAGCAATGGCTGTCTTCTTCCAGCTCATAAAGTTAATTCTGTGCACTTCAGCACGAAGTGTTGACTTGACTTGACCAGAATCTGAGAGGCGTTTAAATGGAAGACTTCGATGCAGGTGCGCCAGACCGGAACCCACCTCACAAACGGCATTTATTTGCGTACCGTAGCAGACTAGGATGAGGTCCTTTATATTGTAGAAAGTTGTGGTGCTAATAAACAAAACCTTGATTTTTATTCCCCGCCACCAACAGGCCAATTTAAAAAAAAAAATTTTTAAAAATTAATTTTAAAAATCAGCAGTAAAGATTTTTGTATCCGTTTCTCCAATTTTAGATGGTCTTCAGCAGCTTTGCAGCAATGACTGCAAAGCTAATTCTGTGCAAATCAGCCCAAAGCGTTCAGGCAAACCACAATCACCCACCCCCGGTGAACTAAATGCAACTCTTTTAACACTTGTATCAGCCTTCCAGTTTTATAAAACCACTTGCCTGTTTTGCGCTTCCGTGTCTTACGCGCGTAGTGCGCGCGTCGTGCGCTCGCGGCCGCTACGCGTGCGGTGGGTGTCTGGCTTGAGGTTGGAAACTGAGTTTTTGCACAATTCAGGCTGCGTCGATATTTCTTCTTCTCTTCTGCAGTTCTGCTTTATGGCCACTTAAAAGAAGGACTTTCATTCCTTAAACAGCCTTATTCTAGGAATCTTCACAAATCCCCTGCTTCGCCTTGTCGCCCTTTCACTACAAAGTGAATCTTTGCTCCACACGCATTGATCATCCCAGAACGGTTAATTATATATATATATATATATATATATATATATATATATATATATATATATATATATATATATTTGAAACAGATTTTAGCAATAACCGCATGCTTATGCTTATCTGGGGTAAACATTTGATTGAAAATGCAATAAGATACATGCAAAAAAGAATGTTATAGAGAAATAGATCAAAAATTTAAATGCAATCTACCAGTTCCTCAGTATTTCATTTGTTCTGTCCAAATAAATAACAAAAAAAGTTTTTTGCGCTAAAGGCAAATACATGCAAAACGTACTTGTGCTCAGAGGCGTGCAGGGGGTGCGGACCGCACAGGGTGACACCATCAGAGGGAGGTGACACCGAAATGACTGGCAATAAATTTTTTGTGCAGTGTTTCGTGTAGCGACGAGTTGAAACAGCTAATTTCTCCGACACAGTTTACTGCCGGTTGATTTAATTAGCGGTATTAATGTGACGAGAAGCGCGTTGTAGTTTGAATGCATAACACGCAATTCCTTGCGCAATTCCTTGGCCCACATCTTGTGCTTTTCAAACTCAGTCTTATACTATAAATTATTATTATTATTGCAGTATTTTACAAGTTACTATGGGGTAAACACATATAGTCATCAACTTTCCCCGTGTATGCTTTTTGTTTCTAATTAGAGAATAATATAAATCAACGGAACAGGATTATAACTTATTAATGTTACAAATGTCTGTGGATCTCAGCCTTTTACATGGAAAAAACTGGTAATAACAGACAATATCTATTTTGCATAACACTAACTTTCCCATACAGCTGACTGAGGGGAAAATGAAAGTTCCTCAAACGAAGAAAAAAACTGTGAGATGTGCAGATTCAATACTAAAAATGCAAAAAAAAAAACTGTACTTCCTGTTGAAAATCCCTGTGATTTAACTTCAGCGAAAGGCTTGTGCAGGCAGAGTAAGGCCGCTCTGTGATTGGTCGGACCTACGTGCGGATGCCGGAGTATATCGTGTCTGCCTGCTCATTGGGTGTGCGTCTGACGGCCTTAGAGTCGCCGGACACTTTCACCTCAGCGTAGATCACCTGCGGGTCCTGCTCCTGCTTTTTTGGGCGTTCCTTTTTCTTGACCACTTGCACCTGGCAGTACACCAACTCCTGGGGATCCTCACACCTGTCACCTGGGGAGTGACATTACATTTACATTACATTGCATTACCTTATGTTACATTACATTATGTTGCATTGCATAACATTACATTATAATACATTACATTACATTGCATAACATTATATGACATTGAATAGTATTACATTATGTTACTTTACATTACATTACATTACAATCATTTAGTGGCCAAGTTTGTTCAGTGCAACATCATTGATTCTCTCAAGAATACAAAAATGCAATATCACCAAGAAAGCACAGCCATACGAAAGAGGCCGGGGTATTGGAGAGCCATTCAAAGCGTTTACAATACGAAATATAATTTGTGACACTTTAGCTCAGCAAAGCACACTTCTCACCCGCACTGCTCTGGCTGGTCTTTGCTTGCTTTTGCTTCTTCTTGTAGAGGCAGCATGTCCCCAATAGCAGCACCATAAGTAACAAGCAAACTCCGAGCGCCACAGGAAGCACTACGTTCTCTGGGAATCCTGAGGAGAACCAAGATCACATATTTATGAGAGCATCAAGATGAAACGGTGTATATTACTGTACATCGTCTCTCTCACTTTATCTTGTCAGAGGCTTTGGGAATGTCAATCAAACAGTAACTATCATTGGCATTACAGTGGTGCAAAGAATACGAAACACGTCAGCAATCATAGCTACAGCTGCGGTCAGCAATTAAGGGGACAAAGCAAACAAAAAAAAAGTGGGGAAATAAATAAGCATTAACAAAGATATTTCACACATGTTTACATTACAAGTAAGTTTGTGAAGAGCGTATGTCCGCCTGAACACTTCCTGGGCAAGCCCTGGATGGTCAGAGTGTTAAGGGTCTTTGTTAATGACAAATAAAATCAACAAAAACATGAGGAGTGTTTAGCAGCAAATGGCCAAGCAGTAGGTAAAACCACGAGGAGTATAGGTTATATTGGAAATACTAGTATACTTGGTTTTTTTTTTTTTTATGTAACTGTGATTGTAATTATGATTATTGAATTCAAAACTAGACCAAAACAGTAGTTAGTATTTTTGTACAAAGTATTTTTGTAGTGTTTGTAAAACACCAGAATATTTGAAGTCATTGGTCTACATTTGGGGCTCTGAAACTCAGTTCAAACCACACACCTTCAGTCGTAAGTGCATTATCATTCGAGAACAGTCCCTTACCACAAGTGGGAGGAGTTTGTTGGGAATCGTAAGTGTTATTTGGAGTGTGGGGACGACTCGTACAGACGGCAGACACCATTTCTGCCCCTCCAGCCCTAAAGAATATTTCTGTATTATCTAGCAGAGACAAGGCGTTTAATGAGGCATTCATCCTCACTTCTATCTGGGTCCCATTGCCCAAGGTACAAATCACAGGGGCTCCAAGTCCTGTGGGGTACAGTGCAACACAGGAAGTCTGAGAATACATGAGTCTTTCTGGAACCATTAAGAAATCTATTTTCTTCTGCACAGAGTACACTACTGGGCCCCACATAGATCATAGTTTCAAAATTATGAAAGTTTTTACAGGGGCACCATTTCACAAATTAAAGCAGATCCAAACAACAATATCAGGATTCTTATTGTGCACATATTACTTGATGAATATTTACTCAGGTGTTGAATAGAATATGCTTACGTTTCAATATTAACAATGCATGCAATTTTATTAGAGTGCCAAAAGATGGTTCATATGTGCATTCCAGTTAGATAAAACATCAAAAGCCTGCGGTCATTTTACTCAGCATAGGACCTCTGAATCTTTCATAATTAATAAGGTGATTTATAAAAGATTATGCATATACCATAAACCTCATGATGTATTCAGTGAAAATTGCACATTTTTTTATATTTTTGTTAATGGCCGTTTAGACCAGATAAAGTCTAGGTCTAGTCTAGTCATATAAAACCACAGTCATACAAGATTTGTCAATGGACACTTTTAAAGTGAAACGTATTCACTCAAATGGAAAACAGAGAGCATCCTAACATCTGCACAAAGCTACTCTAGCACCTAAGAACATAAAGCAACAGTGTGCTTCAGAAAAATATGCATGTAAAAGAAAAATAGCCCACACTCGGTAGACAACACTTACAACACACAAACGTCAGTATCGTAGCTGTCCATGTTCTTTCATGAAAATTGTTTTTGTGTTCTGTTGGCTGCGGTCTATTGTCATGGTTTTTATTATCCATAGATTTATTTTTAACTGATATTTCATCCTTTAGTGGTTTAAAAATCAGGAGTGAAATTCAATCAATACAAAGTATTTATTATTATTATTATTATTATTATTATTATAATAATAATAATAATAATAATTATTATTATTATTATTATTATTAATGTCATTTTTAATATGTGGAATTCTCACAGCATTGCATAGCATATAAGCCTCCGATATATGGCTTCCAGATCACTGCACACCCTACCTGGACACTTGTGTAGTTCCTGGGTGGTGTTTTCACTGCTGACACGGTTACTGGCTGTACAGGTGATGGATCCAGACACGTTCCTCCTCAGAATGACAGTATGAGTCTCATTGCTGAGGAACGCCACCCCCCCATCCAGGGTACTGTTATTCAGAGTCCAGCTGTACTGGGGGTCCCCCCCGGTGCTGTTGCAGGATGCCCTAATTTCTCCATGGGACAGACAAAGCTGGGACAGTGCAGGAGGGGACACTGGGTCTTCAAGGGGATGGAAACAAGCAAGATTAAAAACAAGCTAAAATAGCCCTCAAAGAAAATAGATCAACAGGAAGGAATTGGTTGGGTCAACAGCCACGGTCATTTCTATGGAGACACTATTATTGCTGTTGTTGTTGTTATATCATTATTATCATCATCATCATCATCATCATCATCATCATCATCATTTTTAATTTGTGGAATTCTCACAGCATTGCATAGCAAATAAGCCTTTAATATGTGGCTTCCAGATCACTGGGCATCCTACCTGGACACTTGAGTAGTTCCTGGGTGGTGTGTTCGCTGCTGACACGGTTACTGGCTGTACAGGTGATGGATCCAGACGCGTTCCTCCTCAGTATGACAGTCTGAGTCTCATCACTGGGAAATGCCACTCTCCCATCCAGGGGACTGTTATTCAGAGTCCAGCTGTACTGGGGGTCCTCCCCGGTGCTGTTGCAGGATGCCCTAATTTCTCCATGGGACAGACAAAGCTGGGACAGTGCAGGAGGGGACACCGGGTCTTCAAGGGGACGAAAACATGCAAGATTAAAAACAAGCTAAAATAGCCCTCAATGAAAATAGATCAACAGGAAGGAATTGGTTGGGTCAACAGCCACAGTCATTTCTATGGAGACACTATTATTGTTGTTGTTGTTGTTATATCATTATTATCATCATCATCATCATCATTTTTAATTCGTGGAATTCTCACAGCATTGCATAGCCTTTAATATGTGGCTTCCTGGTCACTGGGCATCCTACCTGGACACTTGAGTAGTTCCTGGGTGGTGTGTTCCCTGCTGACACGGTTACTGGCTGTACAGGTGATGGATCCAGATGCGTTCCTCCTCAGTATGACAGTCTGAGTCTCATCACTGGGAAATGCCACTCTCCCATCCAGGGGACTGTTATTCAGAGTCCAGTTGTACTGGGGGTCCTCCCCGGTGCTGTTGCAGGATGCCCTAATTTCTCCATGGGACAGACAAAGCTGGGACAGTGCAGGAGGGGACACCGGGTCTTCAAGGGGATGGAAACAAGCAAGATTAAAAACAAGCTAAAATGGCCCTCAATGAAAATAAACCAACAGGAAGGACTTTGGTTGGGTCAACAGTCATTTCTATGGAGACCCTGCAAAGGCCATTCACATGTGCTTATGTCCAACTAAAGATTTCTTACATGTTTAATAATAGATGCAGCTTCAGCCAGCCTTGGGTTCAATGAGGTTGCGGGTTTTGTAGTCATTTTTTATTTTATTTTTTAAGATAAATTATTCTGCATTATTACAGGTTTAATAGACAAAGTAATGATTTACCTTGAATGGTCAGAGATATGTTTCTCTTTCTGTTCACCCCATTTTTATCAAATGCCTCAATGTTATATATCCCAGAATCACTTTTCATCACACGGTCCAGCCGTAATGTCCCATTTTTTATGAGCTGACAGCGGTTTTGACAGGGTCCACCAGAAGTTTTGCTTTTCTCTCTGTATCGGAAAAACTCTTTACCTTGGAAAAAGACTTCTAACATATCAATTTCAAAACTGGTGTTTAATGGATGTATAGAGACTGATTGTCCCAGAGCTCCGTAACATTGGACTGATGTTTTATTCTCTGTGATGTCGCATGAGGTTGCTGTGCCTAAAAGAGGGGGGAAAAAAATTGTTTCCACAATTCATGACGTGAAACAAATTCAGTAGACTGATTTGAAATATAGTTTTTTACATTTGAGTTTCACTTCGCAAAAAAAAAAAGATTGCAGAAACATTTTATAGCGGCATTGAGTACTGTTTTAGAAAACAGAACCCACAGAGTTTGTTCTATTTTCAATCTTTCAAAATCATTGTTCACTCTCAAAAAGGATGTTAATATCCAGCATGCTTTGTGCCACTACTTCTGTTTCTTTCAAAATGTTTTGTGTCAAAGTTACAAGTTATGAGCTACACATATATAATTTATTTGTTACAAAGATAAACTTTTTTTAACACAGGCTATGTTGACAGTAACACACATGTGCTGTCCTTAACTAGACAGGGAAGTGTGTTAAAAATGACAAGCTATGAGCTGTTTTAAACACTGTTGAGAGTGAAAGGGTACAAATGCTGGGTACATAAAAACCTTTTGGGTTCTGTTTTTATTCCTTTATTTATTCATGAAGTTTCATTAATAAATTAATGTTAATTAATTACATATACATTTTATATCATGTATTTTATGCACAAAACAAAAATAGATGCCTTAATGGATCTCTCAAAATTGCCTGAATTTGAACCCTCCAAACACCACACTTCAGGCATAAATGTCCAGATTCCTACTGTGAATTTTAGCGTATTCTGCACTTCAACAGCCAGCCTGATCCACGTGTCCAGGTATCCACCGATGTACTAATACAGACGATGTGGCCATGTGGAAAACAGGCCAAAACATCCACACTGTTTTACCGTGACGCTTACCGTATGACACTGTGGCTAAAACCAGCAGGAGTTTGAGAAGAGCAGACAGCATCCTCTTCATCGCACAGGACAGGAGTCGCTGAAACAAGGGACAGACACGGGAGTCCCGGATAGGTACGCACGCCACCGTTACTCAAGCAGCCTCTTCGCCAAACGCGAAAAACGGTCTCGATGTCGTCTCCGATAAACTCTGAGGAACTGAGGGAGCTGTATTTCAGCCAAGAGTGTCAGACTCACACTAGAGGGTGTTGTGTAGCCCTGACCTCCCACTGCAGCTGTATAACCACATTTCTTTCCTGAGAAAAGAGGAAGTTCTTCAGATGAAAAACAGAATAGAACTTCTGAAACTACTTCTCTATTATATACAGTAGATCTCACATCCAACAAGCCGAATTCAAAGAGGGTATCTTCGCACAATGTGTCATCAACACTGTGAAATGTGACTGTATATGAGGCTTCATATTCATACCATGAAAAGGTCTGAATGCAGTAAATGCACTTTGCTTGAAGTATTGGCACAGCAGCATGAGCTGTTGCAATCTGGATATGTGTGCATGTGTGTATGTGTAAGTGTTTGTGTGAGCATGTGTATGTGTGCTTGTGTGTGTGTGCGCATGTGTGTGTATGTGTGCTTGTGTGTGTGTGTGTGTGTGTGCGCATGTGTGTGTATGTGTTTGGGTGTGTGTGTGAGAGAGAGAGAGAGCGTGTGTGTGGGCTTGTGTGATGAGAAGGTGATGAGTTTTTTTTATCTCTCTGTACATACAGTATTGGGGGGGGGGGAGGGGGCATTGAAATGTTCCTACTGTCACAGTGACAACGTATTTTATCCTTTTTTCATTAGTCCTTGGGTGGATCTATATGTGGCTTAGAAGGCTTCAAGGGGTTCGAAGGCCATGTTCTGCTTTTTGGCCTCCTCCTGTTATCCATTTTGTGATGTCATGTTGCGTGAATTTTAACAAGTGTATATTTTCAATGTTTTTGTATATACTAATTTACCTCTTGACATTGCTACACTACATATTATAGATTAGGTTCTATTAGATTAGGTTCCCAGGTTAGGTGACTGTTAAGGTAACTAAGTAGATTGATGAATGTTGAATTTAAAATGTATTGTCATTGCCTAACATATGTGATAGAAGTGGAACACTCATACTTTTTGCATGATTTAGGTTACTGGTGGCACTGGTCGCCTTTCATTTTGTTTTGTTCATAACTCATGATTTATGTTTTTGACTAAAACTTTGTATAGTAAATAAAACAAATGTTATACTTCTACTATTTGTGAGGTTCTCTGGCACACCATGTTTATTCCCACCCCAAATATTATTCATGAGCCAGGGTTCTCTTACTCATATAACTGAGGTATTAGTCTTCTGTAAACTGACGTGGCCAGTTTTATATTGCCCCCTGGTGGTTGCATGGTAGAATAGCATCTTACAATTGTTACAGCCATTTTAAAAAATGATGCGCGGGACAGAAACAGGGCTCTGTGTTCCGGAATCATTGGCATGCGGTGCATAGGCCCCGCCCCCTCACTAAAACATTGCCTCTGCACACCCCAGCGAGTTGCATGTAAAAACAATGTAAGCTGCATAAGTCAGTCTGGATAAGAGTGTCTGCAAAATGCCAGTAATATTACAATGAAATTATTTGTAGTTGTACATTGATGAATGAAAGACTCATGGCTGCTGACAATTATCTGACAATTTTTTATTCAGCATTTTTAATCATTCAAATTAACTTACACGAATGTTTACCAATAACAGAATCAAATTCGACAGTTTTACTTTTTTTTAAAAAGAAAAAATACTCACTCAGTCACACAGGACACTGAAATATTCTAAATGGTTATTTCTTCAAATGAAACATAAAATAAATACAGTCGTGTTGTAAAGAAAACACTCTGAACGATCTGTAATAAAAGTTGAAAGTCAAAAAAGCACCTGAAAAAAGTTCTGTTTGTCTCCAGGTTGTACCAAGCATGCTTTACGTCGTTCACATTGTTCTTTAATTACTTTTGTTAAACCGCAAATTTTCTCATTTTCAAAATTTATATCTGCGCCCAAGCCACTCCAATGTAAAAGGGAAGGATAATTAGGAGAAAGTTAAGCCGGTTGTTCTAATCAGCAAGTGTTTTTTTTTGGGGGGGGGGGGGGGCGTAGGGGGGGTGGTGATATATAAATGAAAGTTGAAGCCATTACAGAACATGCATTCATTAGTATCAGTATTCTGGCTAACCCATCTTTTACTTCTGTTCATGGATTGGAATTAAGCGTGTGTCAAATCTACTTTGGCCCATTATAGTGAATTATATCAATCATTGTATAACAAACCAAGTAATGAATACAATCACCCAAGAACAGCCTTAAATGTCATTGTCTCTTCTGTTGTCCAAACCGATGACTCTTCCGCAGTGAAATGCTAAATCAAATTTACAGAGTTTACAATATATGGCCAGAGTGGACTCAAAAAAACCGTTAGAGATGGATTAACACTGGACTTTTTACTGTGAATCCATCCATGTCTCGTTTATTCAACTACATCAGAGTGATAACGAATAATCTCGAATCACCGAATCAGAATATAAAACCAGGGTTCTGATAGCAGAGGGTTATATCTATAGTAGGGTTTAAACATTAGCGCAATTATTGCTTTCAGTCATTCCAAAGGTAAGGAGTTACCGCCCAAGAAAAAAAAAGTAAGTTTTATATTTAAAAATTTAAAAATCATCAAAGCAATTCATGTAAAACAGCACTACGCAACTCCACGTCCGGTGGGCAGCACCTCTGTCTGCGGTAAAATAAAAAAAATTAAAAATAAAATAAAATAAATAATTAAAATAATAATAATAATAATAATTTTTCAATTTCTCCAATTTTTACATGGTCTTTAGCAGCTTTGCAGCAATGGCTGTCTTCTTCCAGCTCATAAAGTTAATTCTGTGCACTTCAGCCCGAAGTGTTGACTTGACTTGACCAGAATCTGAGAGGCGTTCAAATGGAAGACTTCGATGCAGGAGCGCCAGACCGGAACCCACCTCACAAACGGCATTTATTTGCGTACCGTAGCAGACTAGGCTGAGGTCCTTTATATTGTAGAAAGTTGTGGTGCTAATAAACAAAACCTTGATTTTTCCTCCCTGCCACCAACAGGCCAATTTTAAAAATCAAAAAAAAAAAATTTATTTTAAAAATCAGCAGTAAAGATTTTTGTATCCGTTTCTCCAATTTTAGATGGTCTTCAGCAGCTTTGCAGAAATGGCTGCAAAGCTAATTCTGTGCAAATCAGCCCAAAGCGTTCAGCCAAACCACAATCCCCCACCCCCGGTGAACTAAATGCAACTCTTTTAACACTTGTATCAGCCTGCCAGTTTTATAAAACCACTTGCCTGTTTTGCGCTTCCGTGTCTTACGCGCGTAGTACGCGCGTCGTGCACTCGCGGCCGCTACGCGTGCGGTGGGTGTCCGGCTTGAGGTTGGAAACTGAGTTTTTGCACAATTCAGGCTGCGTCGATATTTCTTCTTCTCTTCTGCAGTTCTGCTTTATGGCCACTTAAAAGAAGGACTTTCATTCCTTAAACAGCCTTATTCTAGGAATCTTCACAAATTCCCTGCTTCGCCTTGTCGCCCTTTCACTACAAAGTGAATCTTTGCTCCACACGCATTGATAATCCCAGAACGGTTAATTATATATATATATTTGAAACAGATTTTAGCAATAACAGCATGCTTATGCTTATCTGGGGTAAACATTTGATTGAAAATGTAATAAGATACATGCAAAAAAGAATGTTATAGAGAAATAGATCAAAAATTTAAATGCAATCTACCAGTTCCTCAGTATTTAATTTGTTCTGTCCAAATAAATAAAAAAAAAAGATTTGCGCTAAAGGCAAATACATACAAAACGTACTTGTGCTCAGAGGCGTGCAGGGGGTGCGGACCGCACAGGGTGACACCATCAGAGGGAGGTGACACCGAAATGACTGGCAATAAATTTTTTGTGCAGTGTTTCGTGTAGCGACGAGATGAAACAGCTAATTTCTCCGACACAGTTTACTGCCGGTTGATTTAATTAGCGGTATTAATGTGACGAGAAGCGCGTTGTAGTTTGAATGCATAACACGCAATTCCTTGCGCAATTCCTTGGCCCACATTTTGTGCTTTTCAAACTCAGTCTTATACTATAAATTATTATTATTTTTGCAGTATTTTACAAGTTACTATGGGGTAAACACATATAGTCATCAACTTTCCCCGTGTATGCGTTTGGTTTCTAATTAGAGAATAACATAAATCAACGGAACAGGATTATAACTTATTAATGTTACAAATGTCTGTGGATCTCAGCCTTCGACTTTTATATGGAAAAAACTGGTACTAACAGACAATATCTATTTTGCATAACACTAACCTTCCCATACAGCTGACTGAGGGGAAAATGAAAGTTCCTCAAACGAAGAAAAAAACTGTGAGATGTGCAGATTCAATACTAAAAATGTAAAAAAAAAACTGTACTTCCTGTTGAAAATCCCTGTGATTTAACTTCAGCGAAAGGCTTGTGCAGGCAGAGTAAGGCCGCTCTGTGATTGGCCGGACCTACGTGCGGATGCCGGAGTATATCGTGTCTGCCTGCTCGTTGGGTGTGCGTCTGACGGCCTTAGAGTCGCCGGACACTTTCACCTCAGCGTAGACCACCTGCGGGTCCTGCTCCTGTTTTTTTGGGCGTTCCTTTTTCCTGACCACTTGCACCTGGCAGTACACCAACTCCTGGGGATCCTCACACCTGTCACCTGGGGAGTTACATTACATTTACATTACATTGCATTACGTTATGTTACATTACATTACATGACATTACGTTGCATTGCATAACATTACATTATATTACATTACATTATGTTGCATTGCATAACATTACATTATAATACATTGCATTACATTGCATTGCATAACATTATATGATATTGAATAGTATTACATTAAGTTACTTTACATTACAATCATTTAGTGGCCAAGTTTGTTCAGTGCAACATCATTGATTCTCTCAAGAATACAAAAATGCAATATCACCAAGAAAGTACAGCCATACTAAAGAGGCCGGGGTATTGCAGAGGCATTCAAAGCGTTTACAATATGATATATAATTTGTGACACTTTAGCTCAGCAAAGCACACTTCTCACCCGCACTGCTCTGGCTGGTCTTTGCTTGCTTTTGCTTCTTCTTGTAGAGGCAGCATGTCCCCAATAGCAGTATCATAAGTAACAAGCAAACTCCGAGCACCACAGGAAGCACTACGTTCTCTGGGAATCCTGAGGAGAACCAAGATCACATATTTATGAGAGCATCAAGGATGAACTGGTGTATATTAATGTACATCATCTCTCTCACTTTATCTTGTCAGAGGCTTTGGGAATGTCAATCAAACAGTAACTATCATTGGCATTACAGTGGTGCAAAAAATACGAAACACATCAGCAATCATAGCTACAGCTGCGGTCAGCAATTAAGGGGACGAAGCAAACCAAAAAAAAGTGGGGAAATAAATAAGCATTTACAAAGATATTTCACACATGTTTATATTACAAGTAAGTTTGTGAAGAGCGTATGTCCGCCTGAACACTTCCTGGGCAAGCCCTGGATGGTCAGAGTGTTAAGGGTCTTTGTTAATGACAAATAAAATCAACAAAAACGTGAGGAGTGTTTAGTAGCAAATGGCCAAGCAGTAGGTAAAATCACGAGGTTATATTGGAAATACTAGTATACTTGGTTTTTTTAAAATATGTAACTGTGATTGTAATTCTGATTATTGAATTCAAAACTAAACCAAAACTGTAGTTAGTATTTTTGTACAAAGTATTTTTGTAGTGTTTGTAATACACCAGAATATTTGAAGTCATTGGTCTACATTCGGGGCTCTGAAACTCAGTTCAAACCACACACCTTCAGTCGTAAGTGCATTATCATTCGAGAACAGTCCCTTACCACAAGTGGGAGGAGTTTGTTGGGAATCGTAAGTGTTATTTGGAGTGTGGGGACGACTCGTACAGACGGCAGACACCATTTCTGCCCCTCCAGCCCTAAAGAATATTTCTGTATTATCTAGCAGAGACAAGGCGTTTAATGAGGCATTCATCCTCACTTCTATCTCGGTCCCATTGCCCAAGGTACAAATCACAGGGGCTCCAAGTCCTGTGGGGTACAGTGCAACACAGGAAGTCTGAGAATACATGAGTCTTTCTGGAACCATTAAGAAATCTATTTTCTTCTGCACAGAGTACACTACTGGGCCCCACATAGATCATAGTTTCACATCAAAATTACAAAAGTTTTTACTGGGGCACCATTTCACAAATTAAAGCAGATCCAAACAGCAATATTAGGATTTTTATTGTGCACATATTTTATTTGATGAATATTTACTCAGGTGTTGAATAGAATATGCTTACGTGCCAATATTAACAATGCATGCAATTTTATTAAAGCGTCAAAAGATGGTTCATATGCGCATCCAGTGAGATAAAGCATCAAAAGCCTGTGGTCATTTTACTCAGCATAGGACCTCTGCATCTTTCATAATCAATAAGATGATTTGTAAAAAATTATGCATATACTGTGAACCTCATGATGCATTCAGTGAAAATTGCACATTTTTTATATTTTCGTTAATGGTCATTTAGACCAGCTAAAGTCTAGGTCTAGTCTAGTCATATAATACCACAATCATACAAGATTTGTCAATGGACACTTTTAAAGAGAAACATATTCACGCAAATGGAAAACAGTGTGTCTGACATCTGCACAAAGCTACTCTAGCACCTAAGAACAGAAAGCAGCAGTGTGCTTCAGAAATATATGCACGTAAAAGAAAAATAGCCCGCACTCGGAAGACGACACTTATAACACACAAACGTCAGTCTCGTAGCTGTCCATGTTCTTTCATAAAAATTGTTTGTGTGTTCTGTTGGCTGTGGTCTATTGTCATGGTTTTTAACTCATATTTCATCCTTTAGTGGTTTAAAAATCAGGAGTAAAATTCAATCAATACAAAGTATTTATTATTATTATTATTATTATTATTATTATTATTATTGTCATTATCATCATCATCATTTTTAATTTGTGGAATTCTCACAGCATTGCATAGCAAATAAGCCTTTAATATGTGGCTTCCAGATCAATGGTCATCCTACCTGGACACTCGTGTAGTTCCTGGGTGGTGTTTTCGCTGCTTACACTGTTACTGGCTGTACAGGTGATGGATCCAGACACATTCCTCCTCAGTATGACAGTCTGAGTCTCATTGCTGAGGAACGCCACCCTCCCATCCAGGGGACTGTTATTCAGAGTCCAGCTGTACTGGGGGTCCTCCCCGGTGCTGTTGCAGGATGCCCTAATTTCTCCATGGGACAGACAGCGCTGGGACAGTGCAGGAGGGGACACCGGGTCTTCAAGGGGATGGAAACAAGCAAGATTAAAAACAAGCTAAAATAGTCCTCAAAGAAAATAAACCAACAGGAAGGACTTTGGTTGGGTCAACAGCAACAGTCATTTCTAAGGAGACCCTACAAAGGCCATTCATTTCATATGCGCTTATGCTCAACTAAAGATGTGGGCTGAACTGCATTGCAAATGGATTTTCCAGTGAATTAGAATATGTTGCAGTTACTGTAAATATCTATGTTGTTCAATTTTCAGCTTTCTTACATGTTTAATAATAAGTACATTATCATTCGAGAACAGTCCCTTACCACAAGTCGGACAAGTTTTTTGGGAATCGGAAGTGTTATTTGGAGTGTGGGAATGACTCGTGCAGACAGCAGACACCATTTCTGCCCCTCCAGCCCTAAAGAATATTTCTGTATTATCTAGCAGAGACGAGGCATTTAACGAGGCATTCATCCTCACTTCTATCTTGGTCCCATTGCCCAAAGTACAAATCACAGGGGCTCCAAGTCCTGTGGGGTACAGTGCAACACAGGAAGTCTGAGAATACATGAGTCTTTCTGGAACCATTAAGAAATCTATTTTCTTCTGCACAGAGTACACTACTGGGCCCCACATAGATCATAGTTTCACATCAAAATTACAAAAGTTTTTACTGGGGCACCATTTCACAAATTAAAGCAGATCCAAACAGCAATATTAGGATTTTTATTGCGCACATATTTTACTTGATGAATATTTACTCAGGTGTTGAATAGAATATGCTTACGTGCCAATATTAACAATGCATGCAATTTTATTAAAGCGTCAAAAGATGGTTCATATGCGCATCCAGTGAGATAAAGCATCAAAAGCCTGCGGTCATTTTACTCAGCATAGGACCTCTGCATCTATCATAATCAATAAGATGATTTGTAAAAAATTATGCATATACTGTGAACCTCATGATGCATTCAGTGAAAATTGCACATTTTTTATATTTTCGTTAATGGTCATTTAGACCAGCTAAAGTCTAGGTCTAGTCTAGTCATATAATACCACAATCATACAAGATTTGTCAATGGACACTTTTAAAGAGAAACATATTCACGCAAATGGAAAACAGTGTGTCTGACATCTGCACAAAGCTACTCTAGCACCTAAGAACAGAAAGCAGCAGTGTGCTTCAGAAATATATGCACGTAAAAGAAAAATAGCCCGCACTCGGAAGACGACACTTATAACACACAAACGTCAGTCTCGTAGCTGTCCATGTTCTTTCATAAAAATTGTTTGTGTGTTCTGTTGGCTGTGGTCTATTGTCATGGTTTTTAACTCATATTTCATCCTTTAGTGGTTTAAAAATCAGGAGTAAAATTCAATCAATACAAAGTATTTATTATTATTATTATTATTATTATTATTATTATTATTGTCATTATCATCATCATCATTTTTAATTTGTGGAATTCTCACAGCATTGCATAGCAAATAAGCCTTTAATATGTGGCTTCCAGATCAATGGTCATCCTACCTGGACACTCGTGTAGTTCCTGGGTGGTGTTTTCGCTGCTTACACTGTTACTGGCTGTACAGGTGATGGATCCAGACACGTTCCTCCTCAGTATGACAGTCTGAGTCTCATTGCTGAGGAACGCCACCCTCCCATCCAGGGGACTGTTATTCAGAGTCCAGCTGTACTGGGGGTCCTCCCCGGTGCTGTTGCAGGATGCCCTAATTTCTCCATGGGACAGACAGCGCTGGGACAGTGCAGGAGGGGACACCGGGTCTTCAAGGGGATGGAAACAAGCAAGATTAAAAACAAGCTAAAATGGCCCTCAATGAAAATAAACCAACAGGAAGGACTTTGGTTGGGTCAACAGCGACAGTCATTCTATGGAGACCCTGCAAAGGCCATTCATTTCATATGTGCTTATGTCCAACTAAAGATTTGGCCTGAACTGCATTGCAAAAAGATTTTCCTGAGAATTAGAATATGCTACAGTTACTGAAAATAACTATATTGTTCCAGTTTCAGCTTTCTTACATGTTGAATAATAAGTACATTATCATTTGAGAACAGTCCCTTACCACAAGTGGGAGGAGTTTCTTGGGAATCGGAAGTCTTATTTGGAGTGTGGGGATGGCTTGTACAGATAGCAGACACCATTTCTGCCCCTCCAGCCCTAAAGAATATTTCTGTATTATCTAGCAGAGACGAGGCGTTTAATGAGGCATTCATCCTCACTTCTATCTGGGTCCCATTGCCCAAGGTACAAATCACAGGGGCTCCAAGTCCTGTGGGGTACAGTGCAACACAGGAAGTCTGAGAATACATGAGTCTTTCTGGAACCATTAAGAAATTTATTTTCTTCTGCACAGAGTACACTACTGGGCCCCACATAGATCATAGTTTCACATCAAAATTTTGAAGGTTTTTACTGGGGCACCATTTCCCAAATTAATGCAGATCCAAACAGCAATATTAGGATTTTTATTGTGCACATTATTTTACTTGATGAATATTTACTAAAGTGTTGAATAGAATATAAATATGTTTTCGTTTCAGTATTAACAAGGCATGCTAATTTATTAAAGCGTCAAAAGATGGTTCATATGCGCATCCAGTTAGATAAAGCCTCTAAAGCCTGCATTCATTTCAGTCAGCATAGGACCTCTGTATCTTTCATAATCAATAAGGTGATTTGTAAAAGATTATGTTTGTTCTGTGAACCTCATGATGCATTCAGTGAAAATTTCACATTTTTTAAAATATTTTATATTTTTATTAATGGACGTTTAGACCAGCTAAAGTCCAGGTCTAGTCTAGTCACACCATACCACGATCATACAAGATTTGACAATGGACACTTCTAAAGTGAAACGTATTCACTCAAATGGAAAACAGAGCATCTGACATCTGCACAAAGCTACTCTAGCACCTAAGAACAGAAAGCAGCAGTGTGCTTTAGAAAAATATGCACGTAAAAGAAAAATATCCCACACTCAGAGGACAACACTTATAACACACAAACATCAGTTTCATAGCTGTCCATGTTCTTTCATGAAAATTGTTTGTGTGTTCTGTTGGCCACAGTCTTATTGTCATAGTTTTTATTGCCCATAGATTTATTTTTAACAAATATTTAATCCTTTAAAGAGGTTTAATAATTAGGAGTGAAATGCAATCAGTACAAAGTATGTCAACACACTCATGAACTTATACATACACACATCACTATTAATGCAAACACTAGATACTAGTTTGACAATGAAATATGATTAATCAGCATTTATTGTAAGTACCTGTTTGGACTGTAATTATCTGTCCTAAAAGTAAACCTTACCAAAATTAGTAATTTCGAAGAAATTTTAAAATGATCCTTAAATAATTCAAAGAGAAATTCAGAGGATGAAAGAAAGCATGACAGAGACGTGGCTGTCACATTGTAAATTCATACCCTGCAGTTTCGGGTTTATTGGCTATACCGATGCTAAATCTAAAACCACAGCCAACTGCCCATTTTCTTTCTAATAGTACTGAATTCTCTATTTTTGTCGTGTACGTACTATGCCATCTAAATTTATGTTTTGAGAGTATTTATTGACAAATGCAATTGGCTCTGACAGTGATAATCAGCTGTTTGTTTCCTAAAGCTGTGTGTGTGCGCACTTGGTGTAAGTCGCTCTTGATAAAAGTGTCTGATAAATGCCTAAATGGGTGTTCAAATCTACCATCTAAGAACCATAGATCCTTCTGATCATACCATTTGTTCTCTTGGCTATTATTATTATTATTATTATTATTATTATTATTATTATTATTATTATTATTATTGTTGTTGTTGTTGTTGTTGTTGTTGTTGTTGTTGTTGTTGTTATTATTATTATTATTATTATTATTAATATTGTTATTATTATTATTATTGTCATTTTTAATATGTGGAATTCTCACAGCATTGCATAGCAAATAAGTCTCCGATATGTGGCTTCCCCTCCATAATTTGTGAAGATCACTGGGCATCCTACCTGGACACTTGTGTAATTCCTGGGTGGTGTTTACGCTGCTGACACGGTTACTGGCTGTACAGGTGATGGATCCAGACACGTTCCTCCTCAGTATGACAGTCTGAGTCTCATCACTGAGAAATGCCACCCCCCCATCCAGGGTACTGTTATCCAGAGTCCAGCTGTACTGGGGTTCGTCCCCGGTGCTGGAGCAGGATGCCCTAATTTCTCCATGGGACAGACAAAGCTGGGACAGTGCAGGAGGGGACACCAGGTCTTCAAGGGGATGGAAACAAGCAAGATTAAAAACAAGCTAAAATAGCCCTCAAAGAAAATAAACCAACAGGAAGGACTTTGGTTGGGTCAACAGCAACAGTCATTTCTAAGGAGACCCTACAAAGGCCATTCATTTCATATGCGCTTATGCTCAACTAAAGATGTGGGCTGAACTGCATTGCAAATGGATTTTCCAGTGAATTAGAATATGTTGCAGTTACTGTAAATATCTATGTCGTTCAATTTTCAGCTTTCTTACATGTTTAATAATAAGTACATTATCATTCGAGAACAGTCCCTTACCACAAGTCGGACAAGTTTTTTGGGAATCGGAAGTGTTATTTGGAGTGTGGGGATGACTCGTGCAGACAGCAGACACCATTTCTGCCCCTCCAGCCCTAAAGAATATTTCTGTATTATCTAGCAGAGACGAGGCATTTAACGAGGCATTCATCCTCACTTCTATCTTGGTCCCATTGCCCAAAGTACAAATCACAGGGGCTCCAAGTCCTGTGGGGTACAGTGCAACACAGGAAGTCTGAGAATACATGAGTCTTTCTGGAACCATTAAGAAATCTATTTTCTTCTGCACAGAGTACACTACTGGGCCCCACATAGATCATAGTTTCACATCAAAATTACAAAAGTTTTTACTGGGGCACCATTTCACAAATTAAAGCAGATCCAAACAGCAATATTAGGATTTTTATTGTGCACATATTTTATTTGATGAATATTTACTCAGGTGTTGAATAGAATATGCTTACGTGCCAATATTAACAATGCATGCAATTTTATTAAAGTGTCAAAAGATGGTTCATATGTGCATCCAGTTAGATAAAGCATCAAAAGCCTGCAGTCATTTTACTCAGCAAAGGACCTCTGCATCTTTCATAATTAATAAGATGATTTGTAAAAAATGATGCATATACCGTGAACTTCATGATGCATTCAGTGAAAATTGCACATTTTTTATATTTTCGTTAATGGCCATTTAGACCAGCTAAAGTCTAGGTCTAGTCTAGTCATATAATACCACAATCATACAAGATTTGTCAATGGACACTTTTAAAGTGAAACGTATTCACGCAAATGGAAAACAGAGAGCGTCTGACATCCACACAAAGCTACTCTAGCACCTCAGAACAGAAAGCAACAGTGTGCTTC
The DNA here is from genome assembly GCF_013347855.1 of Anguilla anguilla. Taxonomy (NCBI): domain Eukaryota; kingdom Metazoa; phylum Chordata; class Actinopteri; order Anguilliformes; family Anguillidae; genus Anguilla; species Anguilla anguilla. Next base: position 3,719,848 of record NC_049203.1, read on the forward strand.
AGAAAAATATGCACGTAAAAGAAAAATAGCCCACACTCGGAAGACGACACTTATAACACACAAACGTCAGTCTCGTAGCTGTCTATGTTCTTTCATGAAAATTGTTTGTATGTTCTGTTGGCTGTGGTCTTATTGTCATAGTTTTTATTGCCCATAGATTTATATTTAACTGATATTTCATCCTTTAGTGGTTTAAAAATCAGGAGTGAAATTCAATCAATACAAAGTATTTATTATTATTATTATTATTATTATTATTATTGTCATTTTTAATATGTGGAATTCTCACAGCATTGCATAGCATATAAGCCTCCGATATGTGGCTTCCAGATCACTGGTCATACTACCTGGACACTTGAGTAGTTCCTGGGTGGTGCGATTGCTGCTGACACGGTTACTGGCTGTACAGGTGATGGATCCAGACACGTTCCTCCCCAGTATGACAGTGTGAGTCTCATTGCTGAGGAACGCCACCCCCCCATCCAGGGGACTGTTATTCAGAGTCCAGCTGTACCGGAGGTCCTCCCCGGTGCTGTTGCAGAATGCCCTAATCTCTCCATGGGACAGACAAAGCTGGGACAGTGCAGGAGGGGACACCGGGTCTTCAAGGGGATGGAAACAAGCAAGATTAAAAACAAGCTAAAATAGCCCTCATTGAAAATAGATCAACAGGAAGGAATTGGTTGGGTCAACAGCCACAGTTATTTCTATGGAGACACTATTATTATTATTGTCAATGTTATTGTTATTATTAATGTTGTTGTTGTTATTGTTATTATTATATTATTATTATCATCGTCATCATTTTTAATTTGTGGAATTCTCACAGCATTGCATAGTCTTTAATATGTGGCTTCCTGGTCACTGGGCATCCTACCTGGACACTCGAGTAGTTCCTGGGTGGTGTGTTCACTGCTTACACGGTTACTGGCTGTACAGGTGATGGACCCAGACACGTTCCTCCTCAGTATGACAGTATGAGTCTCATTGCTGAGGAACGCCACCCCCCCATCCAGGGGACTGTTATTCAGAGTCCAGCTGTACTGGGGGTCCTCCCCGGTGCTGTTGCAGGATGCCCTAATTTCTCCATGGGACAGACAAAGCTGGGACAGTGCAGGAGGGGACACCAGGTCTTCAAGGGGATGGAAACAAGCAAGATTAAAAACAAGATAAAATGGCCCTCAATGAAAATAGATCAACAGGAAGGACTTTGGTTTGGTCAACAGCAGAAATAATTTCTATGGAGACCCTGCAAAGGCCATTAATTTCAGATGCGCTTATGTCCAGCTAAAGATTTGGCCTGAACTGCATTGCAAATGGATCTTCCAGAGATTTAGAATATGTTACAGTTACAGTACATATCTATATTGTTAATTTTTCAGCTAACATGTTTAATAATATGTGCAGATTCAGCCAGCCTTGGGTTCAATGTGGTGGCAGATTTTGTAGATGTTTTTTTATTGTATTTGTAAGATAAATTAATTTGCAATATTACAAGTTTAATAGACAAAGTAATGATTTACCTTGAATGGTCAGAGATATGTTTTTCTTTCCCCTGATTTTCCCATCACCACCAAATTCATCAATGGTATATTCCCCCGAATCACTTTTCATTGCTTGGTCCAGCCTTAAGGTCCCATTTTTTATGAGCTGACAACGATTTTGACAGGTTCTATCATAAGGTGGTTTGTTGGCTTTGTATCTGAAAAACTCTTTTCCTTGGAAATAGACTTGTAATTCAACAATATCAAAACTGGTGTTTAATGGATGTATAAAGACTGATCGTCCCAGAGCTCCGTAACATTGGACTAATGTTTGATTCTCTGTGATGTTACATAAGGTTGCTGTGCCTAAAAGTAAGAGGAAAAAATAATTTATTTTCAAGTTCATGGCAGTGAAGCAAATACAGATTTCAAATATAGTTTTTTACTTGAGTTTCACTTTGCAAAAAAAAAAAAATTGCAGAAACATTTTATAGTAGCATTGAGTACTATTTAAAAAACAGAACCCACAGAGTTTGTTCTATTTTCAATCTTTCAAAATCATTGTTCACTCTCAAAAAGGATGTTAATATCCAACACGCTTTGTGCCACTACTTTTGTTTCTTTCAAAATATTTTGTGTCAAATTTACAAGTTATGAGCTACACATATAAAATTTATTTGTTACAAAGATAAACAATTTTTAACACAGGCTATGTTGACAGTAACACACATATGCTGTCCTTAACTAGACAGGGAAGTGTGTTAAAAATGACAAGCTATGAGCTGTTTTAAACACTGTTGAGAGTGAAAGGGTACAAATGCTGGGCACATAAAAAACCTTTTGGGTTCTGTTTTTATTCCTTTATTTTTTCATGAAGTTTCATTAATAAATTAATGTTAATTAATTACATGCACATTTTATATCATGCATGTTATACACAAAACAAAAATAAATGCCTTCATGCATCTCTCAAAATTTCCTGAATTTGAACAGTCCAAACTCCACACTTCAGGCATAAATATCCAGATTCCTACTGTGAATGTTAGCGTATTCTGCACTTCAACAACAAGCCTGATCCACGTGTCCAGGTATCCGCCGATTTACTGATACAGACGATGCGGCCATGAGGAAAACAGGCCGAAATATCCACACTGTTTTACCGTGACGCTTACCGTGTGACACTGCGGCTACAACCAGCAGGAGTTTGAGAAGAGCAGGCAGCATCCTCTTCATCGCACAGGACAGGAGTCGCTGAAACAAGGGACAGACACGGGACTGACACACACACCACCGTTACTCAAGCAGTCTCTTCACCAAACGCGAAAAACGGTCTCAGTGTCATCTCCGATAAACTCTGAGGAACTGAGGGAGCTGTATTTCAGCAAAAAGTGTCAAACTCACACTAGAGGGTGTTGTGTAGCCCTGACATCCCACTGCAGCTGTACAACCACATTTCTTTACTGAGAAAAGAGGAAGTTCTTCAGATTAAAAACAGAATAGAACTTCTGAAACTACTTCTCTATCTCACACCCAATAAGCCAAATTCAAAGAGGGCATCTTTGCGCAATGTGTCATCAACACTGTGAAATGTGACTGTATATGAGGCTATCATATTCATACCGTGAAAAGGTCTGAATGCAGTAAATGCACTTTGCTTGAAGTATTGGCACAGCAGCATGAGCTGTTGCACACTGGATATGTGTGCGTGTGTGTATGTGTATGTGTTTGTGTGAGCATGTGTGTGTGTGCTTGTGTGTGTGTGTGTGTGCGCATGTGTGTGTATGTATGCTTGTGTGTGTGTGTGTGTGCTTGTGTGTGTGTGTGTGCGCATGTGTGTGTATGTGTTTGGGTGTGTGTGAGAGAGAGACAGCGTGTGTGTGGGCTTGTGTGATGAGAAGGTGATGAGTTTTTTTATCTCTCTGTACATACAGTATTCGGGGGGGGGAGGAGGCATTGAAATTTTCCTACTGTCACAGTGACAACGTATTTTATCCTTTTTTCATTAGTCCTTGGGTGGATTTATATGTGGCTTAGAAGGCTTCAAGGGGTTCGAAGGCCATGTTCTGCTTTTTGGCCTCCTCCTGTTATCCATTTTGTGATGTTGATTGTGGTAATGTAACAATATATATCCTATGTCATGTTGCGTGCATTTTAACAAGTGTATATTTTCTATGTTTTTGTATATTCTAATTTACCTCTTGACATTGCTACACTACCTAATATAGATTAGGTTATATTAGATTAGGTTCCCAGGTTAGGTGACTGTTAAGGTAACTAAGTAGATTGATGAATGTTGAATTTAAAATGTATTGTCATTGCCCAACATATGTGATAGAAGTGGAACACTCATACTTTTTGCATGATTTAGGTTACTGGTGGCACTGGTCGCCTTTCTCTTTGTCTTGTTTATAACTCATGATTTATGTTTTTGACTAAAACTTTGTAAAGTAAATAAAACAAATGTTATACTCCTACTATTTGTGAGGTTCTCTGGGGCACCATGTTTATTCCCACCCCAAATATTATTCATGAGCCAGGGTTCTCTTACTCATATAACTGAGGTATTCGTCTTCAGTAAACTGACGTGGCCAGTTTTAGATGGCCCCCTAGTGGGGGCATGGTAGAATAGCATCTTACAATTGTTACAGCCATTTTTAAAAATGATGCGCGGGACAGAAACAGGGCTCTGTGTTCCGGAATCATTGGCATGCGGTGCATCGGCCCCGCACCCGCACTAAAACATTGCCTCTGCACACCCCAGCGAGTTGCATGTAAAAACAATGCAAGTCAGTCTGGATAAGAGTGTCTGCAAAATGCCAGTAATATTACAATTAAATTATTTGTAGTTGCACATTGATGAATGAAAGACTCATGGCTGCTGACAATTATCTGAAAATTTTTTATTCAGCATTTTTAATCATTCAAATTAACGTACACGAATGTTTACCAATAACAGAATCAAATTCCTTTTAGTTTACTTTTTTTTGTTTTACTTTTTAAAAAAAAGAAAAAATACTCACTCAATCACACAGGACACTGAAATATTCTAAATGGTTATTTCTTCAAATGAAACATAAAATAAATACAGTCGTGTTGTAAAGAAAACATTCTGAACGTTCTGTAATAAAAGTTGAAAGTCAAAAAAGCACCTTTGAAAATTTTCTCATTTTCAAAATTAATATCTGCGCCCAAGAAACTCCAATGTAAAAGGGAAGGGTAGTTAGTCGAAAGTTTAGCCGGTTGTTCTAATCAGCAAGTGTTTTTTTTTTTTTTTTTGGGGGGGGGGGGGGTGGTGATATATAAATGAAAGTTTAATCCATTACAGAACATGCATTCATTAGTATCAGTATTCTGGCTAACCCATCTTTTACTTCTGTTTATGGATTGGAATTGAGCGTGTGTCACATCTACTTTGGCGCATTATAGTGAATTATATCAATCAGTGTATAACAAACCAAGTGCTGAATACAATCACTCAAGAACAGCCTTAAATGTCATTGTCTCTTCTGTTGTCCAAACCGATGACTCTTCCGCAGTGAAATGCTAAATCAGACTTACAGAGTTTACAATATATGGCCAGAGTGGACTCAAAAAAACTGTTAGAGATGAATTAACACTGGACTTTTTACTGTGAATCCATCCATGTCTCGTTTATTCAACTACATCAGAGTGATAACGAATAATCTCGAATCACCGAATCAGACTATAAAACCAGGGTTCTGATAGGAGAGGGTTATATCTATAGTAGGGTTTCAACATTAGCGCAATTATTCCTTTCAATCATTCCAAAGGTAAGGAGTTACCGCCCAAGAAAAAAAAAAGTAAGTTTTATATTTAAAATTTAAAAAATCATCAAAGCAATTCATGTAAAGCAGCACTACGCAACTCGAAGTCTGGTGGGCAGCACCTCTGTCTGCGGTAAAAAAAAAAAAAAATTAAAAATAAAATAAAATAAATAATTAAAATAATAATAATAATTTTTCAATTTCTCCAATTTTTACATGGTCTTTAGCAGCTTTGCAGCAATGGCTGTCTTCTTCCAGCTCATAAAGTTAATTCTGTGCACTTCAGCCCGAAGTGTTGACTTGACTTGACCAGAATCTGAGAGGCGTTCAAATGGAAGACTTCGATGCAGGAGCGCCAGACCGGAACCCACCTCACAAACGGCGTTTATTTGCGTACCGTAGCAGACTAGGCTGAGGTCCTTTATATTGTAGAAAGTTGTGGTGCTAATAAGCAAAACCTTGATTTTTCTTCCCTGCCACCAACTGGCCAAAAAAATGTAAACAATTTTAAAAAAATAATTAATTTTAAAAATCAGCAGTAAAGATTTTTGTATCCGTTTCTCCAATTTTAGATGGTCTTCAGCAGATGGTCTTCTGTGCAACTCAGCCCAAAGCTTTCAGCCAAACCACAATCCCCCACCCCCGGCGAACTAAATGCAGCTCTTTTAACACTTGTATCAGCCTGCCAGTTTTATAAAACCACTTCCCTGTTTTGCGCTTCCGTGTCTTACGCGCTTAGTACGCGCGTCGTGCGCTCGCGGCCGCTACGCGTGCGGTGGGTGTCCGCGCTTGAGGTTGGAAACGGAGTTTTTGCACAATTCAGGCTGCGTCGATATTTCTGCTTCTCTTCTGCAGTTCTGCTTTATGGCCACTTAAAAGAAGGACTTTCATTCCTTAAACAGCCTTATTCTAGGAATCTTCACAAATCCCCTGCTTCGCCTTGTCGCCCTTTCACTACAAAGTGAATCTTTGCTCCACACGCATGGATCATCCCGGAACGGCTAATTATATATATATATTTGAAACAGATTTTAGCAATAACAGCATGCTTATGCTTATCTGAGGTAAACATTTGATTGAAAATGTAGATACATGCAAAAAAGAATGTTATAGAGAAATAGATCAAAAATTTAAATGCAATCTACCAGTTCCTCATTATTTAATTTGTTCTGTCCAAATAAATAACAAAAAAAGTTTGCGCTAAAGGCAAATACATACAAAACGTACTTGTGCTCAGAGGCGTGCAGGGGGTGCTGACCGCACAGGGTGACACCATCAGAGGGAGGTGACACCGAAATAACTGGCAATAAATTTTTTTGTGCAGCGTTTCGTGTAGCGACTAGTTGAAACAGCTAATTTCTCCGATGCAGTTTACTGCCGGTTGATTTAATTAGCGCTATTAATGTGACGAGAAGCGCGTTGTAGTTTGAATGCATAACACGCAATTCCTTGCGCCCACACCTTGTGCTTTTCAAACTCAGTCTTATACTATAAATGATTGTTATGTTTGCAGTATTTTACAAGGTACTATGGGGTAAACACATATAGTCATCAACTTTCCCGGTGTATGCTTTTTGTTTCTAATTAGAAAATCATATAAATCAATGGAACACGATTAGAACTTATTAATGTTACAAATGTCTGTGGATCTCAGCCTTCCACTTTTATATGGAAAAAACTGGTACTAACAGACAATGTCTATTTTGCATAACACTAATCTTCCCATACAGCTGACTGAGGGGAAAATGACAGTTCCTCAAACTAAGAAAAAACTGTGAGATGTGCAGATTCAATACTAAAAATGTCTTTCCTCTGAAATGCTGCACTTCCTGTTGAAAATCCCTGGGATTTTTGACATCTGATTACTCGGCCTAACTTCAGCGAAAGGCTTGTGCAGGCAGAGTAAGACCGCTCTGTGATTGGCCGGACCTACGTGCGGATGCCGGAGTATATCGTGTCTGCCTGCTCGTTGGGTGTGCGTCTGGCGGCCTTAGACTTGCCGGACACTTTCACCTCACCGTAGGTCACCTGCGGGTCCTGCTCCTGCTTTTTTGGGCGTTCCTTTTTCTTGACCACTTGCACCTGGCAGTACACCAACTCCTGGGGATCCTCACACCTGTCATCTGGGGAGTGACAACACATTGCATTACGTTATGTTACATTACATTACATGGCATTACGTTGCATTGCATAACATTATATGATATTGCATAGTATTACATTACATTACGTTGCATTGCATAACATTATATGATATTGCATAGTATTACATTACATTACGTTGCATGGCATAACATTATATGATATTGAATAGTATTACGTAACATTACATTATGTTACTTTACCTTACATTACATTACAATCATTTAGTGGCCAGGTTTGTTCAGAGCAACATTATTGATTCTCTCAAGAATACAAAAATGCAATATCACCAAGAAAGCACAGCCATACTAAAGAGGCCGGGGTATTGAAGAGGTATTCAAAGCATTTACAATATGATATATAATTTGTGACATTTTAGCTCAGCAAAGCACACTTCTCACCGGCACTTCTCTCGCTGGTCTTTGCTTGCTTTTGCTTCTTCTTGTAGAGGCAGCATGTCCCCAATAGCAGCACCATAAGTAACAAGCAAACTCCGAGCGCCACAGGAAGCATTACTTTGTCTTCCGTAGGGGATACTGAAGAGAACCAAGATCACATATTTATGAGAGCATCAAGATGAACCGGTGTATATTACTGTACATCGTCTCTCTCACTTTATCTTGTCAGAGGCTTTGGGAATGTCAATCAAACAGCAACTATCATTGGCATTGCAATACAGTGGTGCAAAGAAAACAAAACACGTCAGCAATCATAGCTACAGTTGTGGTCAGCAATTAAGGGGACAAAGCAACCCAAAAAAAATGGGGAAATATATAAGCATTTACAAAGATATTTCACACATGTTTACATTACAAGTAAGTTTGTGAAGAGCGTATATGTCCGCCTGAACACTTCCTGGGCAAACCCTGGATGGTCAGAGTGTTAAGGGTCTTTGTTAATGACGAATAAAATCAACAAAAACCTGAGAAGGAGTGTTTAAGTAGCAAATGGCGAAGCAGTAGGTAAAACCATGAGGAAAATTATCAGAGTATAGGTTATACTGGAGATAGTAGTATACTTGGTTTTCTTTTTAAATATGTAACTGTAATTGTAATTATGATTATGATTATTGAATTCAAAACTAGACCAAAACAGTGGCTATTTACTGGATGATTTTAAGCTATATTTAAACGTTCAAAATTCTATCCAGTGCTGAGGCCATGTTTTTCTTTTCTTTTAAAAAAAGATTTGGTATCTCCGATCTCACTCAAATTTAGAATGTCGGACTCGCAAACTATGTCCAAGCGAGCTCATAAACGGTCCCAGCAGCCGATTCGGGAGAATGAAAGCAAGCCACCAGTCTCCTGAAAAAAAAATACGCGCCTGCCAGCCAGCTGCTTTTTGTCACACCGCAGCCGCAAGCGGCGTGCACGCAGAGCAGGGGCGGAGGAGACCCAATCATACGCCGTGCGCAGGGAGAGCTAGCCACGGGCGCGCGGACCGCAAGCAGGAGTCGCTGGAGCAAGGAGCAAGCTTTATCCCTACCGACCGCGTCCCTCCCAATAATGCACCGCCCCTGTGGGGCTGCCGGCAACAGTTTGCTGTCCCGTCGTGGCCAAGATAGTCACATGACACTTGCCAAAAACAAATAATACGACTTGTAGTATATGAACATGTGATTTACTCAAACAGCACAGGGGGAAAAATTAATAAAAGCCTTATTTACATGATTCTGCAGATGTGGTGAGCTTTGATTGGCTTGCCATTCGTGTAGAAACTCTGTTTTGGGAGTTTTTCATTTGCAAATCAGGGAAAATGAAACGCATGGCGATTTCCACAAAGTATTTTTGTAAAATATCTGAATATTTGAAGTGATTGGCCTACATTTGGGGTTCTGAAACTCAGTTCTAACCACACACCTTTGGTCATAAGTGCATTATCATTCGAGAACAGTCCCTTACCACAAGTGTGGGAATCGGAAGTGTTTTCTGGAGTGTGGGGACGGCTCGTACAGACGGCAGACACCATTTCTGCCCCTCCAGCCCTAAAGAATATTTCTGTATTATCTAGCAGAGACGAGGCGTTTAATGAGGCATTCATCCTCACTTCTATTTCGGTCATGGTTCCAAAGGTACAAATCACAGGGGCTCCAAGTCCTGTGGGGTACAGTGCAACATAGGAAGTCTGAGAATACATGAGTCTTTCTGGAACCATTAAGAAATCTATTTTCTTCTGCATAGAGTACACTACTGGGCCCCACATAGATCATAGTTTCAAAATTATGAAAGTTTTTACTGGGGCACCATTTCGCAAAGTAAAGCGGATCCAAACAGCAATATTAGGATTCTTATTGTGCACATATTTTATTTGATGAATATTTACTCAGGTGTTTAATAGAATATGCTTACATTTCAATATTAACAATGCATGCAATATTATTAAAGCGCCCAAAAGATGGTTCATATGCGCATCCAGTTAGATAAAGCATCAAAAGCCTGCGGTCATTTTACTCAGCATAGGACCTCTGAATCTTTCATAATTAATAAGATAATTTGTAAAACAATTATGCATACACTGTAAGCCTCATCATGCATTCAGTGCAAATTGCACATTTTTTTAATATTTTTGTTAATGGCCATTTAGACCTGATAAAGTCTAGGTCTAGTCTAGTCATATCATACCACAATCATACAAGATATGTCAATGGACACTTTTAAAGTGAAACGTATTCACGCAAATGGAAAACAGAGCATCTGACATCTGCACAAACTACTCTAGCACCTCAGAACAGAAAGCAGCAGTGTGCTTCAGAAAAATATGCACGTAAAAAAAAATAGCCCACATTCGGAAGACGACACTTATAACACACAACGTCAGTCTCGTAGCTGTCCATGTTCTTTCATGAAAGTTGTTTATGTGTTCTGTTGGCTGCGGTCTTATTGTCAGGGTTTTTATTTCTCATAGATTTTATTGCTGATATTTCATCCTTTAGTGGTTTAAAAATTATGAGTGAAATTCATCAATACAAAGTATTTATTTATTATTATTATTATTATTATTATTATCATTTTTAATATGTGGAATTCTCACAGCATTGCATAGCATATAAGCCTCCGATATGTGGCTTACAGATCACTGGTCATCCTACCTGGACACTTGAGTAGTTCCTGGGTGGTGCGATTGCTGCTGGCACGGTTACTGGCTGTACAGGTGATGGATCCAGACACGTTCCTCCTCAGTATGACAGTCTGAGTCTCATTGCTGAGAAACGCCACCCCCCCATCCAGGAGACTGTTATTCAGAGTCCAGCTGTACTGGAGGTCCTCCCCGGTGCTGTTGCAGGATGCCCTAATTTCTCCATGGGACAGACAAAGCTGGGACAGTGCAGGAGGGGACACCGGGTCTTCAAGAGGATGGAAACAAGCAAGATTAAAAACAAGCTAAAATGCCCCTCAAAGAAAATAAACCAACAGGAAGGACTTTGGTTGGGTCAACAGCGACAGTCATTTCTATGGAGACCCTGCAAAGGCCAATCTTTTCATATGCGCTTATGCTCAACTAAAGATTTGGCCTGAACTGCATTGCAAATTGATTTTCCAGAGATTTAGAATATGTTGCAGTTACTGTAAATATCTATATTGTTAAATTTTCAGCAAACATGTTTAATAATATGTGCAGTTTCAGCCAGCCTTGGGTTCAGTGTGGTTGTGGGTTTTGTAGTCATTTTTTATTTTATTGTACAAGATAAATTATTCTGCAACATTACAAGTTTAATAGACAAAGTAATGATTTACCTTGAATGGTCAGAGATATGTTTCTCTTTCCCCAGCTTTTCCCGTCTTCACCAAATGTTTCAATGGTATATATCCCAGAATCATTTTTCATCACATGGTCCAGCCGTAACGTCCCATTTTTTATGAGCTTACAGCGGCTTTGGCAGGTTCTCACAGAAGGTTTGGTTTTTTCTTTGTAGTGGAAAAACTCTTTACCTTGGAAATAGACGTGTAATTCAACAATATCAAAACTGGTGTTTAATGGATATATAAAGACTGATCGTCCCAGAGCTCCGTAACATTGGACTGATGTTTCAGTCTCTGTGATGTCGCAGAAGGTTGCTGTGCCTAAAAGAGGGGGGAAAAAATTATTTTCACAATTCATGACGTGAAACAAATTCAGTAGACTGATTTGAAATATAGTTTTTTACATTTGAGTTTCACTTCGCAAAAAAAAAAAAAAACATTGCAGAAACATTTTATAGCGGCATTGCGTACTGTTTTAGAAAACAGAACCCACAGAGTTTGTTCTATTTTCAATCTTTCAAAATCATTGTTCACTCTCAAAAAGGATGTTAATATCCAGCATGCTTTGTGCCACTACTTCTGTTTATTTCAAAATGTTTTGTGTCAAAGTTACAAGTTATGAACTACACATATATAATTTATTTGTTGCAAAGAGAAACTTTTTTTTAACACAGGCTATGTTGACAGTAACACACATGTGCTGTCCTTTACTAGACAGAGAAGCGTGTTAAAAAAGACAAGCTATGAGGTGTTTTAAACACTGTTGAGAGTGAAAGGGTACAAATGCTGGGTACATAAAAACCTTTTGGCTTCTGTTTTTATTCCTTTATTTATTCATGAAGTTTCATTAATAAATTAATCTTAATTAATTACATATACATTTTATATCATGTATTTTATGCACAAAACAAAAATAGATGCCGTAATGCATCTCTCAAAATTTCCTGAATTTGAACCCTCCAAACTCCACACTTCAGGCATAAATGTCCAGATTCCTACTGTGAATTTTAGCGTATTCTGCACTTCAACAGCAAGCCTGATCCAAGTGTCCAGGTATCCTCCGATTTACAGACGATGCGGCCGTGAGGAAAACAGGCCGAAATATCCACACTGTTTTACCGTGACGCTTACCGTGTGACACTGCCGCTAAAACCAGCAGTAGTTTGAGAAGAGCAGGCAGCATCCTCTTCATCGCACAGGACAGGAGTCGCTAAAACAAGTGACAGACACAGGAGTCCCGGATAGGTACGCACGCCGCCGTTACTCAAGCAGCCTCTTCGCCAAACGCGAAAAACGGTCTCGATGCCGTCTCCGATAAACTCTGAGGGACTGAGGGAGGTGTATTTTAGCAACGAGTGTTCCTGCGTAACCCTGACCCCACTGCAGACGTGTATTTCTTTCCTGAGGAAAGAGGAAGTTCTAGAGGAGAAAAAAACAGAATAGATCTGTTGAAACCACTTCTCTTTTTTTTTGCAGCAATGTTTTCATGTGCGTCATGTGCTTTACTTTATACAGCAAGTGATAATATTTGATCCTATTTTTCCACAACAGAGCTACATCTTTTTCATTTATCAAGATCAACCACAGTGGTGTCTTAAGACACGCAGAATATTTTCTTTTGTGACATACTGTTGTCAGGGTTCCCAGGAGGCCAGTGACCTCTGTGTGTGTGTGAGAGAGAGAGAGAGAGAGAGAGTGTGTGTGTGTGTGGGTATGTGTGTGTGTGAGAGAGAGAGAGAGAGAGAGAGAGAGAGAGTGTGTGTGTGTGTGTGTGTGTCTGTAGCATCCTGGTGCAATATACAATTCAAACCTTCATTTCGGGGCTGCTGGTTGTCTCATACTTTTAGAACGCTGTTCCAGCATGGACTGGCCCCCAACCTAGCGCCAGCGCCAACTGCTCCAGCATCGCCCGGGGATGGGAAGGGTTGCATTCGGAGGGTTACCTGCAAGCCCACCCGCTGACTGGCTCACAAAGCATACATTTTTCATGTGTCCGTGACAACGGCAGAGGGATAGGAAGTGGCAGTTGGCCTTGTGTGCTTTCTATGGAGACCACACGCGTGTCTGCGCTCTCTCGCTCTCTCTCTCCCCCTCTCTCTCATGCCAAAAGCGGTGGGTTTTTTTTAGCGATGGAGTGCAGATAACTTTAAATGTCCGGCATTTTTTATCTTGAGTTTATGATAAGTACTTTGAATTGCATTTAATGCATGATTTTTGCTATATAAATAGTTTTATCAATTGACGGAACTTCGAATGGCCATTCCAAATTAGGGAGAACGGGGGGTATTTAAAAAATCATCAGCGTTCAGCTAAAGCTAAGAACACGGTTGAAATGAGGTGTACAGCTCAGCCGGGCAGTTGATGAATATCATTTAATTTTAAAGACCAACAAAAAACCAACAACAAAAAAAAAACAAGAAACTCATTCCTTTTTAAATTACAATCATTTCTGCAGTAGGATAAATTACATTGATCAGAAGTGCACACAAGCCCATCGTTTCATTCACACAAACGTACAAACACAGTTGATGCAAAGCCACATTCCACTGAAACTTATTTTGGAAACCAGTCTTTTCCCATAAGCCACCTGGCTCAGCGGCCACGGTGCCTGTTGCCGAGCAGCGTGCCACACAGGAAGTGCACTGCGAGCTCATGTGGTGGTGGGGTGTGGTGGTGGGGTGTGGGGGGGGCACATTTTTGTCACCTACCTAAAAATACCTAAGGCGAATGAGTTGTGGGATCTTGTTCTGAAGACCGAAATAACCGTCATGAGAACAGTATTCACAGGTTGTTCACCATCAGGGACCAAAATGCATCCCACGACAATCTGTCAAATAAAAACTAACTAACTAACTAACTAACTGACTAACAGTAGACTTTGCACCGGCTCCACCAGTATCCACCCTAAGCAATTTCCCTTGTCTCCCTCCATTTTGCTCACATGACACTGTAGGAAAAAAAATTAATTTCATAGTTTTTATGATGTGCTTGCAGAAAGTTGATCGGACAGAACTTAGCTACACAGAACGTGTCTGGCCTGTGTTGCCCCCCAACGGAAAACTGGTTTGATTTATTGTTAAGCTTCTGATTTTTGCTGTTGACCCATCGATGGAAAATGGCCACGGCTTCTGTTGGCTGATGTTAGATCAAAAGTCATTTCTAACTACATTGCCCAATCGGTTGGTTCTAATGAATGAACACACCTTTATCACTGTTTCCCAGCTTTGACCTTTTTATATAAGTTACTACTTTTTTAAAAGTATATTTTTACAACTTCACCATATTTGAATTGGCTTGCAATAGTTCATGTATGGCAAGCCACACCAACTCAGTCTGCTCCATCCATGTGTCTGTAAAATACAGTAATAGCACTTTTTAAATTTATATATATAAATACATTACATTTTTTTACAGTTCAAAAGTGACAGGCAGAAATACATCTTTTAAATAAAGGTAAAACATAAACATGAACTGGTGAAAGAAGACCTTCTGGTACTGTAAAAAAACAACAACAAAAAAAACTGGGGGGTTCGAACAGCTTACTTTTCCCATGTGTAGGACAAGAGTCAAGGAAGAAAAAATGCCTAGACTGCTTACTTCCACTAGAGGGCAGAGTCCTCCAAACAAAAATCGCTTATTTTATTCATCCTTGTCTTCGCGATCAAGGTCCGCCATCTTTGATGACATTCTAATCGGTTGAAATGCTACCTGGAGGAGCGAGGAGCCTCCCGGAGGATGCCTTTGTGGAAGTCTTTTTTGTCGGAAACGCATGACGTAGAAACAATCCACCTGTGGACCCACCTCTCCACGTCTGTAACTGACTTCACTTCAGACCGACTCTTGACTGTGCAAGCAACGTTCCATTCGCCTAATGGGGGCTGCATCGATTCCTCCGTCCTCCTACCTCACCCTTGCATCTCTTCCTTGTGTACTCCTCGGGTGAAAGAGCATGCAAGGACTTAAAATAAGCGATTTAGAATGAACCCTTAAGCTGGCAGTATACTCAGCAAGAAGAAAGAACTTCAGGATTGAGAAGCACCGACGAACATGTCCACGAACACTGTTGTCGGTATATTCAATGAGAACACCGCACCGTTTAAAGTCACTCCACGCCGCTGGGGCGTGAATAATTATGAATAATTCCGGGGCTGGAATCTCAACCAGACCTCCGTCTCGCGGCTACGCCATGGATGTATAAAGAGAAGGGCTACGCGAGATTCGAACACAGAACAAAACGTTTAAAGTGGCTTTAGTTTATCTAGCTATGCAAAAGGCGAAGAAGATGGTAGGCCTACAACAAAAAGACGCGGTGTTGTGTGTTCGTACGGTGCAGTGTGCGACAGCCTCCAGGGAGAACTTTTCGAAAAGTTCTTTCTTGTTCTCCGACCTCCCCCTCTCAGCTATTGGTCCAAATATCACATAGTTGGTTATGTCACGGTTGAGTTCAGAGCAGGGACTGTAAAAAATATGGACAAAGCTACTGTGACGTCACCCATTGCCTCTCCGTGGGTCTGTAAAACACGTTTTGAAGCCCAATGGCGGGCGCGGCCATGTTCTCGATTTGGAGCCAAAACCATAGAGTTAAGAGGTCTTGTGTTTTTTATAATGTGATTGACAGTCCGGTGCGGAAAAGCCCATCAACCTGAACGAACGATTGCAGAACGAACTTGAGGCTAGCTGACTGTCTGCCGTTATGTTTTAAAATATATGATCAAATGTTTACGGAGTTTAATTTCCATCCGTGACTGTACTGTGTCATGTAATCACGTTATATGTATGACATTAATCATACAATTATGTTCAGTTATCTTCAATTTATGTTTCTCGGCAAAACGAATATGCTTAGCTAGCATATCAGCTTGCCAGTGAGCTAGGTAAGCTATCCGTGGTTAGCTCACGCATTAGCAATATGAACTACAGGGGAAGAACATCGACTGCACTGATGGTCAATCAATCAGAGATGTGTAGACAACTGGTGATTTGACTAGGCTAATTTTCATATAACTGTCTGGTAGACCTGCTGTTAACCAAGCAAGTTATCGTCGTAGGGTTTCGCCACAGTCAGTTAATGAGCCGGTAACTGCTACTAGCTACTCCATCGCCGGTTGTGGTGTTTACTTGCTGGGTGACGCTAGCTGACCGATCGTTCGCAAGTCACTTTTTACCGAATAAAAAGTAACACCGTCAGCGGTGATTAACAAATCTACCAAGTATTTTAATAACTGATTTACAGGCGTGTAAACATGACAACGCACTTTGAAGAGCAAGTTTTCCACCTGTTGCATAAAGACAAAAATAATGTACATTGAATTTCTAATTATTATTATTTTCTTGCTAGCTTCTAGCTTTGTCACATTCGTGCAGCATAGCCCAGGTAGACATTTACGGAATGTACACGACTGACAAGCCGTCAAACACGTTTGACAGATGGAATATTTGCCGGTTAGGGTTAGCTAGCTAGTCAAATGGCTTGGTAGCCGAAGTTGCGAACTGTTTTAGCATAGGCTACTGGACTACCACATATAGCAAATAAGCGTTAGCTGATTACGCTTTCTGCCAACTAATTATTTGGTTAAGTGGGCTAAAGGAAATAGTAAAAATGACTCGGCTACCGCAAAACTTCAGAGGAGGATTATTTTATGGTCGTCTAGTGCAGCTGTAAATAGCACACGCTATAATGAAACCACTACAAAATGGGATGCCTGCATTTTCTGACTTCGCACAGGTGGACCGTGGTCGGAGCCGCAATGTCAAGGCCAAGAGACGCCACCGCCCACCCCAGTGACCATAGAATGTAGCCCCTATTGTAGCTCAGTCTTCCGCAGTAATCCGGAAGTGACGTAAGCTGTACCTCATTGGTCCAGAACAAATATTGGCACTGTGCCCAAATGACGCAATAAATCATGAAATCGATTTGATGAATTTGATGAATGGTGCTACTCGTTTCAGCAAGTCATCAAAACGCATAGCACACATTCGGAATAAGAGAAAGTGGACGCCCTCGTCTAAACTCACATTTGCCGAATGTACAGGCAAAACTCCATTCTCCGTCCTACTCTGATTTAGAGGGCGAACGTAGGCCTACCATCTTCGCCTTTTTTCTTCTTTTGCATAGCGACATAAACTAAAGCCTCTTTAAACACTTTAAACTTTTTGTTTTGTGTTGTGATCTCGCGTAGCCGTTGTCTTTATACAACCATGGCGTAGCCGCGAGACGGAGGTCTGGTTGAGATTCCAGCCCCGGTTAATAGCTGCCTCGTAATTATTCATAATTATTCACGCCCCAGCGGCGTGGAGTGACTTTAAACGGTGCGGTGTTCTCACTGAGTATACCAACAACAGTGTTCGTGGACATGTTCGCCGGTGTTCTGAATCCTGAAATTCTTTCTTCCTACGGAGTATACTGCCAGTTTAAAATCTACGCGTTGCTTGTCTGATAGGTAATCGGTTAATCCGAAGAAGAAAGGACACACACACGGGGGTGATCTCATTGGTTGGGGGTGATCCTTTGTATGTAGCAGGAAATGGGCAGATTCGTTGGCGAGAACCATAATGCCCATTGCAAATGCAAGCAAATATAAATGTGAAAAAGCAAAACCACCAGCTGCTGTAGGTCAATAAATCTGACTTTGGTCCCATGATTACAAAAAATAATGATAATAATCATAAAATTAATTATTTTCATTATTTTTTTGTAGCGGGGCAGGAAGTTAAATACCCTCAAGTATGCTTAAAGTAGAAATTAATATTCATCATCAAAGTTCATCCGCATTTTGTTCGCCTGTCAAAATTACTTGTGCAATATAACAGTATTGTGTATATATATATGTATTAAATAGTTCTAAAAAAACACATACAATCGGTACAAACTGCATGCTCCAATCCAAGCAAAACAACTTCTTTTGAGACCAAAATATTAAGACAATTATTTTTTGGGTTTTTTTTTTTTTTGTTTGTTTGTTTTTTTGCTATCCCTTTTTGTACACAGAGAAGAGAAATACTTCTGGTGTGACATTTTAAACAATCCATGTGCCAAATACCTGGAAGAGTTACCTTACACCTAAGAGTAAACATTCAATAAACACCACAACCTTGTCTAATGGAAGTTCTTACATGAAAGTCTCTGTATAAATTTTCACACCAATGAAAAAAAGAAAATTAATATACTAATGCAATATATGCTATATAAAAATACCCCTGTCTTCCACAAAATAATGTCAGAATCAAAGAAATAGAAATGACCTATTTCTCTCTCTCTCTCTCTAAACTCTGTAAATTACTGTAGGAAGTGTGGTATCATTCCAATGTTTCAAACCTTTCATACCTGGTGAAAAATAATAATAAATTAGCCCGTGTCCAGTGGGCAACTGGGGCCTGAGGGGGGGGCCCAGGCTATGGGAGCGTAACAATTTTTTGTCACAAAATATTTTGAGAGCGGCCCTCCCAGTAGATTTTGTCCCGGGCCTGAAGCTTCCATAGGGGTGCCACTGAATTATCAAAAAAAAACAAAAAAAAAAAAACAACATCTATATATGAAAACACTGTTGCACAAATATTCTAAAAATATATACCCATAATGTTTACAAAATTTACCACAATGGTGTATTGCATCAATTTGAATTATTTCTCTTTTTTTTGCTTTTATATGACGGACTTAATTGTGTTTTGGGAAACGCAGAATCATAGACTGACCCACTTTTCTGTTGGACCAAACACTTGGGCCTGATACTGGCAGGATCCTGCATAATAAGATTGAGGCCCATTTTACTCATGTGGTTTCAGACCATACGCCATAATCAAAAGTCTGACTGGTGCACATTAAATGAGATATGGGAAACATATACCAGGCCTTCGATATACATAATATATAAACTGTGATAGTACACCTAGTGACAAAAAAAAATACTGCAGTTTACAGTAAATTGGCTCATGCTAGGTACAGTAATGGAAATGACCATTGCAG
This sequence comes from Anguilla anguilla, assembly GCF_013347855.1. Classification (NCBI taxonomy): domain Eukaryota; kingdom Metazoa; phylum Chordata; class Actinopteri; order Anguilliformes; family Anguillidae; genus Anguilla; species Anguilla anguilla. The sequence continues at coordinate 3,738,962 of NC_049203.1, forward strand.
TCAACTGGAAGGTAAGCTTACGGGGAGGACATGAAAATTAAGTGATTATCCACTGCTATCCATCGGATCAAAGCACTGAGTTTAGAGTAGTCCCTTGTTTTTAAACGTTATCTCCATCTGTAGCACAAGTCCATTTCCTAAATGTCACAACAGAACCAGTGAAAATATTGGTAGCAACCCTAAACCAGGGTCACTGGTAATCGTGCATGGTAATTCACACAAGTTCTGAATATTAATAAAGCTCAAAAACTGTAGCGGAAAAGAAAAACCTTGTTGTAAATATCCATGCCCCTAACGAATGAAAGGTTAAAGCAGAGTCAAAACTATTTGGACAGGGCTAAAGCTCAGATATGTACAGCAGCAAGGTTAGTGATAGTTTTTTTTGTTTGTTTGTTTTGGTGATACCATTCGTATTAATGGAGCAGGGGTGTGCAGGGGTCGCATGATACCATATGCATTGGTGGAGCAGGGGTGTGCAGGGGTTGGATGATACCATATGCATTGGTGGAGCAGGGGTGTGCAGGGGTTGGATGATACCATATGCGTTGGTGGAGCAGGGGTGCGCAGGGGTTTCAAGTAAAAGATGAAAGATGCAGGGGATGGGCCCTCAGCCCCGCCCCCTTCAGTTAGCTGGTCACCGGCACCATGGAGACACTCCTCCTCTCAAATTGTGTTGAACCTTAGAACACAACTAGAAGGCAAACAAAGGGGGGTGGGGGGGGGGGGGAGAGGAGACAGGTGTCAGTAACTGGTCAGAATATGGACAGAATGCACTGCGACTCACCACGGTCAAATTGTATCTTAAATTATTGTTTCCACAGAAAAACCAGGACTAAAAAGTTATTGATAAAATCTCACTTTGAGGCGGATATGAACATACAAAGGGGCTGGGGGGGGATGCGGGGGGGGGGGGTGAGATAGTGTCAGTAACTACTCAGGAAATGAACACAAAGTCAGGATGTCCCTAATTTTGTTAAGTTAGGGACTTGCCTTGCAAGAGTTCAGCACAACGACTCACCAGTGTTCTCTTTAGAAAACTGTCAAATGATCAAACTGAAAATTAAATAGTTGTGTCTTAGTATCTTAAAGAATGGTTTATGCAGAAAAACCATGACTAAGCAGATATTTATAAAATCTCACTTTGAGCTGAATACAATCGATGATTTTTATGTAAAGCTTATAGTAAACATCAGTTAATTACCTGGTGGTCATGTGGAGGTACTGCTGATTTCAGGCTGTCTGAATCCCTAAAGTGGATTGTGTTTGCGCTTTAAGAATAACATTTATTTATAACCAACTGATGGGGGTCATGATCGATCCCCGGTGTTTTTTATTTAAGACATTGTGAGATATCTTATAAATAGCGTGCACTGCGTGAGAAAACTTACTTAATCATGGCTGCACTCACCTTATTGGAGTTTATTTGAGATTTAAATATCACAGGTGCATAAGACGCAGATATGAAACTTTAAACTGACGTAAGCAACTTTTTCATAAATCAACCATAAGCACAACTTGGGAAATTATCTCAAGATTATGTTTTAATCTTAGAGCCAATAACAATTCTATAAACGAGGCCCCTGGTCAGGCATAATTGCTGTGCTGCTGACAGAAGTTCACAAAGTATCTCAGAGTCGGAGAGCTGGGGCCTCATTTACTAAAATGGATTTTAACTTAAACGTAATCTTGAACTCATTGCTCAAGTTGAGCTTATGCTTTATCTATTTATGAAAAATATTTATAAAAATATATAATTTTTTATTTTTATTTAAAAAAACCAAGACTGAAAAAGATGCTTACTTGGGTTGAAAATGGCATACGTGTCTTATACTCCTGTGATATATATATCCAATGTGGCACTGAACTCTTGGGAACCTGCTTCACCATCGCCCCTTATCAGTTAAACCATCAGTTAAATGCCAGACGCACACTGAAGTGCGATTTTATAAATAACTGCTCAGTTGCGGTCTTCTGCGTAAGCCGCTATTTAAGAAACGAAACGATGAGACCATTTTATAAATGAGGCCCCTGATCAGGTCCCGCCTGCCTTTTCGGCCCATGGTGGGAAAAAAACATTAAGAAAATGTGCTCTGGCAGTTTCTTATTTCTTTTTTTCTTTTTTTTTCTTTTTTAAACAACTTCCCCAAATATTTTTGTGCGGATCATAATCTCAGGTACAGCAATGAAGAAAGCGGGGGAAAATTACTCATTTCTAATTGAGATTAATTAATGCAATTGAGCGGCAGAAAGTGCTTAAGTATGTTAGTATATTTTTGAGAAGGTCTCTTCGGCCTTTCTGTTTGGCATCCGCACCACCAGATGGCGCTCACAGGTTGCACAGTCAGCAGAGGGGAGCCTCAGCGAGTCAAAGTGAGCAGAGAAATTGAAGCCCACAGAATATGTCACTGACAGGGAAGGATGACGACTCACACTAGTGGTCACATGTACTAGGGTTACTTCACTCCCTTAGACGCGCAAGAGAGTAAGGCAACAAAGCTCAGCAGGAGCCTAAAGTTAATCAAGTTAAGTTAATACATGACCAACATGTGCTGTCAGTCCAGACCAAATTTTGCTATGCGGGAACCTAAAAAGGTGTTAAAATCTCACCATGTCTCACGAACTCAAATTTACAGGCCTTTGCCTCTTTCAGGAGGAGACGAGAGAGAGAAGGAGAGAGATAGAGAAGGAATGAGAGAAACTGAAAGAGAGGGAGCGAGAGAGAGAGAAGGGGGAGGCAGGAGAGAAGGAGTGAGGAGAGAGAGGTGTTCAGAGGGACAGGAGAGGGAGTCAGGAGAGGCCTACCCAGGGGGGTGATTTTATTTGGTGAGGGCGGAGGGGGTGCCGGACCGGTGGAAGTGGACGATCTGCCACTTGCCGTCGCGGCGGTGCCAGACGCGGGTCTCCTCGGACTGGGCGGTGCGCGGCATGCCGCTGGAGTCGATGTACTGCGTGATGCGGATGTAGGCGATGCAGGCCGCCTCCTCGCCGATCAGGTGGATGTGCGGGTTCAGGATGGTGGTGTGCACCGGCTTGCTGTTCTTCGACCACACTGGAAGAAGAGGAGGAGGAGGAAGAGGAAGAGAAAGAGAAAGAGAAGGAAGAAGAGGAAGAGGAAGAAGAAGAGGAAGAGAAGGAAGAAGAGGAACAGGAAGAGGAAGAAGAAGAAGAGGAAGAGGAAGAAGAAGAAGAAGAAGAAGAAGAAGAAGAAGAAGAAGAAGCGAAACGCACCAGTCAGAGTGGCCGTGTGTAAGGAGGGCCGTTCTCCAAGATCCTGCTCAAATGAGAGGTTTGGTAATGGGAAGACTTTTGTTGGAGCATGCATGTTATGCATTAATTGGGGAAGGTGGCCAATTTTTTATAATTTTGAGGGATGGATGGGTGTATCTGCGAACCTGATGAAAGTAAAAGTTTTGAATTGCTGAAAGTTCTTGAAATTTTGTTACGTTTTACTGGTAACTGTTTTTCATTTTTTGTTTTATGTCTTTGTTTCTGTTCTGTCAGTCTTTTAATTTTAACCCTCTGTAGTTATTTTTACCTTTTCCTTTCTTTTTTTGTAAATAGTGGGGATTTTGGGGTAGAAAGAAAGCTTTTTATTGTTAATAATAAAGGGAAATTAAAAGTAAAAAAAGTCTCTCTCCCTCTCTCTCTCTCTCAGTAATTGGGCTTCTCACACACATTAGAGCGCTCTCCTCTTTTGTGAAAATGAGACCCCTGCTCTCCCCATGATGGAGGCTGAACACCAGACCCCGGCCCTCGCCGTGACGAAGGCAGACTCCCAGCGTATTCCCACACAGCTAATGAGCTGCTGTTTGCAGTCACGGCCGGCCGAAACCAGCGGCGTCCACTAATGAGAATTAGCTTCGTTTTTCACTTCCGCTCCGTGTCTATCTCTTCCATAAACGGTCCCAGTGGAGCCAGAGAGGAAGCGAGAGAGAGAGCGAGAGAGAGAAAGTGTGTGTGAAAGAGAAAGAGAGTGCGAGAGAGAGAGAGAGAGAGAGAGAGAGAAAAAGTGAGAGAGAGAGAGTGTGCGTGAGAGAGAGAGAGCGCAATCTGGTTGTATTTTGATGACGGACAAATACCTTTAACATCTTTATATGTCTCCATATTCTATGAGTCTCCTTTCTTGACATTTCCAGTGTGAGAGCACGTGCACGTGTGCACGCATGTGTCTCACTGCCTAAATACACCGATCGCACCTGCCACCCTCGTACGTCACATGACAGGAAATCGGCGCGGCGCTCAGGGGGCTCACTCACGGTTCTCAAAGTAGAACCGGTGAAATTCCAGGCCTTCCACCAGGTTCCCCAAAGCCTCGGGTTCGAAGGCCGTCACGCTGGGATCGCACATCTTCCTGTTGAGGGGAGAGCGGTGGTCACTCTCTGGGCCACAAGAGCAGGGCAAACACAGACAGGCTCGGAAGCCACAAGAGCAGGGCAAACACAGACAGGCTCGGAAGCCACAAGAGCAGGGCAAACACAGACAGGCTCGGAAGTACCACAGACTGTGAGATACATTTGGGTTCAGGACCCCCGAGGAGACCTTCGCCCCCCCAAAGAGAATTCCAGAACGTTCTGTCATTAGCCAATCGGTAATCGGCGCTTCCATGTGGTCGGTCCTGACCAGCAGACTGACTCTCAAAACAAACGCCGCAGCCGTGGGGCTGGGGAAAATTCACTTCAGTCGACAAACCCGAAATTAGATTTAAGGAAGTGAAAAATTTGACCGACAGATAGAAATGCTCCGTCGAACATTTTGCGTGCGTTTGTCCGTTCGTCGGGCGAAAGTGAAAATCCATTTCCTGAAATTTTCTGAACTGAAACCAAATCGATACCAGTCCCTGCCCCGGGACCGTACCACAGCCTCGCTCTGAAACCATGCCCAAAAATGAAAGAGCAGCAAGCCGGTCCCAGCAAGAGACCTGGATAATCTCATCAGGGTCACCTCCAAACCCCCCCCCCCCCCCCCCCCCCCCCCCGCCCCAGGAATGCAGGTTGTAATGCTACTCTTCATTTGACGCTACACTTGAGCAGCAAAGGCAGAAGCGGAGAGGGGAACTCCGCTACGAGAGGCGTAGGCCGCTGACTTATCCGTCCGTACAGACGGAGCAGTGTTCTGGCTTGGGTCTACACCACCAGGATTCCTTCCTGTCTCGTCTGCAGTGAGCAATTTCACTTACGAAATCAATGAGTCATGTCTTTTTTTTTTTTTTTTTTTTTTTTTTTATAAAGTAATTTGTTAGAAAGGCTTTCAAAAAGACTTTTTCTCGTATGAAAAAAGACTATTTCTCGTATGAAAATTCAAACCATGAAAAATAAGTGAATTCTGAGACAAATCATTTTATATGAACACGACCCACCCATCCCTACCCCCAGCACTTTCTTCTGCATATTTATGAAGTAGGTTAGAAATTTGTTAATAAAGTTTCCTTTCCACAACTCAATGTAGTTAATGTTGTCACATTTTCTGGCAGTCGTGGAAGGAAGTTGATGTCTCGTTCAGTCATGACCTCAGGCTGATCACCACCGCGCGTTGGTCACACAGCTCAAATGTTCATAGGCTAACAAAATGGCTCAATTTAAAAGTGTCTGAAACCAGAGATTTCACAATTTGCAAACGCTTGGCGTGAATCACCCGCGGTTTCCCTTTCTGCAATTCCTTTTAAAGTTACAAAATCAAATGTGAAAAACAGTATTTGGCTTTTGATGCTCAAAGAAAAACAAATAGTTTCCCAGTTTTGAGGCAGCCACAGAAAAAAAAAAGAAGTTTGTTTTGGGGTCGTAGGAATGTCAAGCGATTGATATCTGTATGTACTTGCCATGAAACGGATTTGCCAGCTGAATTTTTTTGTTAAAAAAAAAAAAAAAGAACAAATTTCTCGTACCGACTATCTCAGAAGAAGGCCGATAGCTCAGGGATATAAAGCTTGTCACTTACGTGTAGCTCTCGAAGTCTCCATTACTGATGGCCTCGATGAGCTGCTCTGTCACCTTAATGATCTCCTGCTTCCTCACTGCAAAACAAGCGGAGACACACACACACACACACACACACACACACACACACACACACACACAGAGGGCTTTGCTCAGAGACAGCCCCAGTAAACGCCACTTGTGGTCGAATTTATTTTTTCCCCGAGCAGATGTGTCTATCTAGCGAACGCAATATAAAAAGGTCCCCTTGGAGCACCTTGTGCTGTCATTGAGATGTAGCATCTCCTGTAAAAATGTGTCAGTTCAGAGCACGCTGACTATTTCTGAGAAAGGTGTCCGGCATATAATAGTGTTATTCTGACACTGGATTACAAAAAATCGCCCTGTGTAATTCCCCCTGTACAGCTCCTCCTGTTCATATTCAGCTTTGTTTATGTGGTACAGTCACTCCTGTTCATATTCAGCTTTGTTTATGTGGTACAGTCACTCCTGTTCATATTCAGCTTTGTTTGTGTGGTACAGTCACTCCTGTTCATATTCAGCTTTGTTTATGTGGTACAGTCACTCCTGTTCATATTCAGCTTTGTTCGTGTGCACATATACTGTAAGACCTCACAACTGTTTTAACTCCTGAATGTGTGTGTGTGTGTGTGTGTAGCTGTCTGTGTGCCGGGGGATATGCGTGTGTGTGTGTGTGCGCGGGGGGGGGGGGGGGGAGACGTGTGTATGTACGTGCCTCTGTCTGTCTATGTTTGCATGTGGGGGCATGTTTGTGTGTGATCTTATGCCTTAACGGTGTGGACAACAGCTAAAAACAAAGCTTCCAAAATGCAGGTATCCCAGAGTTCCAAGGTATCCCAGGTATCCCCCAAAAATGCCACTGATGACGTCAGTGGAAATAAGCTTTTGCTCTATGTCAGTGGGAGGAAATGCAAACCTATCTGTAGGAGAGAAAAAAAATATTTTCTCCATGCTAGGACCTCTAATCACTTGAAGGTTCCAACCAAGTGGTTGGCTGCACATTATCTGAGTGAACAAATGTGTTTTTCGTGCATGTTGAACAGTTCATTACTCTGAACTTTGTTTTGTTTTTGTTTTTTTGCAACAAATAAGTTTCTTCCTATCCACAGACTTGCACCAGTGGCTCCACACTAGCTCCTGTTACATCATCAACATCAAACCTTTTGCACAGAGATTTAGCTCTGGGCTGCAGTTAGGAATAACATCATGGTAAACAGGGATTTGACCTTAATTGTTTAAGACATTCAACGGGGATTAACAAAGTGGACCGAGCAAGCATTTTCAAACCCATTTCTGAAATTAGCACAGAACAGCGTTCATGCTGATGCTGGGAAATTCTTTGCTCGGTGGATTAAAAATGCATTGTGGGATAGCTTGTCGGAACACTAAACGAAACCAGAGACTCTCTGATCCACAAGAAGAGACTCAACTCAGTGATAATTTCCCTCCAGATTATCAGGCAATGATTAATCTGGCCTGTTGTTTTTGTGAGGCCCTGCTTGATGTTGTTATAATGCTTCTTCTCATATAACGCTGCTAATTATCGGATTCTGAATGCAGTGCACCTCTAAGCAGGTGGAAGGTGGATGAAGATTTTACATAAAGAAAAAAGATATTAGACTGTACTCTAGTGGCAGACGGTAGGAAGGGCAATGGGGTGATAAGTGTTTGCTCGAACCACTATTGCAAATACAAGTGGAGCCTGTGGATAATTGATGGTATGGCATTTTGAATAGCAGCGTAATTTATCAATGTAGACCGCCAGTTTTCTACCACCTGGAGGAGCTTAAGGGCACAAGATAGTCCCACAGCATCCACCACCCCACCTCCCACCTCCCACCCCCCCACCCCCCCCCCCCCCCGCCACACACACACACACACACACACACACACACAGACATCATACGTACACATACAGTACCAATACAAAAAGACTCTTCTTTTACAGGGGAGGATGCTGAACCACAGATAGTGAAATAGGAGTAGGACAATTGTGATGTCATAAAAAAAAATAAATAAGAGGAGCTCCACCAATCGCAGAGCAGATTGATAACAACCAACGGAACAATGTCACACCTATGCTTCTGGAATCTCTGTGGGAATCACCAGGAAGCCGCCAGAAACTACCCACCAGTCATCATCAACGTTCTATTGACTGCTTCCAACGCACTCTGTGATTGGTGGAGCTCCTCTTTTGTATTTTTTTTTCTGAATGACATCACAACCGTCTTACTCCAGGCGCAATTGCGCTTAGGCTGAGTGGAGAGTGGTATACTAGGCCACGTGTGAGCCGTTAGCCGTTAGACCGGGACCCCAAGCAGGAGGAGGACGCGGCCACATTTAGCTCAACGGTTTTGGTTCTGTGGTATCAGCAGGTGTTGAGTTGCCCCCCCCCCCCCCCCTCGGTGAAAGGAAGGCGTTCTGTGTTAAGCCCCCGGACGCCACAGCGCGCGTATCTGCGTGACGCTCGGGAGCAGGGAGTCGTCATCGTCACTCGCGCACACACACACGCCGCGCGCTCATCGCGGCTACGCTGTCACGCCGAGCGACCGCGGACGCGGAAGCTCCCGGAGGAGTTTCTTTCTAACGGTCCGTACCTCGAGAGTCCTCGTCCTCGATGGTGGTGTTGGTGCTTTCTGAGGATTCCTGGTGGGGGGGGGGGGGGGAACACACAGACAAGAGTGAGCATTCGAGGCGCGGCTGGCGAGAGGGAAAATTCGGCCCTTGCGTGGTCCCGTTCCCAGCCGCTTTTTAAACTCTCCATGACCCCCCCCTCACCCCCCCACCCTCTCCATGACACCAGCACCTTTGAATAAAAACATTCACCTGCAAATTATTCAGGTTAGAGGAGGTAACGTGAGGTCAGGGAAGGGCACACGACAAACCTGACAGTGGAGAGACATTTTTTTGTTTGTTCCCCCAACGTGAACCCAAGTCCACATATAAAAAAGCGATGGCTTGGAAAACACTGAAAATGAAATGTCACCACGACGACAACAACAGCAAAAAGAAAGTCCAGCTCCATCTTGAATTAAACATTTTCTCATTGGGATGCTTTCAAGGCACCCAGGGAACTCTGGGAGGTTGAGTTTTTTTGAAAAAGCAACCGGTGGGGAAAGTGCTCCATTGAACGGACCAATCGCACTCAACCAACACAAGGCACAAGGCTAATCTCGTACGTCCAACCAAACACTTCCCCTGGGTTTGCTGCTCTCCCAGAATTGGCCAAGGAGCCTGTTAGGTGACTACTGTTGCCATTAAATGGGGAGTGTCCCAGCACTGGCCCTGGGGGGGTGGGGGGGTACGGGCGTTGGGTACAGCTGAGGACGTGGAGAGGGGAGGGCACTGCACACTCACCATCAGCTGCACACTGGAACTGGACTTCCTTTTCTGGAAGAGAAGTGAGAAGAAGTTAGACAGAAACAGACGGGATGGGATGGAGGCGGAGAGCAGGACGCCACGAGAGGGAGGAGCCAAGAGAAATGTGTGTGTGTGTGTGTGTGTGTGTGTGTCTGTGCTTGCATTCATATGAGTGAGTGTGTGTGTGTGTGTGTGTGTGTGTGTGTGTGTGTGCGTGTGTGTGCTTACATTAATATGAGTGAGTGTGTGTGTGTGCTTGCATTCATATGAGTGTATGTGTGTGTGTGTGCTTGCATTCATATGACTGTGCGTGTGTGTGCTTGCATTCATATGAGTGTGTGTGTGTGTGCTTGCATTCATATGTGTGTGTGTGTGTGTGTGTGTGTGTGTGTGTGCTTGCATTCATATGAGTGAGTGTGTGTGTGTGTGTGTGTGTGCTTGCATTCATATGAGTGAGTGTGTGTGTGTGTGTGTGTGTGCTTGCATTCATATGAGTGAGTGTGTGTGTGTGTGTGTTTGTGCGTGCGAGAGAGAGAGAGGGACAGACAGACAGACAGAGAGAGCCAGAAATACTGTGCATATGTATATATGGGTGTGTTTGTGAGTGAATGCACATGTGTGTATAAGCGTTTGCACGTGATATTGTGTGTGTTTGTATGTGTGTCTCTTTGTGATGCTGTGTGAATATGCCCAGGCACTCAGTAACAGGCAACAGAAGAGGACTGAGGTAGACGGGGATAGTGACCCCTGATCCCAGCGACCTTGGACCCCATTAACCCCTGACACTAATGACCCTCAAATTCAGTGACCCTTTATCTCTATAGTTACACAGCTCGAGCTCCAATAGGAGAAACCCCAGACCCGTTAATCTCTCCCATGATATGACCACTGGCCCTAATACTGATCACCATCACTGGGATGTCAGGGACACACACACACACACACACACACACACACACTCACTCATATGAATGCAAGCACACACACACACACACACACACACACACACAAACACCACTGAAAGTATCTGCCGAGAGAATAGTTTTAGAACATCAGACATCAAAAAACGGATCCATAATGACCCACGATTGGAGCCCCAAACTCCTCCACGCCCCTACACTGCTCCATTACATCCAATCACCAAGCACCCAGTGCTCCACTACGTCCAATCACCAAGCACCCAGTGCTCCATTACGTCCAATCAGTAAGCATCCAGTACCCCATTACGTCCAATCAGTAAGGGCATAGAGGGGGTTTAAGCACGCTGAGAACGGTGAAGCTTGCAGACCCCCGCTTCTCCCGTATTCCTCCCAGGGATGGTTCTGGACATGGCCAACACAGAGGTTCGGCAACACAATCCCGGAACCCACCCCCCCCGCCCCACCACCCCCCCCCCCCCCCCGATGCACCCCCCGCCCATGCGGAAGCCAGAGCCCTGCCTGGCTCCTCCACAGTGACAGTAACACCCAACAGCTGGATTTCTGGAACAGCTGAGAATACGTCCGGAACGGTCGGGAATGTGATCGGAGCAGCTGGGAATACGTCCGGAACGGTCGGGAATCAGGCTTCTGTTCACCCCTACCTTCACTCCATCGCTCTTCTTGTTCCCCACACTTTTGGCTCCTGAAGAAGACAGGAAGAAAAAGAGGGAGAGCGCCATCAGAAAGGGAAGGAAACCCCAGAACAGGAGGGCGAGGAACATGGCGGGAACCCTCGGGGCGACGGACGGGGGGCTCGAAAGGAAAGAAGCAAAGCCACACTGTCGCTCAGATCCTCTGGAAAAACGTCGAGAGACGAGACGTCTGTTCCTTTTTATCTCCTCCGACGTTGGGACCCCTGACGAGGGCAACCACGCGTAGCAGGGGGACAGGGTACGAGAGGCAGCCGAGCGTGAAATCCCAAAAAACTCCACAAAATATTAAAAATAAAAATTCATCCTTCAGGAAAAAAAATGCTGACTTGGCAAAGCAGAGACGGCCAAGAAATCAGACGGCCACCTGTTTTAAGTCTTCAGTAGATAAATTGTGGGAGGTTGTTGGGATTTTTAAAATTATACTGAGTAAATAAAACTCTGTAATGAATCGGCGCTTGAGGAGTTCAGCTACATCTGCGCATCTGTGCAAGCCGTTTGGCCGGTTAAAACCGTCCAGTTGCTTCAATTTACCCTCCCCCTCTCAGTCACACTCCTGCCCTTTCCCCCTACTGACCCTTCCACTTGGTTTACATTTCGTGGCAAAGAGCTGAGCCTGTGTGTTTTTAGTAAGTTGTCACGCTCGACAGTTTGGCTAATTTTAGCCTCGCTACGCTTCTGGGATGCGCAGACACCATCCTCAACAGCAGGGGGCAGCGTGATCCCCTCAGCCTGCAGCGTCAGGTGAATGAATGAATGAATTTATATATCGCACTTTTCCAGATGGTCATACCTTTACAGTGACCAGCAAATGTGTAGCACCCACCTGGGCAATGCACGGCAGCCATTTTGCACCAGAACGCTCACCACACATCAGTTGGGGTGGAGAGGGAGAAAACAATTTTTAAGCCAATGAAATCCTCGATGTGGGGCCATCCCCTGGACCCCGTCCACAGTGTAACTGTCGGATTCCTGGGGCGCTCAAAGGGGGGCAGCCGTGGCCAGTCAGCGAATTTCGGGGGGGCTTAATAATAGAAACAAGAAGCTGCGATGTCTGCCGGATCTTTCGTCAGAGTGCATTAAGACAGACACAGATCTCCTCCTTTTTTAAAGGAAAAAAAAAGAGGGAAGATTGATGGGCTGTGGTTTAAAGTGCTGAAATGAAATTTTTCGGGGGGGGTGGGGGGGCGGGGGCGTGATGTATTGCTGGAAAATGACAGCCGGATTCCCTAGGGCAGGGGCTGGGGGGGGGTTTGACAATCTAGACACTCGTGGTGAGGGTTGTTAGAGTCTCACAGTTCCATAAACCGTGATAGAAACATTTAGTGGCATGAACTGGCCAGAGAGCAGGCGAAGGTAACGCGAGCAAGGAGGAGAGAGTTAACGTCAGAGAGATTAACAGAAGGCAAGTTACTCCTCCTTTGGTATGACAGTCTAGAAATCCTTCGCTGTCCCTCCCTTATTTTTTTCAGCCTGCTATTTATTTCTGAACGTTGTTCACTAACTCATAAACGAAAGAAAGAGAACTTTCTTTCTGGATATCATAGAGAAGGATGTTTCACTGTGGTATTTAATACAGAAATGCTGAAACAGAAGAGGCTTTGAAAGTCCTCACATCCCTGTGGGAGGCTCCGTCCACAGAGGCGAGATAGACATAGATAAGACAGTGATAATCCATTCGGAATACGGAATCTTGCCGGATAGCGTTCCTGTTCCGGACTCACCTGAAAAGTTCCGTGTGGCCAGCATGGTGGTCAAAATTGCACCCTGGGACAAAGGAAAAATGTGATGACACCCACAGAAGAAAAAATAGATTTGTGTCTTCATAAACAATCCAAATTCCAAGATAAAATAAAATCTATATTTATTTAAGTCACTTTTTCTGTAACTATGACAACTGTGTCGCTGTGTTCTCATTTTTTATTGCAAGAAATACCGACTTGCAGTTATGAATTCTAGATAATATTCCAATTTTTGTACATTCAGACTCATCCCCGCCCCCTCCCCCCACCACCACCACCCGCCCACCAAATCCATACAGAATATGCTAACTCCACTGTTTTCAAACATGTGGTCATGTTTTAAGGCTTATTTTCATACTGACAGCATAGCAGACACATGCAAGGCAATTAAATAAAATTTAAGGAACGACACGTCAGTATAACAACGCAGCAGCTGTAGCCAAGCAGTGCATGCTGGGATGCATTTTTCGAGTGACTAAAATCCTCGTTATTTCCGACCTTTGATCAGCATCTCATAAATGACAGAATGGAACCTGCTTTTTCTGGAGTGTATCACCGTGGTTACATTTCAAACACCGTTCTGTATTTTTAATTCCAACGCAGGACATATCACAGCCGCGAATGACACAAAATCCACTTTTAAAGCTCTTTTAAAGAAGCATTTCAAATTGTGGAAATGGGGTTACAGCAACATCGTCTATGAAATAATTAAGAGCAGACGTTGGCACAGAATCCTGAAATGGATCGGCCCTTGTTGTGCACCCCTGTTGTCGATGATGAGCTCTGATTGGCTGTGTACACATTTCCCACGATGCACGGCGTTCCCCACGTGGCGTTCCCGCCCCACTCTACCTTCAGCTTCCTCCTGGCGTTGAACTTCTTCAGGCACTCCACGGTCTCCTGTCGGTGCATGCAGGAGGCCACTGTGGACCGGTGCTGTGGTGGGGGGACACAGGGTCAGAAAAGGTCATCCCAAGGTCATCAGAAGTAGAAAAGCTGTGAAGAGGAGTAAGATTAGGGAGGGGCGGGGGAAGCTTGGGGGGGAGGAGGGGGCTCACCGAAATCCAGGGGTGTTTGAGGGCCTCAGAGGCCGTGATGCGCTTTGCTGGGTTGATGGTCAGCATCTTATTGATGAGGTCCTTCGCCTCAGGAGTAACAGTGTCCCACTCTGGGGAGGGAAACTGACACAGCAGGAAAGAGAGAGAGAGAGAACAAGAGACAGAGAACAGGAAAGGGAGTGAGAGAGAACAAGAGAGACAGAAAGACAGAGGGAGAAAGAGAATGAGAGAGTGAGCAAGAGAGAGGTAGAAAGAACCAGAGAGAGCAAAACAGAGATAGACAGAGAGAGAACAGGAGAGGTAGAGAGTGAAAAAGAGAGACAGAGAATGTATAGTATATTTTTGACGGATAATCGTTAGGTCCAGCTCCAGCCATTCACTGGAACATGATATCTTACATCATAGGCCCCAGCCTTGATTTGCTGATATAGCCTGTGCTGGTCCTCGTCCCAGAACGGGGGGTATCCCACCAACAGGATGTACAGAATTACACCTGGGGGAGGAAACAGGAACACGGGGGGGGACATAATTACATGCATCGCCACCGTTTGGAGTGGTAGCGGTTTGATTGGTAATCCCCGCAATGACCAGAGCAGCAGAAACAGCAGTACAAACACTAGCGTCATTCATAGCATTTGTAGCAGCGGCCTTATGAACAGTAGTAATGTCAACAGAAATAGAACCAGTAGTAGTCATAGCAGTATCAGAAGCAGTAGTCGTAGTAGTAAGAGCAGGAGTGGCAGCGCAATAGTAATAATAGTATTAGTAGTCATACCAGTAGTAGTAGCAAAACAACAGTTGTAATGTTAGTTGTAGTAGTAGTAGTAGCATCAGCAGTAGTAATAGTAGTAGTCATGCCAGCATTGTTGATGCTGCTTTAATGATACAATAGAATAGTCCAAAGAGAATCAATAAAATATTGTGAATGTTCACACCGTGTGTATTTTAAATGAGACATTCACACTCTAGGGTTGAACCTGAGACACCCATGCGTGTGCATTTATAGCAGTATGAGTTCTGTTGCTGGGAGGATAAGGAGGGGCCCACTGTGGTCAGTTAGCGAGGGGGGGGGGGTGGGTGGGGGGGGGGGGGGGTCATTCTGTACAAAGCTGTTTGCTTTCTATCCATAGCACTGCACAGCAGATATGTGGTTTAAGGACACTGTACTGTATAAGCTCTTTGGGCCTCTGCTTTGATTGGCCAGATCTCTTTACCGTGCACCTGTTTCCTGTCAGGGTTTATGTGTGAAAACCCAGCTCTGGTTACTGCTCCCCTGCAGGGGGAGGCGGGGGGGGGGGGGGGGGGGGGGGGTGGGTCTTGCGCTGCACTTTCTGATAGCCTGACACCCTGTGCACAAACAATATAGCGCTAACCACAACCCACCCCACCACATCCCCTCTCCACCCCCGACCCTCCCTTCTGTTGTGTTTTCTCTGAACAGCGTCTTCGTGACAGTCTGAGTTGCACTGAACTTTGATGAGTTGAATTTAATTTAACTGAACTGAACTGAACTGCATTGAACTGAACTGAATTGAATTGAATACATAGCGTTATCACTGGGGAGGCAGAGAACGGCTCACTTCTCACAAATACGGTAAAACACAAAATTTTAAGCCATTCCTTTGTGGACTGGGAAGTGATCTCCAGTGTCCTCAGGTAGAACATCCAGCAAAAAATAGTTTTCAGTGAGGTACCCTTTACGCACCCAGAATAACGACCATGCCAATGAAATTCAGGCTCCTTTATCACCGCGGGTTATACTGAGCGAGTTAACTAGCCGTGCCTAGCCTATAAAGCAAAGTATAAAGCAATGTGCCCAACAAAACTGTTTGCTTCCTAATGACACTGCGCTCTCTATTACCCTCTTGCACCTATCACGCTAACTTCCTGTTGTAAGATTATCCTGCTATGGCCGTGCCATTGGCTCCGGTCTTTTCCTAAAGCCGTATGTATGCACTTAAGCAAACTGTTCTGGACAAGAGCATCCAGACCTAAACGTAAATGCATGCTATTTCAAATTCAAATTTCGATAATGAGAAATTAGCTAATTATCACGTTGTGGTTTTCATACTTAATAGATAACATTTAGTAATATCATTCTCTCAGAATGGCATTCTATTAATGGCTGGAAAAAAAGAACAGATCAGAGAATGAAGAACGGTCTGTATGCAGCGTGCGTGAACTACCGCGAGGTGCCGCATTGGCTGGTGGGAAAAGTAACCGCGATGATTTGGTTAACATATTTTCAGGCAAAGAAACAGAGTGCCTCACACCTCAGAGCTGTCGCCGAGCATACAGCACCTTAACACAGCCAACAGAATTAAGAGAGAGCAATTAGGGAACGGCGGCTTCGGTAAGGGGCGAGCGAGGTTGTCGCTACACCTCGCCCACGGTCCTAACCTCGTCTGATTAGCGAGAAGCTAATTGGCTCTTCAAAGGCTTCTTACTGCGCTGGTTCGGTTCTGGGTTTTCGTTTTTTTTTTTTTGGTCCTTGAAGCGAAACCCTACATTTCTCAAAGTCTCTCTCCCTCTTTTCAACAGGAAACGAGGCTCGCAGGTGTGGGTTGTTTGTCTTTGCAGCGCAAGGGACGTCTGTTAAGGTAGGTTCCTATTAGACTCGAGCTGTAGCCTCGAGTCTATCACCTTATCGTTCGTTTCAAGTGTTCATTAAGCCTAAGACAATTGTCTATACTTTTAATTTATAAACAGGAAAGCAATACATTTCTTTTCAGTGTCACACTCACCACATGCCCACAGGTCCACAGCCTTCCCGTACGGATCCTTCCGGAGTACCTCCGGGGACAGGTAGCCAGGTGTGCCGGCAAAGCCTACGGACAAAGACAGAGGTGGACACACAGGTGACCCACCAGACTCAGCTAACAGGACAGGGACACAGGTGGACACATTGGTAACCAGCCAATCAGGACAGACTCAGCTAATAGGACACAGGTAGACACACAGGTGACCCACCAATAAGGACAGACTCAGCTACCAGGACAGGGACACAGGTAGACACATAAGTGACCAGCCAATCAGGACAGACTCAGCTAATAGGACACAAGTAGACACATAGGTGACCCACCATTCGGGACAGACTCAGCTAATAGGACAGGGACACATGTAGACACATAGATGACAGGCCAATCAGGACAGACTTGGGTCATAATACAGACACAGCAGGTTTTACTACCTAGGGAATGCAATAGCCCACATTGGGTTCACACTACTTTAGACTAATGAGGCAGTAAAGTGCAAAATGCTGTGCGTGTGCCTTTATTTCCACAGAAAGAGTACGCCTGCAAACAGAGACAGCACCGTACTAAAATGGCCGTCGTTCAACTTGATCTTTATATCCCTCCAAAGAGGTTGTGCCCACTGTTTTCGAAGGATATTGCATCTGAAACAGTTCTCCCTCTGAAATGACAGGCAGATTAACAGAGTGGGTGTTTATTAGAAAGAAACAGTCACTTTGACCTCGTGTTTATTCCTGCAAACTGGGTCCTACCACTGGCGGGGGTGGATTTATTTCCTCATTATCATGCAACTAAGGGAAAATGCATTCACCATGCAGCACGCAACCCCCTCCAGTCCTATTGGTACATGCCAGTGAACGGCATCAATATTGCACATGCTAATGTGAACATGATTTAAATATTTAATCACGACAAGAAACTCGCCGTCTTTAGAAGAGTGTTATTGCTGTGTTACATGCAAGCTGAGAGATTAATATTCAAATACGTCTGTTTCATGTGCATCTGGTGAGTTCCTCTCCAAAGTGGACAGATTCTACTGAGGATAAACTGTGGCTCGCTGCATATTTAATCCTTCACAGCTACATGACCACATTGAGTGGTCTTCTGCGTGTAAAATAAAGTGCTGAGAGAAAATATGAGCTCATGTATTAATCATAATGTCGAGGAATAGTTATGACGATTCCCTCCGTGGTTTTTTTGTTGTTGTGCATTTCCTTTTGAGATGTCAGTAAAGCGAGATTTTAACAGCTGTGGGTCGTACGGTTGCCTGCGCAACTGGGATTGGGAGGCCTGCCGTCCGCTGAGTGGCGGGTTGTATGATGCATGATGACATATTAACAGCACGTTTTGGCAAAACGACAGAACACGTTTATCATTCGTTAACAATATTAATGATTTAAAAACGCACTTTTGCTCTCTCCAGTGGAATTCCTTCACAATGTCACAGTCCACGTATGACTCTGTGCTCTCTTCGTTTAATTTCTTAGTTTGCATTTCTCAATGCGCAATGCTGGTATTACACATCCTGTACTGTGCATCGCATGCACTTCATATGTTCCCTGTGTTTCTATGCATCTCGCACTGCCAACAGGTCAAAGTGCCCCAGACGGACAAAATAAAGTCCCTTTGATTTTGATTTTGATTTTGACCTATAGTGATCAGCGACGGTGTGGCTGCAGCGAATCGGATCGCGTCCTCGCAGCATGTGACTGGAAATTCTGGAATCCTGTCGGGGCAGGACCGGTGGAGACAGGTGTGGGAACAGGTGTGCATATGCCGTGAAAATAAGGGGTGGTGGCTAATAATTAAACTCGGTCAATCTGACGCAGTGCAGAGTCATTAATGGACTGGCCCGAAGAGTGCCTATGGCTCCAGGCCGACACCAGCTCCCTCTGGGCCAGTGAAACACTGTACTGGGCCCAGTACCGCAGCTCACATTAGGCCATTAGCAAAAATGCTAACGAGCCGGTCCAGAATAGCAAGTAAAAATCCCTGAAGCATCGGTACACGCTCCAGACCGATAAACCACAGGAATAACAGCCAATCAACGGCTGCACTCATACTAGACGCTGTGCAGACAGATGACTGTACAGAAAGTGCATTTGCTGCCGTTTGAATTTAACCAATCTACATATGAACCGTATGCAAATTAGAATTGTATGGTAGCTCCAAAAAGACAAGTGCACAATGGGGTCACATGACCGGGAATGGAACCGGCACTATTGTGACATCACTTGGTCTCCAGAGGAGTGGGCGTGTAATTGCACTGATACTGTGTGTGGAGCAGTCGTTTCGCACCGCCTCTGCTCGCAGAGATGTTTCATTTTAACGTGCAGAGGACGAAAGGAGATCCACTTCCTGCGGTTTCTCTCCTGGGAGGCCTGACGCATCCTGGCGGCACAACAGGATAATTATCTTTCTACAGCGGCTGCAAACATGTCATCTTATAAGGCTTTTTCGCTATTGTTTCTGCCCACGGCTCCATATGCAACCTCCGTAAATCCACAAACTTCGAGGAAAAGAGAGGCCAGTGCGTTTCTGTTAAGCAAAGGGGAGATCATTAGACAGCAAAATGCGGGACAGGGAAAGGAGGAACACTTCTCTCTCTCCTTTCTGGAGATGAACACGCGATAAATGATTTAAACTGGATGCTCTCCAAGGGGGCTGAACGTCTTTGCCCAGGGTCATGTAGAGACCTTTTGATGAGCAGGTCCTCAAAGTGAGAGACAGGCACACCAGCACAGAAAAGCTGTTTTTTTTTTTTTTGTTGTTTTTTTTTTGTTGTAAATCACAACAAAGGGGCACCTCGGGTGCATGGGGGGGGGGGGGAGGCAAAAGGGGCAGGTGCTCGGGCACCCAGGGCGGCACCCCTCTCTGCTAATTAATCACGGGGAAGACGGCTGAATTTAAACCGCTCTGAGTTTAATATCGCTTCGAGTGTCAGTCTAACAGCCACGTCCGTTGCCTGACGACGATACAGTATCCATGACGACACATAACGCCAGCATGTTTTTTTAATAAGCCGAGAAGGACGATGGAACGTGTGTGATGTCATCATCGCATCATCAGTCGCACCGTGTGACACCTCCCTCTGTCGGACGACACACAGGCGATCTGGTGCTCATTGGCTCGTTGATGAGATTCTCTTCGTTAAGGCATGCAGTAAGTCATGCCTGGGGATGGTTAATGGGGAAAAAGTCCCGGACTGTCAAAGGTGCCAAATGTTCAGCACAGCATCATTAATCCTAAATTGCATTAAGTGGGGCCCAAAGCACCCAGTGACGTAGATAGGAATATATTTGAGGGGAGGGGGGGGGGTCGAGCAGGGGGGCGAGGTTTGGACAAGAATGGCGACTGGGGAGGAGATGGGGACCTGACAGCTAAAAACATTTTGGGCCGATGCGTATTGAACTCCTCTAATGCAAAGCACGCTCTGGTGATCTTTTCTACTGAGTTAACATAGTTTTTTTGGGGGGGTGACTATAAGGTTAATAGTTTCATTATCTGAAACCACATAAGGAAACGCCTCAGTAACACAGGAACATATTAAAGGGATGGTTCCTTTTTTGGGTTTTTTTTTTTTTTTCTTAGTGGATGTTTTCAACAGACCCATAAAGGTTTTTCATGAAACAAAAAGTTTACAATGGCAGATATTGGGCATTCGGGCGTTTGTGGTCAAAAGCAAGGAAACACACCTCAGGTAACTCAATGAAGCAGCTTGTATTTGGGCATTATGTTTTCAGAGGCTGTGCACAAGAGCATAGTTTATAGCATTTACTCACAACTCTAAACAGAATCAATTTTTATATTGGTAATGGCGCTTCTTCCCTTGAGCACGCTCTTCTCAGTTTTTATGCGCCAGAGGAAACAGTTTCAAGCAAAAAATACTAAAAGTAATTTTTTTTTACATTACATTACAGGCATTTAGCAGATGCTCTCACCCAGAGCAACGAACACAACTTTTCACACAGCATTTACATTGCATCCATTTATACAGCTGGATATATACTGAAGCAATGCAGGTTAAGTAGCTTTCTCAAGGGTACAACTACACCGTCTTGCCTGTTAATCAAACCTGTGACCTTTAGCTTACAAGACTAGCTTCTTACCCATTATACTACACTGCCACTGCCACCTATTAAAAAAAAACATGTTTCCTGTACAAGGTGAAGAACTATTGATTTAAATATATTTTTGTACTTAGTTACAGATGAGAGACCTGTTCAGCTTGAATTGTGTACAATACGTTCCTCAGTCAAACTGAGCCTGACTTGATTGGTTGAGACCACAAATATTGCGTCACATTACAGGCATTCAGCAGACGTTCTCCTCCAGAGCGACTTGCGCAACTTTTACATTGCATGATCCATTTATACAGCTGGATGCATACTGAAGCAGTGCAGGTTGAGTACCTTTGCTCAGGGACGCAACATGCAGCGGCAGGGTGTCCCACCTGGGAATGGAACCAGCGACGTTCAGGCTGCAAGACCAGCTCCTTACCCCCATCACACTACGCCGCCGGCCCGAACGCCGGTGCGCGGTAAGGGGTGCGTCCTTACCGAACCAGGCCTGCTGCTCCCCTTCGACCTCGATGGCCAGGCCGAAGTCTGCCAGCTTCACCGCCGCCCCCTTGGACTTCGACGCCAGCAGCAGGTTCTCCGGCTGTTGGAACGCGTGAGGAAATAATGTCAGAAAGAGAGAGAGAGAAAAGGAATCGGAGACGGGCTAGTCTGCACCTGGTCACTGGCGATTGCAGTACCTCACGACGCAGGCATTCGGCAGAACGCTTGCACACAGCCGACGCGCAATAAAAACAGACAGCTGCACATTTTTATACCTGAGGTAGATCAGGTTAAGTTACTGGCTTGCTGTAAGTAAGTGTAGATGCGCGAAGTACGTGTGAAGTAAATTGCTGTGCCCCACCTGGGAATTGAACGGGCAACCTCTATGTTACGTGCTCAGTTCCCTGACTGCTAACGCTTTGCGAACAGTCGATTATCCACCTCCCATCACACACTGCTGAGGTATCTGCACTGTTTCATACAGTGTAGGGTGTTTCAGACCTTGTATATATTTTGTGGGTGTGTGGCATAGACATCATTATGATATAAAATGTGTGTTTGTGTGTGTGTGCGTGTATGTGTATGTGTGCGTGTGTGTGCATGTGCATGCGTGTGTGTACGTGTGTCTGTGTGCGTGCGCATGCGTGTGTGGCACAGACATCATTACAGTATAAAATGCGTGTGTGTTTCTGTGTGTGTGTGTGTGTTTTTCTTGTCCTTCTAGATTAATGTCACTCAGAAGGTGATTGGTATTGACAGGTGTAAAATTGAGCTAATGAATGAACGAGCGTGGAGAGCAGCGCTGGGGGGTGGAATTCTCCCCGCCGGTAGTTTTCCCCCGTAGCACGCGACAAACCTCTTCTTCATCGATTGCCCGGGCAAAAAAAAGAACAAATCAATCTCTCAATTACCCGGGGCCCTGCACCGTGCCAAGCTCTGAATCGACCCAGGAGCATTTCCGAGTCTCTTACAGTTCCCCGGGTCCAGGGAAACATTAGCCTCGCATCTCAGCTTGTTTTGTCCTTCTACACAGTTCTCTCCCTCCCTTTTTCTCTCTCTCTCTCTGCTCAGAAAAAACAAAAAATCAAAAATAGCCTTTTTTTTTTTTTTTTTTGTCCTCAGAGACAGACCCAAGGGGACCAGTGGCTGTGACAGGTCTATTAACACCTTGTAGGTGTGTGTAATGACAGTTCAGGTATGTCACACGTTTTTTCTGGAGGTGCCGGAAGAGGGATCCGTCCTTTACGGGACCCGAAATGATGTAATTAACCTTCTGAGGACCTTAAGACCCAGGGGACACCTCCCCGCTCAGTCTTCAGAGAGAGCCACGCTCGATTCGGGAAGATTAAGATTAACTCCAAGGTGCATGGTTTTACCAGTGTGTGTGTGTGTGTGTGTGCATGTGTGTGCGTGAGTGTGTGCGCATGTATGTGCATATGTGTGTGTGTGTGGGCATGTGAGCGGGCAAGTATGTATGCGCGTGTGTGTGTGTGTGTGTGTGGAGGGGTATTTGCAATTTATATTATTTATGAAGAAAGTTCAATCTCATTAAAAGTTCCACACAATATAATTTCAGTGTATATTTTTGCGAGAAAGAAATAACTGTCTAACTCCGAACACTTCATATCGGTGCATTTCATATCTTATCATTTCTAGTATAATTTGCATCAATGCTGTGGCAGAAATATTGGTTTTAACTAGAAAAAGAATTTGTGTTGGAGCAACGCATGTGCAATCACCGTACCATTCGTCTTTGGGGAAATGTGTGAATTCGGCTGTACTTTAATTGTTGAAATCAATCAAACCATAAATCGTTTTCTTTAAGGGCAGGCTTACCTTGAGATCTCGGTGGACGACGCCCATTTGATGACAGTGCAGGACGGCCTCCAGGATCTGCTGGATACAATGGCTGACAGGCAAGAGTGAGAAACGAGAAGACAGAGGACATTTAACTTCGGACTTCGGTCCGCAACTTTTTCGCGGGAGCCGGGGCACATTTCGCTTTATAACCGATGTAGGGGGGACCTGCGGACCTTTCCGGAACGCGTATTTGAAATCCATTTAGAGTTATGCTCTGCGAAGCTGTCATGTTCGCGTGACTTCTTGTTAGCATGCTAACACCTTTCTGGAATGTGCATTTAAAGTCCATTTTGAATCACACTCCGCGAATCCAAAATATTGTGTGTCGCTTCTCATTAGCTAACTTAGCTAACCCCCCCCCCCAACCCCCCCCCCCCCCCCCGGTGTGTGACCTCCGGGGCGGTGAGAATGACGGTCCCCCCCAACCCCGTGGGACAGCGAATCGGAGCCCTCGCCATCTAATTTCTGTTCTGAAGGGGGTGATCCCTTATTCCACCCCCCCCCCACCACCACCACCCCCCCTTTCCCCCCTCCATTTCTTTCCGCTTCCCGCTCCTGCACGGTTCCGCCATGTGGAGGCTGATCGATCGGATCCAATCAATACTCATTTCTGCCCCGTGTCACTTACAGACAGGAACCAGTCTTTTATCCCCAATTAGACCATAGCTGAACTTCTCACCTCTGCGCTGTGGCAGCCGATGGGGGTGGGGGGGGCGGCGGCGGGAAGGGAAAGTGAAATCTCCGATGTCTGGGGTGTTCAATCTTGTCCAAAAAAGGACCAGTGTGGTTGTAGGTTTTTCCGTTCAGGCCCAGCGCCAAGACACCTGACTCTACCTATCAAGGCCTCGTTTGAAGACCTTGATTGATTAATTAGTTTACTCAGGTGTCATAACACTGGGCTAAAACACAAACCTGCTCCCACATAGGCCATTTAAAGATAAGATTGGACACCCCAGTCCTAAATATGTTACAAGGCAGATAGAAGAATATCACAATTTTTTTATTACAAAAGACGAGTTCATTATTTTTGTGTAGGGCCTTACATGACCTAAGGAACAAGTACACTTTATTTTAGTGATCTATTCTTGTTCTGTTTTGTGTCTATATCATCTGTGTTTATGCGCACAATATTGGGATATGATGTGTTGCAGTCCTGTTTTGCAGATTACGGCGTTCGATGTTTGTTTCTGTAAAGCTTTCGGCTATAGTATATTCGAATATAATGTGCCAATAAAACCTGTTCAATTTCAGTTACTTGAGGGAGAGAGCGATAGAGTTGAGAGAGACACTGTCTTTCGGACAGTAGAGTGAGAGAGAGTAGAGAGAGAAACGGAGCAGAGAGAGGAGAAAGATGCAGAGAGAGTAGAGAGAGGTAGAAAGAGAGGAAGAGAGAGTGAGACAGTAAAGTGAGAGAATAGAGAGAGAAACAAGAGAAGAGACAGAGAGCAAGAGAGGGAGAGCTAGCAAAGAGTTTAGTTTAGTTTATTAGGATCCCCATTAGCTGTTACACATGGTAACAGCTACTCTTCCTGGGGTCCACATAGAACAGTATACAAACAAACACACACAAATACAAACAAACACACACGAGAGGAGAAAGAGATGTAGAGACAGTAGAGAGAGGAGAGAGAGAGAGTATAGGGAGAGAGCGTAGAGAGAGAGAGAGAGAGAGAGGGAGAGAGAGCAGAGAAAGTAAAGAGAGAGTAGAGAAAGAGAGAGGGAGGAGAGAGAGAGAAGGGGGGAGGAGACGGGTGATGATGAAGAGGAAGAAGAGAGAGACACGCACCTGGCGTCCGCCTCGCTGTAATACTCTCGGGCCACGATATCTTCAAAGAGCTCCCCTCCCGTCACCCTGAGGAACGGGAAGACACAGCGCGGGATTGGCCCGAGCATCAAGGGATAGCCAATCACATGAGAGCATGCCAGCGACATGGCTTCCATTTTCTTCTCTGATTTCTTTGAATTTTTTTCTCTTTTAATAATGGGCATAAGGGAAGCATGGAGAGCACGCAGCCAGTGGTTTATGGTGGACAGCAGCTCATCTGAAGCCTTGACTCTAATATTAGTCTAATATTAGCCGAACTGAGTCCTTCACAAGACACAATGAAGTTTTTTAAAATAATGAAGTTTTTTAAAATTTTTAAAAACTTCATTACAAAAGCAGCAGAGGGAGGGTGTTTCCATGTGAGCACAGCATGAGACTGAGCAAGCAGGCTGTTCCTCCAGTAGCGTCCCCCCCCCCCCCCCGCCCCTGCCCCCGCCCCCGCCCCACAACAAACATTTATTGCCGTTTCGGATTCTCGGATTCCTCCTCCTGGATTTGCGTAACCTCCACAGTCTCGCGATCCATCTCCCTCATTAATGGACCGCAGCGCATCCCTCTCGGGGCAGAAACGCAATTGTGGGTGACCCCCTCTGACCCCTGGTGATTGACTGAGCCCAAAATGGAAGCTGGTCCACCAGGGAGGGTGAGCGGGGGGGGGGGGGGGGGCATCACACATCACACATCACACAGCACACAGCTAAGAACAACATAGCAGGGCCATTATGGGAAACCAGTTGGTTCCTGTTCTTAAGTGTGGGCCCTGCTTGGCATTGAACCATGTGACTGCCGGGACTAGCCGGGACATTTCCTGCCATCTCGGTTTACTAACGTTTTTTTTGTTTTGTTTCGCGACACACAATAGGAAGCGCACGCTGAAGGTCGTTGCAGAACACTGCCGAACACGGGCCTGAGAGGGTACAGTTCTCATGAAGTATCAGTCATCCACAGCCGCGAGCACAAAGTCGAGTTCGCACGGCAGCCATAAACTAAGGGCGCGCATTCGGGTTGCGTTCGCAGGGTCTGCCAGGACGCAAAGCCCCCTGGGAAACGCGAAGCCTCCTCGTTCTGCCCGCCGGTGAGACAGAGCGGGTTTTTCCCGCCATTTCTTTCACGGCGAGGCCGCCCGCCGCTCGGAGGACGACAGATCCCCCACGCGGCCCCGGCAGCGCGGTTAAAAAACGATTTTTTCTCCGCCAGCGTCAGGCTCCATTTTTCTTTATGTAAATGTCATTTTCGAGGGGGGGGGGGCGGGCGGGAGGTGTGGGGATGGGAGGAGGCTGGCGGGAGAAGAAGAAAGGGAATTATGGAAATCCGATTCATCTTTACTTTCAAAGTAAATACATTTGCATAACCCTCCTTTTTTTTCCTTCTTTTTTTTTCAAAATATGAAACGCTCTTCGTCGCTCGCTCGGTCTTTCATACAGGCGAAGCGTAATGTTTTACCACTCCAGGGCCGGAGTGAAATTTAAACCGTCCCTCTGCGCCTCTTCCTCTGTGCCCTCAGTGTCCATATTATTCAAATTTACCCCCCCCCCCCCTCCATGAAGTGAACGAGAGACGCTTTGAAGTGGTCCTCGTCGCAGAAACAAGAGCCACTCCTTGTCACCGCACACATTTCAGCATTTCAAACAGGATGAATCACTTGATTGGTCAGGCGCCGGTGTGAGTCACACGGGCATGTCGAACCTTTGGGCGGTAGGGGAGCGGCGGGAACGGGGGTGGGGGGAGTTGGATTGGCGGGGGGGGGGGGGGGGCGGGAGGGGGGAGGTGGGTTGAGTGAACGAATAAGAAGGGGGATGGGTTTGAACACCTGGTGAGCATCTCACTTCCTCTCCGTGGCTCAAATCCTTTGATTCAGTTCACGATTAAGATTTGTTCACTGGATCGTTTGGCCGGCTTAGTCCAGTATTTCCAGTTCATCTTTGGTTTTGTATACATAGATTCGTTTATTAGGAACGGATTGCAAAATGGAATAGAGGATAATGAATCATTACAAGGAGGAGATGCGGTTCGTTTTTGTTCTACCTAAAGATTTGTTGGAAATAATGAACTGCTGCAAATGAGTCACCACCACTACAAGCCCCAGCATGGGTGATAAATCAGTCCCTGCTTCACCCCTCTGGTGAATCACACACACAGAGAAACGTATGTACAGTACAGCACTGAAACCCACACACACACACACACACACACTCACACACACATGCATACACGCATGCAAATGCGCAGCATTATTGATAGGGTGACATCACCATCACAGAATCATTGTTGGAACTGCTGAATGCATTTTCTGTGCACGTAAAACACATTGCTGAGGGATTTCTGAACTGTAGTACAGTGTGATGATTTTAAACTGGTTTAAAACCACAATAGAATTCTGAGTTAGCAGAGTGAGCTGGTGAACTGAATCCGGCACATCTGACTTTACATTACTGTCATTTTAAAAGTGCAGGGGGGGTGTAAACTGACTAAAATAATTTTTTTTTAAAAGGACACAAAACGGGTGCTGTCACTTTCAACAGCGTGCGTCGAATCAGAGCGCGCGGTGCGAGACCCGCGGTGCCGACAGACGCCAGGCGTCGACGAAAACGCGTTACTCCAGTCGGCCGATGGCGGGCCATCTGCCGTTTGTTTTGCCTGGTTGCTTTTTTTTTTCTTTTTTTTTTTCTTCCTCTCTTCCTTTTTTCACAGCGTAATTACAGCTCAGAAGCTGTCGGCGGAGTCCTGGGTGACAGTCGCGGCGCTGACGAGATAAGAGCTGGGGCAGAAATGCCTTCTGGGAATGTTCAGACGCTGCCCTAAGAAGCAGCGAGGGTCTCCCCCTCCCCCACCCCCCCCTTACGGGCAGGGGAGATCCCCCTTCGAGCGCTAAGGAACATGTCAATTTTATCGCACCGGCCACCTCGACTTGGTGGGGGCGGGGGGAGGTTGTGACCAGTGATCCATGATGTCTGCTGCTGGACTGTGTTATTTTGACTGAAAAGGCAGTGCTGGTCACAGACAGTGGGAATCTCAGGGTCCAATGGGAGGCGGAGTCAGGGATGGCCAAAGTCTTCGTTCCAGTCCTATAGGTGAGCGGGGAGGGTCGGGGGAGACAGAGATCACACATCGGGTTGGGGAGGGAGGGGGGTAGTGCTGGACTGTAATGCCCAACCTGTGGAGTGGGTGGTGGTGGGGGGGTGTGAGTTAAGGAGGGAGTGGGAGTAACGACCAAGCAAGGGAGGAGGGGGCATGGTTTCACCAACTGTCTCCAAAGAAATGCTTGGATTTTTTTCCCCCCTTCGTTTGCCTCCCCCCCCCCCAGACAGTTAGTGCCCCCCACAGATGGATGCTGCCCTTGGGACTGCCTACGCTGCCCTTGCCTAGAACCAGCCCTGAGTAGAAGTGTTTAGCACGCAACTGAGCTGTCCTTTTGGGATTCACTGAAAGAGTTCAATTACTTTTACATTAAATACATTTTTTAAAATCTGTTAATAAAAAAAGACAGTCCAGGAAGGGAAGAGGCAGACTCACAGGTCAAAGATAAGGTAGTGGTGTCCTTCCTCTGAGATGCTGTCATGGAGTCGCACTGGAATTGAGAGACAGCGAGAGCGAGAGAGAGAGAGAGAGAGAGAGAGAGAGGGGCATGTAAAAAAAATGTCAAGACAGTCTGCTTTTTCCGTGTGGATTCTGAGTGGATAAATCGATTGTGAGCAAACGCAGGACTCAGCCTGCACTGCAGAAAAACCTGCCAGGATTCAGTCACACAGGGCCTCTCTGCCCAACACGGTAACCAGGCCATTTCAGCTGTGACACAAACTGCTGCTGTTACCTGAGCAATCGCTGGTTTAATTAGCCCGAGTGAAGGGTGCGTGGTTCTTACTGTGATCTCACCACCGAGTCTCCTGGGAGCAGTGAAGCACGGGGTGCGGATGGAGACGAATGATGCTTTCGCTGCTATTACAAAGGATGATATCACTCAGCGCATGGAGACAGGAAAATACATCGTTTTTGCATTGTGATTCTGTGTGTGTGTGTGTGTGAGAGACGGTGTGTGGGCGCGTGTGTAGGTGTGAGTGTGTGTGAGTGTGTGTGTGTGGGCCTGTGTGTGGGTGTGCGTGTGTGTGGGTGTGCGTGTGTCCTCATGTGTATGTGCAGGTGTGTGTGTGTGGGGGTGTGTGGGTGGATGTGTGGATGTGTGTGTGTGTGTGTGTGAGATGGTGTGTGGGTCCGTGTGTAGGTGTGAGTGTGTGTGTGGGTGGGGGTGTGTGGGCCTGTGTGTGGGTGTGTGTGTGTGTGGGTGTGCGTGTGTCCTCATGTGTATGTGCAGGTGTGTGTGCGTGTCTCATTAAAGCACACACACGTAGGTGTGTGTTCGTGCAGAAGCTGCAGAAAGCAGGAGGAACTCCTTTTCTTTCCTTCTCCTCCAAGCACCAACGATTCTGCATTACATAATCCCAAATACTGCAGTTTGCACGGGCTTTATAAAAATTAAATTCCAGCGTTCATGGCTCCTAAAAACGGGCTCAGGAACACCTCCACCCCTCACGTACCTGGGCGCATCTTCATAAACACAAAGTCAAAAAGACCACAATTCACACAAATCAGCGACAGCCCAGGGCTTGGAGCTCTGTAACCAGGTTGCTGGTTCGACGGCAGGGGGAGGGGGGGGCAGGGGGGGGGGGATGGGGGTACCGCTCTAGTACCTTTGCACAGGGTAGTCAATACAGATTGCTTCCATAAAAAAACAAATAACAGGACGTAAAAATGTATTGCGTGTAAAATCTAATCTGCAGCAAAGTATGTGCGGCACCACGGATAGGTCTGTGTGGGCGGGGGGGGGGGGGATGCAGGACGGCCTCGGCTCGATCTCCACATAACCTTTCAGCAGCGGGCTCGATAACAGGGCTGTTATTCCAGTGCTACTCCCAGCCCAATCAATGCGAAGAAGAGAGAGCCGTCTGGTAATGGCTTTTTTTTTTTTTACACATGACAGATCTACAGTGAGTGATAGTCTGAAAACCTCCCCTTTGGTTTTGGGGGCGTTTATACATACGTGAACGTAGCGAGAGAGGGAGAGAGAGAGAGAAAAGGGGGAACATTATTCACAAAGACTGATGTGAAAACATGTGCTGGAAAGCTGGGGGGGGGGGGGGAGAGAAAAAGGTGGGCCGAGAAGATAAAATATCTCATTCACGCCCACGGAGACTTCATGAATAAAAATAATAAATAAAGAATAAAAAGCTGAGCGCCCGTTTCTGAACACCGGAAGATTCTCCCGAGCCCACTGGGGAGAGGAGAGGGATTTTATCGTCCGGAAGCTTCTAGAATCGGGAGTCTCTCGAGATGAGGGCCGGACGCCAGGGCTGGAATTGGAAAAGCGAAAAAACCAAGGACATTTTCCAGGGCAAGGTGTCGCCTCCCGGGGGGTTGACAGAAAATTCTCAATCCCTCTGTACAGTATGACCTCACATATGATCTATTTTCAAAAACATATGATGTTTGGTTATAGAGTATTACCAAGAAGATCGTGGTTTGACTGAGCTTATAGCTGTGCTTTTCTTGTATTTCCCTATGTTCTACTGATCTTCTCAAGAGTTTTTTTTCTTTACTGTCGCTAAAAATTCACATGCAGAAGATCTTTCGCCGGCTAGTTTGATTTTAAATTTTTTTCGGTTTTTCTCAGTTTGCCATACCATATTATGCCTCTTACCGTTACAATGTCTGGCTTCTCCATCAGTCATTTTAAATAACACTCCACTCTCTGTTGTCTGGGTGCTCTCAGCAAAGGCAAGCACAGAGGTTTTGTGATGAAGGGCTAACAGAAATAATATTTGTTTGATGGATGGCTAGAGTAACAACAAAAAACCCCTACTGATACAGAGGTTTGTAAGCAGGGATCTGATCTGCCCCAGGGGGAGAACGTGTGGCGCGGTCTGAAGGGCAGTGGACTCTGAAGCGCTATACACATCCCATGAGTGGCTGCGGGTTCGAATCCCACCCGTGGTGCTATGGTCCCATCTCTATCTGTAACCCTCTCTGCTGTTCCCCGTCTGCATAAAGTGGGGAAAAAATATAAAAGGAGGGGGGCCTGTTGGCTCTCCTTCTGTTATAAGAAAGAAAGCAAGTCTGCCTGTTTCCAGTCACACACTGAGCTCCAAATCACAACTACACACTGAGCTCCCAGTGTAACAAACTGAGCTCCAAATTTCACACCGAGCTCCAAATCTCACATTAAGCTCAAATTCCCCCACTAAGCTCCCCATCTGAATTCTCACTGAGCCTCGGAAGTTTAACCTGAGGCCCGGTTCAGTCTCCTTCCCCACACCCCCACACCCCCACACAGGACGATTAGCCAAGGTCACTGGCAATCTCCCACTTCCCCCACAGACTGAAACCCTGACAGCTTTGGCTTGGCGCTAACTCAAAAGGAAGGAAAGGATCGCTATCTGATGCTCTTTCCCCAAAAGCGGAGGATGTCCGTGACATGTCCCTGCCCTAATCCGCCCTAATCCACCCCCCACCCCACCACCCCCCCCCCCCCCCCCCCCCCGCCCCCAGGTCTCATTGCAGCGTTAACTCACTGCTGCAGACTGCAGTTCCCTGGGGGGGGTACTTTGAGACATCAATAAATGCCGCAACGGATTCAATCCACCCCCGTTAGGTAAGTCCCTCCACAACAGGGGATCGTTTCTCCTTGAGCAGGACACTGAAGGGGACGCGTCTGATCCTGTTCAGTGGGGACGAGTGGGCACTTCAACGCCAGAGGTGCAGACAGCTTTGAATTCATCAGTTCTTTTTGATTCATCAACCGACAGTAGGGCTAACGGAAATTTCATGAACACCGCCGGTGCGGACAGACAAGCTTGTTCTCTTCCTTCTTCGCGATCACAGTGTCCATTACGAGTCGCTGCAGAGGCCTGTGGGTATTTTCGGCCGGGCTGAGAGAGGTGATAACACAGGTGTGACCCCGCCCGATGCTGAACCTGGCACAGGACAGACGAAAGAAAAAAACCCAAATCTGCAGAATCCGCAGCTGGATCAGAGCTCTTACAACCCAGCTTCTTCTCAGAGCCCTGTCACATGGTTCTAGAACCCTGGTCCCACAGTTCCAGAGCACATAATGTCTATAATTCCAATCCGCTATCTCTAGAGAAAAGCGGCAAAGTTATGAAATTGGACAAACACCTCACCCTCTCTCTCTCTCTGCCTCTCTCCCTTGGGCCAGTCGTTCTGATGCATATTTCATCTCAGCCATTTACAGTTTCCGCTGGAGACTTAGTTTCTTACTAACCACCGCACTGAACTCCTTCCTCGCCAGACTCGCGGCTCAGTAATGCCTGTACTTTCTGTTATGACTTATTAATGTGTGTAATTCCTCATAAACCCTCGATTCTGGTCGACTCCAACTGGAAGGCCTAATTGTGATATTCCCTTTGAGGAAAGGAAACTGCCGTTAGGGTGTGATTGGCTGTTGGCGGTGTGTTTATACGCTTATATTTCTGCTGTGGCTGGAAATATGGTTCTTCAGTCGGCCTCTCAACTGTTAACCCCTGAATCCCTGTGCTACTCCGGAAAGAGAGAAAGACAGAGAGAGAGAGAGAGAGAGAGGGAGTTTGAGTGAGAGTGAAAGTGAGGGAGTATGAGTTAGAGAGAGAGTGATAGTTTGAGTCAAAGTGAGAGTGAAAGAGAAAGAGAGAGCATGAGAGAAAGAGACAGAGACAGAGAGAGAGAGCAATAGTTAGAGTGAGAGTTTGAGAGTTTGACTGAGACTGAGACAAGAGTGAGAGTTTGAGCGAGAGTGAGAGAGTGAGAGAGAGAGAGAGAGAGAGAGAGAGACAGTGTTGGCTTTTTCCCTCCCTCCGAATGAGAACTGGCATGTACGTAGTGTAATCCAATTAGAGGGTCTTTCACAGCTGACTGGAGCTGCAGTGCAGAGCCAGTCATCGGTGCGTAACGTGCGATGCGTTCGCATGTCGGGCCATCAGAGCTGCTCACGGCGGCCTTGTTAAGGCATCAGACCTCAGACGCGGAACCGACGTGGAACCGACGCGGAACCGACGCGGAACCGACGCGGAACCGACGCGGAACCGACGCGGAACCGACGCGGAACCGACGCGGAACCGAGAACTGAGAAAACAGAAAGGCAAATTGAGCAAAGTGAGTTAGAAAAGAATCCCTCACCAATGGGAACAAAAGCCCACTGCTGCCTTTTAAGACTTTAACCACCATTTTCTTTTCCCGCTAGAAAACTAACTTTCATTACGTGAGTTTTAAAAAAAAATGCCGAATTTAGTTCAACCTAACTACAGTCAAACCTTACTCCTTTAAACACTGCAAGGCAAACAAACAATAAACTATAATTGTCGCAACCGTGCTGCAGTGCAGAGAAAATTGCACTGTTTGTTGCATTTTAAATTCAGACGTTGAGTAACATCAATTTCCCAAAGTCTCCAAAGTAAACAACTTCTTTCCAGCAATCTGTAATTGTCTCCCTCCAGTTATGGTAAATAATACAAATAAGGAGATTCGGAGTTGGCATTATGTAACTGTGCCAGTCAAAGCTGTTACACTCGCAAAGAATTTCATTTCATTGCATGGTTGTTTGCATAAAATTACAGCATACAGCAAATATTCAAATTGCCATTACATTTGCTGCAACACTGAGGATTGCTTGTGCATGAAGATCGTTATGGCAACTGATATTAGTCAGTTTGCTTTGCCTTGTTGCAGGTGTGTGTGTGTGTGTGTGCGTGTGTGTGTATGTACATGTGTGCGCGCAGGTGTGTGTTTGCATGCTTGTGTGTGAGTGTCTGTGTGTTCGTTCTTACTTTATTTAGAGCTGCATCTGGTTCTCATCTCCATCAAATTAAATACGGTGCAAGAATTGGAAATAATGTCGTGGAAAAAGAGCGTATCTCTCGTCTATAGCCACTGAAAAACTGTTTTTAAAAAATTGTTCTCAGCAGTGGAAGCCATTCTCGTAAAGCTCTAAAAGCCTCACTTCATGCAGCCGAACTCAGCGAGAACGAATGGCAAAATTTTGACCGATTACAAGAGAACGATTTTTCCAGCGCATTTCCTCATCATTTACATGAATCCACTAAGTATGCAAATTGTTTAATTAACAGCACTGCCGAAACAGCGGGACACCCGGCATCCCATTTTCAAGACGTCGGGCTGAGCTGGGGAGGAAACAAGAGGCTGATTCACGAGAATTCACAGGGACGAGAACATCCAGCCCATTCAGCCCATCTGGTCTCGTCATTCACCTACATGCCATTCTTCTGACGGGAGTATTCTTTCGCTCTGCTTCCTCCCTCTGTTTCCCCCCAATTCGGAGAGAAGATATTAAAGTGACGGAGTGTAGCACAGTGGGTAAGGAACTGGGCTTGTAACCGAAAGGTCGCAGGTTCGGTTCCCGGGTAAGGACACTGCCGTTGTACCCTTGAGCAAGGTACTTAACCGGAATTGCTTCAGTATATATCCAGCTGTATAAATGGATACAATGTAAAATGCTATGTAAAAGTTGTGTAAGTCGCTCTGGATAAGAGCGTCTGCTAAATGCCTGTAATGTAATGTAAAGATATTAATGATATTAATGATATATATATATATATATATATATATATATATATATATATCTGAGCTCATTACTGGAACCTCTGCTATCAATTTTGGAGAGTGCAGAAAAACTGGTACTCTGCCACCGCAAAGCGCATAATGTCAACTGCCGTTTTTTTTTGTTTTGTTTTTTTTTCGTATCACAGTTGACGAGTCGCGCTCAAACAGACACGAGCCGGAGGAGTACTCTCAGGAGCACGGTGCTGAGGTTCCCGTTGATTAAAGCAACAGATCCCCAAAAAAAAAAGCAGAAACTGTGCTTCAAAGCAGCTATCACGCTGCTCAGAACACAAACTGCAGAGGCTGCCTCTCAAAATAGAAATGCTGCTAAGTTAGCACTGAAAGTAACCGCGACCGCGACAGTGCTGACCCGTGCACGTAGCGTCAGTGTTTGAGTCAGCCGTTTTTCACTCATTTCCTTTAATTTCTCCCTTTCTTTAAGCACTGAATTAAAAATTCAGGGACATAATTCTTCCGTGTTCATTCATTACGAGATTCATTAGGCCCTGTGTTCTCAGCAGACCCGAATCTAATGACCCTCTCAGCACTCTTAATTTAGCCTGCCCCACATTAACCGCACAACGTAATGCCATTCGCAGAATAAAGACTTTAAAACCTTAAAGTACAACGAAGGAGAGAATGTACTTTTGAAATATAATCAACTGTTGGGTCAGTTAGAGTCTAAGAGGTGTGACAACAAAACACACCAGATTATTAATTCTGATGCTCGATTAGCACTTGAAGATTTTAAGTATTTCTATCCTTTGTTTATACGCACCGAGAACAAAAAAAACCTCTCTTTCAAGGGAGACCTGACCAAACCGACCATATTCTGGTTAAAGTCAGTAAGTCTGAAAATGAAACTTGGAGATCTGACACACCCAGAAACTTTTCCTGGGGTTAGGGTTAGGGTTAGGGTTAGGGTTAACGTCTGCTTTGAACATGCCCATTACCCTTCAACACAATACAGTAAAATGTCCAGTGTTAATTTAATTCTAGCAGAGTGCATAGGAGTCCAATAGGCACAGGCAGACTTTGCCAGCAGGCAAACCACACAATTACTGCATGAAAATGTGCCCCTGCTGGGTGGAGACACTTGTCTGAGAACGGACACATTTCCTGCCCTGTGCTGCGGCGCAAATGTCGGAAACCACGGTCCCTGTGATGGAAATCTACATAATTTAACGCACCGGAGCCGTTCTGGTCCAGACACTCGGCATAAATTACCAGACACGGCCGTCCGCGTCCCGGGACAACGCCGTAAAATTTCAGTGTTGTTAGCGGAGTCCATGAATTAATCACGGAATCATCCGAGTCCAGAAATCCCCGATCGCAGAAGTGGGTCCGGGAGCGCGCGGAAGCTTCTGGAAATACACGCGTGTGACACGGGGAAACTACTGACTGCTCACGGCTGAACACGTCCGACTGAAGTTTACGAGGTCGGATATCTTCCAGAAACTCAATTTTTCATGCAGTGAAATGCCTGGGACCCCTAGGACTTGGAGGTCCCCTGCTGGCTACGAGCGGTAGCCTGTGAACTTAGAATATTGGTAAATACATCATTGAAAAATAACTCCACAAATTACACATTTTGAGAAGATGGCAGAATTTCACTTCTTATGCACAGTAGCTTTTAAAGCAGACAGCTTTGTCAGCAAACTGTCAGGAGGAGTTTTGGGGGACCCCAGAACTGAGCCTTGGTTGGGGCCCCAAAATTGATTAATCCGTCACTGCCAATAGGGACCACGTGTACTCTGTATGACTTGATTTAGCACAGAACATTTTACTGCACCGATATTGCATTACTGGGATCTATCAGACTTACGCTTATGCAGAGAAACTGTATAGTCAGCAACTGTTATGACAGCTGACATTAGTCATAGTCAGTCTGCTTTGCCTTGTAGCAGGTGTGTGTGTGTGTGTGTGTGTGTCAGGTTAAGTACCTGGATCAAGGGTACAACAGCACTGTCGTACTCGGGATCTGAACTGGCAACCTTGTGGTTAGGAGCACATTTCCCTAATCACTGTACCACCAAACTGCCGCCCATAGCAGGACCCGCTGGCAGAAGGACGTCTGCATATCAGTATTCATGCGCAAGCACAATTCCTCATTGAGCTCTCAAGAGCAGCTGAGCCTCATTATATTTGCTGCAGAATCAGAAACATCCGCAGTTTCAATATTAACTTTTTTTTTTGCCAAAACAGTACCAGAGAATGACAGTGAGAATGTCAGTCACTCGTAAAAAAAATAAATAAATTTTGAAAGTAAAAAAAAATAAAAAACGATTATATAATTCAGACGCTGAGATAGTTTACCCAGAAGGCCGTCTGTCAGAGACGAGTTCCCAGCTCCACCAACCGGCTCTCATTTCCATGCCACTCGTCTCTGAAAGACGGCATTCTGGGTAAACTGTCTCGGCGGCTGAACCGTAGCCCCGGGACATAAAGGATTGGGCGGCCGGTTAAGGCTGCTGCAGACAGGATTATGTCGACCGCCTTCGTATCTCTTCGCGATAAGGCGGCAGAGAGTAATCCGGTGTAGGATAGGCCGCTCTGCAAAGTCCCCTGGGAGGGCAGCAGCGCTCTCGCAATATAGCTTCGCTCACGCTAAATAAATAAGAGAAGAAGACTAGAAATAATAACCATCCCTGCCAGGCGTGGGCCGAGCAGTTGAAACTCGAGTCCTACAGTCTCTTTCTCTCTCTTTATTCTGAAGATTCTTACTGTCTCTTACTCTTTCTCAATTCTGAAGATTCTTACTGTCTCTTTCTTTCTCTTTATACTGAAGATTCTTACAGTCTCTTTCTTTCCCTTTATACTGAAGATTCTTACAGTCTCTTACTCTCTCAATTCTGAAGATTCTTACTGTCTCTTTCTCTCTCTCTTCGGAAGTCTTTAATCATCCGAGTCTGGGGTATGTGGGTCATTATATCTTAATCTTTGAAATGATTATACACACACACACACACACACACAAATAATGTCTTCAAGTTTCCCGAGATCCCACATACCATCCTGTCTCATTTGATTGTCGCTTGGAAGCTATGAAGGGGAAAAGGCTTTACCTCAGTGTTCCACTTGAGTGTGTCTTTTAGAAGAATCCCATAAGAGGTTCAACTCTAACTTGCAAAACGGTGACTCACTGCAATCCAAAATAATTCTACTTCTTAATTAAAACTTTGGGACTCTGGTCGAGGATCCCTCCTTTGCTGACGCGACACTCCAAACCACAGCAGAAACTTATGTTTGCTGAATGCACTTCTGAAACAGAAAGCACTTTTCTCACAGTTAAAAGTGACCTACTGCAGGTACAGGGCCTGCACTCTCAGAAGAAAGGGTTCCAAAGGGTTCTGTGTCTCCATAATGGAACCCTGTCTAGTTCAAGGATCTTTGTTGGGCAAAAGGGTTAAAAATAGTTCAAAATCTAGGAGCTTTCACACTTTTCACAACTACAGTAGATGGTTCCACAAAGAGATAAAAATGGTTCCCCTATGGAGCTCATCTAACAACCCCTTTTTTCTGATAGTGTAGTGTATGTTGAAAATCCTTGGGGGAGTTCACAGGTTCACAAACTCCACTCACCCTTTGGTAAACCCCCGCCCCCCCCCCCCCCCCCCCCCCCTCCCCCCACCACCCCACTAACAGATCGATTATGTCTACATGTTTTTGACACCCCTACATCACCCTGTCAAACATCAACCATCACCCCCCTCCCCTGTAACAACTCCTCCACCCCAAATTCTCACATCTGGCCATTTGCAGTTTTTGTATCCTCCAGAGTCCCAGCAGAAAATATGTCAAGAAACATTAATTATTTTATTGCTATTGAATGTCCCTTGTAGCATAGGTTTCAGCATAGTAGAATCTATGGTTCTTGAGATTAGTACCAGAGACTGTCATCCCCAGGAAGGGACAAAAAAGAGGAGGATATGACCGTGAAGGCGCCCCCCTGCCCCCCTGCCCCCCTGCCCCCCTGCCCCCCTGCCCCCCGACTTACCCAAAATCCTGGCCCCCGCCCCACCCATGCACACCGCACTGTCAGCTTTCTGAACATTTATTTTTCTCCCCCGACCCTTCCCTCTCCTGTTGTTCCCCTGCTCAATGTTTCGGGCTTAGTCATCGAAGAATGAATGACAGCACCGTTGCCATGGGGTCAGATTGGGGGGGGGGGGGCGGGGATGGGGGGGGTCTCACGCAATCTCTGTCAATCGCAGTCGCTAGTTCAGCCGTTACAGAATTGAGTTCTCGTACGCCCCCTTACAAATCAATGTGACAGCCACAGACAATTATACAGCAAAGTGCTTTGTCCTGCAGGGCACGTCTGAAGACCTAATCTTCGACCTTCGTGACACGTTTCTCCTTCGCTGCTAATGAACCCTGTATGACCGCATTGGCTCTTCCACAGGCCAACTGTCAACCAATCAACCCATTTTTACTCAGCGCGGTGCCCCCAACGGCGAAAACTGCTGTGCAATATCGCGTCTTGTACACAATAAAACATACCCTTTCGTGACCTTTTCTGGAGGATAAATACATCCTGGAGATCTCTATACAGTTAGGTCCGTATAATACTACAATATGTCCTGTTAAATTTGAAATGGTGATGTCATATAGATGCATTTTATGCACGTTGCAAAATGTTCTTGTCAGTGTTATGTTTATTAAATGCGTGCAATTCAAAGTAAGTGCACCATCAGGAAAAATGCATGTAGCGATTATATTCAACAGCGCCATTTAATTGTTTAAATTCTGGACCTCTCTTAATTGCCCATTATCTCCCTTATCTCACATTGGAGTACTCTTGGAGCAAATGTAAGCAAGATTCCCATTAGTACAATATCCAGAACAAAAACACAGGCGAAAAAGGTTAGCTATACAAAAAAACAATAGCGTTGCAATACATGACACAACTAATCCATATAGAGAAGTGAGTCTAAAAATACATCATTATCATTATTATCTACTGATCTGGCAGAAGTCCCTACCAATGTTTTGAATAGTGCTCTATATGAGTCCACACTTCCTGAGCATTGAGAGCTTTAGCGTCCACAATCGCAGAAACGATCTAAAAAGCTACCGGTGATGACCGAATGTGAGAAACGAGAGTAGGGTTTCCATTTAACCATTAACCACAGTAATCAAATTTAGCGATGGAACGAGCTTCCCACTGGAGTCAGAACAGCACAAACCCAACCCCTGGACCCAGGGTCACTGCCTGTCGGAAAGGGTGGGGGGTGGGGGTGTTGGTCAGGTGGATTCTCATGCCATGAAAGTCAGGATGTGATCCATATGCAAATCCAGTTCATTGAGTTGGCGCAGCACCCGACTTCTGCCACTCTATATTATTATTATTATTATTACATAAGCTTGTAATGTTTTGTCTCCTGCAATATCAGAGGTCAGAGTAATGCGGCTGCTCAATACTGGTTCTTATACTGTTGTTGTTTTATTTAGTTTTTTTTTTTTTTTTTTTAAATGGTTTTCTACTCCAGGCACTTCCTGAACACTTTCTCCCGAAGGGCTTTCAGACGCAAACGCAAGGAGGCCCGGAGCGAGTCGGCCGGGAGCCGCTAACGCTAATGCTAACGCTAATGCTAATGCTAATGCTAACGCTAACGTATTCCGCGATCCCATTACGGGTGATAAGCTCGCGGTTCTGACTCTGACCCCGCGTGCAAACCGCTCCCCCGACCCACCTTGCACTCCCCCCCTTCCCCCTCCCCCCACCCCCTCCCTCCTCCCTCCTCCTTTGTTTCTCACTCACTTCATTTCTTTTCTTTCTTCCCACTCATCTAACGGAAATTCTCTCGTTCTCCCAGAGAGATGGAGGGATGAAAACGACTTTGGAGGATGAATAATGAATAAGTCACGTGGTGACGCGGCGGGTGCGCGGGGCTGCATTATTTAAGGCCCGCCAGTCAGTGAAAAGCCCTCCGCGTTCCCTAATCGGAAAATTACACACTCCTCTGGCGAGCCGACTCTCCGCGTAACGCTCAGCCTGCCAGCCTGTATGTCACTAATTAACACTGACGGGCCGGAGATGAATGGAGCGGCGGCTCGCTCAAGTTGACGATCGCTCTCTCTCTCTCTCTCTCTCTCTCTCTGTCTGTCTGTCTCTCCCTCCCTCTTCCTCTCTCTCTCTTCCTGTCTCTCTCTCTCTCTTTCACTCTCTCTCTCCCCTCTTCCTGTCTCTCTCTCTCTCTCTCCGTCTCTCCCTCCCTCTTCCTCTCTCTCTCTCTTCCTGTCTCTCTCTCTCTCTTTCACTCTCTCTCTCCCCTCTTCCTGTCTCTCTCTCTCTCTCTCTCTCTCTCTCTCTCTCTCTCTCTCTCTCTCTCTCCGGCTCACCCTCCCTCTCTTCCTGTCTCTCTCTCTCCCTCTTTCACTCTCTCTCTCCCCTCTTCCTGTCTCTCTCTCTCTCTCTCTCTCTCTCCGTCTCTCCCTCCCTCTTCCTCTCTCTCTCTCTTCCTGTCTCTCTCTCTCTCTTTCACTCTCTCTCTCTTCCTGTCTCTCCCTCACTCCCTCTCCCTCTCTCTTCCTGTCTCTCCCTCTCTGTCTCTCATTCCTGTATCTCCCTCCCTCTTCCTGTCTCTCTCTCTCTTTCACTCTCTCTCTCTTCCTGTCTCTCCCTCCCTCCCTCTCCCTTTCTGTCTCTCTTCTTGTCTCTCCCTCCCTCTCCCTGTCTCTCTCTCTCTCTCTCAGTAAGAGGCATATCAACCAGGGGAGGGGGGGGGGGGGGTTTCGTGGACCGTGCTGTGAGGCATTAGATCCCCCCCCTGTGGGTTTCCCCGCTTCTTGATCTTTTCCACCTGAAGATCATGGGTTTTTTTTCCACCTGCGGTCCAATCAACTTCCCCGATGCTGAAGCGCGCGCGTCCAGAGGAACCGACCAATGAAACTCACCGATGTTGTGGTGCTTCAGCAGTCTGCAGATGCGGGCTTCCCTCTCCAGCTTCTGGTGATCTGGAAGAAGACAAGAGAGAGATTTCACTGACTGATCTGTGGCAGAGCCATGATTCCCCTGGAGACACATTTATCAGCGAAAGCAATTTTCCAGCACCTGGTAATCAATCCATGTCTGTGGAGGGAACGGCCCAAGCAGACAATTACAACATCGACACCGAAAAAGTGAAACGTTGGATCACGCTCTTAGAAAAATCTTCTGAATTCTTCTTCAAGTGGTCACATCTAAAGATTTTAATTTTTAAAATTGTATTTAATGAAATGAATCTATTTATTTTTTTAACTTAGTTGAATCAAATCATTATTTTTTTTAGATGGGTCTAATTTTCTGAAGAATTTTTGAGTTGATCCGACATTTCACTTGTTTCAGCGAACCACACAAGCAGAACAATTTGCTTACAATTCAGCGAACGCCAAAAATTTCCACTATTCCATTTTTTAATTCATAACAGACAGAATAATAACATTCAGCAAAGACTCTCTTTTTATTTCCCATCGCAACTCAAATGGGCGTGGAGGCTGGTTCCACCGCAGTCCGCCAACGCGAACCATCAATCAGCTTCAGGCAGACGCGCTTGCACGGCACACCTCAGCGTAATCCTGATATACGATCCAATCAAGGGTTTTTTTTTTCTTCTTCTTCTTCTTCTTTCTTCAAATATGCAATATCTGCGTCGCCCCGGGAACCCCATGATTAGCATACACATTGCGCATATCGCTCAAGCAGCCCCGGCGCGGGCGCTAAAGAGAGCGTCAGTTGGGCGCGGGGGTCTAGCGTCGCGGCTCACGCCCCAGACGGGGTAACTAAATCGGCCCGGGGCTTAAAGGGTATTCGTCGGGAGCGAGGCTCAGACCGATCGGACGTGCGTCGCGGTCACGCGAACGGCGGAGGGCGTGTGGCCGCGGGTCGATCCGATCCGATCCGGCTTCCGCCGCGGGGGAGCGGGGAGAGCCGGGTGCCCGGGTCGGCGATGCCAATAGGCTCAGATCCGGCGCCCAGCGACCGACCGTCGGCCTCAGATTGAGTCATAAATTCCACGGCAGCGATTATCAAATTTCACCACTGCGGTGGGGGGGGTGGGTGGGGGTGGGGGGGATTACTCTTGTGGGAAATGAGACAGTGATGATATTGAAATTTTTTTTTTAAAGGGGGTGGGGGGTGGGGGGGGTGACTGAAGAAAGATGGGGGGGGATGAGAGATTGAGTGGAGAGCGGGCTAATAGGAAAAGGTGGGGGAGGGGAGGAGTGGATACGGGTGGGTCAGAGAGGTGGCTGGGGGGTGTGGGGAGCGGGGGGGTTCAGATTTTTCACCCCTGGGGAGGGGGGGGGGGAGCTACCCTGGGGGGTGGAAAACACACGCTCTCCCGGCGCTATTCCCGCTAAATAAATTGTCTGTTGCAGAGAGCTAGCGTTGCCGCGGCAATAATCCACAGCCCAAACGACAGAGGGAAATGACACGGTTGATCCCAGCACCCCCCCCCTTCCCCCCAACCCCGCACCCACACCATGCCCACCTCGTTAAGCCACAGAAATTACACGGTTGGAGCAATGCCCATTACATGCTTTCATCATATCTGTCACCTAATCAGCGGTTGTTGAATTCTTCCTTAACCCTTTAAGGTGTGAGTTCACAGACGTGTGATTAGAATGTTCCGAACTGAACGTTCTGATGCTGATGTAACAATCGCTACTGGTAACTGAAAGCGATGGGGTTCTAGAACACTGACATATAATTTTGAAGGAAAAAAAAAAAAACTTTACAAAAAGCCTACTCTTCCGAGGGTTAATGGTTCTCTTATTCTCCGCATTTCTTACCACTGCCAGTGTAATATACACAATGAGCAAAGCTTTCACGGTGGGCTTAAAAAATTGCCGTTGCTAAGCAACCCTGCATGCAGAATTTTCCAAGAACAACAATCGCGCGTCGTTCTAACCCTTAAAGGAATCCACCGCCCCCCACCCCCCCCCCCCCAGCGCTAAGAGGAGAAGCCGCGACTGGTAAATGCGCTAGCTTGCGCGGCGTGAATCGAAGGCGTGGCACTTTCGTCTGTGAGGTGGCGTCGCCTCCGCCTTTCGTTAAAAAAACGCGATGGAATTAGAGGAACTTGTAGGGCTCTCTGACACCGATGAGCAGTGCATGCTGCATGGGCCGTAAGGTCAGAGGTCACTATAAGGTCAGGGCTCCAATAGGTCAACGATGTGTCCTCTAAGTCAGGAGTGGATCTGTGAATATAAAAATGCTTGTAGTAGGAAGGTGTCAAACAACAGGGCATCTCTCGATTTGACAGGAACGTCATAATGATGGGAAGGGCCTACAATTTACATTTAATTTGCATTTAGGCACTCAGTGGACACTCTTATCCACAGTGACTCATAAAAGCGCATAGATTAAGGGTTCAGGGAGTCCTCTGAGCCGATGAGCGGACATCAGTGCCATAACTGAAGTAGTGCTCAAATCAGAATTGCAATCGAACATTAAAAGTGGCAATCGGGGAGGGGGTTCTAGAAGGTTCTGTCCTCAAGGACAGTAAACCAACCACTTGACACAAGATCACACAGCAATGTCCTCTGTCTGCATGATATTGCTTAAAGCACTAGTGTGGCAATATTCACAACGGAATATTACTAACAGGGATAATGTGTATTCGTGATTTAGATTTACTTTGTGCACACCCAATTCAATGCAAATAAAATTGGTATTTATATCCCTCCCCCCCCCCACCCCCCCCCCCCGCCCCGCCCCGCCCCCTCCCCCCCCACCTGAACTAAGGCTAGTGAGACTCCCAAAAAGAACTTTGGGGGATAGGGGGGTACCACCACCTTTTATTGGCCAGCTAAGGGAGCAGTCAGAGGTGTGCGTGTTATAGAAAACGCACTGTGGCGGGATGGGGGCGTGGCTTCCCCAGGAGGGACACAGGACGGCCCGAGGTGGAAGACAGCCCTCATTAGACACGGGTCCGAGGCTTGGAGTCACACTCAGGTATAAAAACGAAAAAGGACGTGGAATTTGGAAAACCAAAACTTACAACGGCATGCAGAGGACTGACTGTTGCGTCGTCTTGCACAAAAACAGGAGTAATTAAAGTCAGTGGGGGTGAAAGGAGGCCAGCAAACAGCACGTAATTACGGTCTGCGGCATTGTGGGGGGGGGGGGGGGGGCTCGCTGTACACACGAACCGTACCGTACGATGCAAGGGATTTCTTTTTGTTCGCTGGCTTTGTTTCAGCAAAAAAAGCA
Source organism: Anguilla anguilla (assembly GCF_013347855.1). NCBI lineage: Eukaryota > Metazoa > Chordata > Actinopteri > Anguilliformes > Anguillidae > Anguilla > Anguilla anguilla. Next base: position 3,783,507 of record NC_049203.1, read on the forward strand.
GAATAAGTGAGCTCTCAGCACTGGAAGGGCTGAAAGGAGTCCTGTGACAGGTATGGGTAGAGCGTGGGATCCGCAGTGCTCCCCCCCCCCCCCCCACCCCGCTGACAGCCACTGTCAAAAAACACACCGGGTCCTCATATTACCCCTGTTCCTGTCGGTTGAGTGTGTGTGTGTGTGTGTGTGTGTGGGGGTGGGGGGGTGGGGGGGGGGGGGTGGTAGGGGGGTGGTGGTCCTCTGCCACAAGTCGGCCCCCGCTCGCCCTGGTGGGGGATCGTCCAGGGTGACGGATCTGGACTCCTGTGTGACACAGCCAGTCAGAGCAGAGCATTCTGGGATAGGAATGACACATATTCCCCAATTTCATACACTGTACCTTCCCTGGGTGGGAAGGGCTTGCAGTTAGTCTGTTTCACATGATGTAACACACTCAAACACACACATTAGGGTTTTCATTGGGTCTTGCACATATACACATAGACACACTCATACACACAAGCGCACTCTATCACACACACACACATAAGCACACTGTAACACACACACACACACAAACACACCAAAAACATGCGTACACACAGACAAATGCTTTTTGCACACACAAAAAATACAAATAAACACAAACTAATAAGAGTCAAGCGCAAACACAAACACACACAGAAACCAATTCACACATACACTCATACACCCACACGCGCTGTAAATTCACCTTAAACTATCTCTGAGTAGACAGCAAGACTTCTTAGGATACACAGCAGACAATAGCAATAAGAGCCCTTAATGCTACAGGAATGGAGCAGAGCACCATCTTGCCACACAAAGAACTCCCCCTCAGGAGAGCTGCTCAGGAACATCAGCGTTCACCTGGTTCAGGTGTGTGTAGGACTCTTCCTGCCATCGGGGGGGGGGGGGGGGGGGGTCTACCTGATGCTTTGTTCCTGACCACTCCCCCCCTGGATTATCCCTCACTTAGCAGCTCCTCTGAGTCCTCATTTGGAAAGCGGACGTGAGCATCGACTCCACCACAGTCACAGCAAGTGCGTCTCACACCAGCTGTTAAGCTCTCCGTTTGCTGTTTTACATTCAACCCGAGTTGCTGTTGGCCAGAGGGAAAAGGATGCTTGTGTGTCCTTGCAAAAGACCATCTGTTTTTTTTTTTGGCTATCTCAGTTCCTAATCTGGCCCCTCGAACCAGCCCCGTGTTTTAAAATGGTAATTCATTACGGCTTCTGTTACGTGGCCTTAATACATGTGTAATTACAATGTAATTACAGGTGTACAAACACTTTGTTACAGATTAATTACGTTTGAAAGTTCTGCTTTATTTTTCTGAATTTTTTTTGGTGATTTTCTCTCCACTTTAGGTGATGTATTGTTAGTGTTCTGCCACAAAATGGCTGACATTGATGAATCAGAATAACGGAAACAGGGATTCAGAGTTTTGGAAAGATCACATGGAATAAGCAATGAAAAACGTGAGAAAGAAGAGAAACTGTGCAGGTGAGAAAGGGGCAGGTGGGGGCACCTTCACAGCCCAGACATGCTGAACATCAGCATCTCAAATACTTCAGTCGCACTGCCACACGTCAGTGAACAGGACTAGCAGATTAGCACAATATTTCTTGCACTAGGCTGGATGCGTGTGTGTGGGCGTGTGCGCGTGTGAGAGAGAGAGACCGAGGTTGCTTTCATGAAGCCACAAACTCCACTACCTGTACGCGAGAGTGGAAGAAATAAATGGTATGTGTGGTTGCTTTGAAGAACCCAACAATCCTTCATTCTATGTCTGAGTGAGAAAGAGAGAGAGAGAGAGAGAGAGAGAGAAAGAGAGAGAGAGCAAGAATATCTGTGCATGTGTGTGCGTGTGTGTGTGTCTCTTTCTACAATCCAGCCATCTAGCCCTGCACATGCCCAAGAAGGCTGGTGTTACAGCAGGAACAGTAAAGGACCCAGTTTAAAATGGCCACGCTGAGGCCTCTTTCTCCACTGCAGAGCTGCCTAAACCCTAAAGGATGGCAACTGTGCACAGAAATAGAATCCTCTCTCATCCCTCTGCCTGAACAGCGCTGCAGCGCATCCTCCTCTGCCTCCTACTCATCCTCCTCTCTTTCCTCCTCCTCCTCCTCTCTTTCCTCCTCCTCCTCCTCCTCTTCCTCCTCCCCCTCAGAACGCAGCCAAAGGCCACAGATACGCAAGCGGATATTTCCACGCAGCACTTACGAAGTTGAGAGAATCGAACAGCACAGCGTGATGGGGGGGCGGGACTCGACGGGACGGGGGGGGACGGGGGGGGGGGGAGACGTGCGCCCCCGGCCAGGCGTGGGGGCGTTACGGACGACGCCGCGTAACCGTCGCCGTGGAGACGCCTCTCTGTGACGCGCTGCAGGTGTGTAAACGGATGAAAGGGAACTGAAGCAGGGGCTGAGTGTGGCACAGCAGACAGAGGCTAACGCCCCCTAGGGGAGAGGCAGAGGACTGCGGGTCTCCTTATCGTAGGCCAGCGCACCTCCCTTTGTCATCGGTGAAACAGAGCGGCTTTTCAACGTCAGTTCTGGACCGATGACCCACACAGTGTTATTGAGACTTTCTATGACTAATGCACCTCCCCCCAACACCCTCACAGACACACATCCCCTAACACACACAGACACACACACACACACACATACACACACCCTCACAGACACACATACCCTAACACACACAGACACACACACACACACACACATACACACACCCTCACAGACACACATACCCTAACACACACAGACACACACACACACACACACATACACACACCCTCACAGACACACATCCCCTAACACACACAGACACACACACACACACACACACATACACACACCCTCACAGACACACATAAAGTGAAAGACTGTGGGTTCTTGAAAGAAACCACACTCTCACACCCTCTCTCTTTCAGACACAGTGGAGTATAGCGGCTTCTCTAAAGCAATTAGACATACACATACACACACACTCATGCACGCACACACAACCACACACACACTCATGCATGCACACACACACTCAACAGTTTTCATTAGGTCGTGCATTGCATTGCAGTTATTTGTACACTAATGCAACTTGAGCTCACCGGGCTCATAAACTTTGTGCTGATCAGATTTGATGCAAATTCTGAATGCTTTATTGCCATGAAATACATTATTAAAAATTGCCAAAGCGCACAGAAATACTTTGCACAGAATCACAGATTAGTTATAATTATTAATCATAATCTCTTAATAAATGTGAAGTTTATGCCCATAGTTCAATATAAATGTAATGTCTTTAAGCGTGTGGGGTCCTCTCTCTCTCTCTCTCCCTCCCTCCCTCCCTCCCTGTCTCTCTCTCTCTCTCTCCCTCCCTCCCTCCCTCCCTGTCTCGCTCTCTCTCTCCCTCCCTCCCTCCCTGCCTCTCTCGGTCTAACGGTCTGTACAGATACCTGCTGAGGGCACCTGTGGGTCAGGTGGGCGATATGACAGGTGGGTGAGTAACGCACCCCCACGTGCCACAGGCCACCCACCAGCAGGGCTCAACATCGTCACAACGAGACAGACGAGTGGGCAGAGCACAACTTTTAAACCTGTCAAGTGGACCCCTCCCCCACTCCCCCACTCTTCAATGGGGTCGGCCCGCAACCCCCCCCGCCGTCTCACACACTTCAGAGGGCAGCCGCTGCCCCCTCGCGTCATTTTTGGGTGAGTCACCGAGTCGCCCCCCCCGCCCCGATTCGCCAAGCTTCCCGCCAGGCCTTCCAATAACAGCCTTCCCACTTTACCGCGAATGCACTTCAGCGCCATTCTCTGACTCAGTCCTTTGTGTGATTGTGATTGTACCCCCCCCCCCCCCCCCCCCTCGCTCTGCTGTGCTTTTTCGCCCCGCCCGACAGACCCGGGGGGGGGGGGGCAGGGGGGGGCATGGGGGTCGTATCTGTTCCTGCATTTCATGCCAACTCCAGCTCTTAATTATAAAATTAGCCCCGATAATTTCCGAATTGATATTCCAGCCTCATTTCCTGATAGGTTCCTGAATGTCATCGAAAGGACACCGTTCTGGTGCCCCAGCATAAGCATCACATCGCGGCCCAATCCACAGCTAACTCAGCGCAAGTGTGTTCAGCTAATCTGGCCAGTGCAACTGGGGACAGTGTCGACCTGCACACACACACTAGCCAAGTGGGGGCTTCAGCCATTTGTCTTCACAAACAAGGTTTGGTAAGCACAAGCGATAACTCTTGTAAAAAAAAAAACTCTTGCACTTACATTGAAACGAATGCAAAAAATTGTGGCGTGACCCTCACACAGAGAAGGGTGGATTCAATCCCCAGCACGCGGCATGTGAACGTCCAGATGGGCCCGTACACTTGCTGCACACGCACATCTCATCTTAGCTTTCATCAATAACATACCTTCCTCGTTACCACTTAAAACGTGGCTGACCGTAACGGCGTGTGGCATTAAGAACAGTCGTTTATATTTTCAAAACGATATCTGGCAGGGTGCATTATCACAGATTATCACATTATCACAGATCGCGCGTTATTTCCGGTGACAACGTGTTGCGCAACAACTTAATAAAAAGGGAAGTGAAACTTTACTGAAACTCGTAGTGTTACAAAACAGTGACGGCTGCATTCAGTTCCCCCTTTCGGCAACAGCGTTTTAACCCGCTTTCGCCCAGCTGTGAATAACGGCACAGATCAGGTCACGTCTCCGCCCATTCGCATTCCCTTCGCTTTCCAAAAATGTCCTCAGATATCCTTATCGGCTACGAGTCGCAACAACAGCTGTCCATTCTCACGAAAAAAAAAAGGCAGAGCCGCCAATTTGCTTGCCTCGTTTGGCGAGATGGAAAGAGGCTCGTCTCGACTCTGCCGGGGAGACCTTTAATTATTGTCCACAGTGCTATTTATTCCCTCACGAACTGGGACGTTCAGTCGATCACGAGCCGGAGGAGAACTCCCACACAGCACAGATGAGGGGGCAGTGAAATGGAGAGATCTCACTTATTGTGAAAACAAGACAATTGCAGCGCTTTCTCATCCCTTTTGGGAACCGGTCCCTTTTTACACGCAAAACAAAAAAATCTGACTTACAAGTTGCAGCTTACGTTTTTGGGTTTTTATTTTAATTCTGTAGATTTAGTATCAGGACTGTGACACACAGGAAGACGTGGTATCTCTTGGTGAGCACAGTGCAACCCGCGAACTTCCTGTTGAGCTGAAGGACTGGTCTCGTTCACTTTGAACATGCAGAAGAAATTCTAGATTCTATGTCTGAAGATATCACACGTTGTGTCGCCAATGCTGCCAATTCTATCTGTGTATTTCCAGCTATTAAGACTGGAAAGCACCGCAACATGATTTACTTTCCATACAGTGTGCAAATAAACACACACATTAAAAAACATACACACAAGCACACACACACATTAACACACTCATACGCACTCACACAAACACACTCATACACAGACACACACACACATGCATACAGTGCACACAACACACCGCAACATGATTTACTTTCATTACAGTGTCACTTCTGTGTCCTGATCCTCCGACTAGGTGCAGGTAATTATATACTTAGTGCTGAAGCATAGCTCCTATCAAGCCAGGATATGAGCTATAATCACATTGTCATATGAAATATAATAGAGACAGGCAGACGGTGGGATTGCTAATGCTCCCATCGAGTGAAAACGTGGAAGATCATAATTCTGTGTGTAAAAAAACACAAAAAAAAAAAAACACACAGACCACACACACACGCTCATACACACCAAACACACACAGAAGCATACACATACACGCACAACCACCCCTCCTACACACACACAAGCCTACACACAGAAGCATGCACATGCACACACACGCACACAAGACACACACACCCACACATACACACAACCCCCCCCTACACACACAAACACACCCGCACACACACACGCACACACACACGCACACACACATTATTCATTATCTCTTATTTTCAGCCCAGCCATCTGCTTCTCCCTCCCAGCGCTGCATCAGAGGAAGCAGGGCAGCGGTTTCAACATTTCCTCCCGTGGTTACAGCTCAGCGAACTCAGCGGCAGGCTGTAGCACAACACAGAAGACATGCCCCCCCCCCCCCCCCCCTCTCACCATCACCACCACCACCACACACGCCCGCCCCCTCCCCCCCCGCCCCCCCTCACCACCACCACACACGCCCGCCCCCTCCCCCCGCCCCCCCTCACCACCACTACACACGCCCGCCCCCTCCTCCCGCCCCCCCTCACCACCACCACACACGCCCGCCCCCTCCCCCCCACCCGCCCTCACCACCACCGCACACGCCCGCCCCCTCCCCCCCGCCCCCCCTCACCACCACCACACACGCCCACCCCCTCCCCCCCGCCCGCCCTCACCACCACCACACACGCCCGCCCCCTCTCACCACCACCACACACCCCCCCCCCCCCCCCCCCCCCCCGTCCCCCCTTCACAGAGCTCAGCGATTCTTATCTGGCTGTGTTTCCTACACACGCCGTGCAAGCACGCCTATATTCATCTCCCACAATGCAGCGCTCATGACCTTTTAAACTCTCTCTCTCTCTAATGATGTTTCCCTTTCCTTCTCTCCCTAATCTTTCTCCCTCTCCATCTCTCTCTCTCTCTCTCTGTATATATTTCACTCTCTCCCAACTAATGTCTCTCTAATATTTCTCTCTCTCCTTCTCTCATAATCTTTCTCCCTCTCCATCTCTCTCGCCCTCTCCCTCTGTATACATTTCACTCTCTCCCAACTAATGTCTCTCTAATATTTCTCTCTCTCCTCTCATAATCTTTCTCCCTCTCCATCTCTCTCGCCCTCTCCCTCTCTCTCTGTATACATTTCACTCTCTCCCAACTAATGGCTCTCTAATATTTCTCTCTCTGTCCTTCTCTCTCTAATCTCTCTCCATCTCTGTCTCTCTCTCTACTTTGTTTCTCAAATGTCTCTGTCTTTCTTTCTCTAATCTCTATCCCTCTTTGTAGCGTAGATGCTGTGAACAAAAACACAGATTAATCATAATTATTATTCATGATTAATCTTATAAATACGGAATTTATGCTGTTGATTAACATAATGTCATGGCTTAAAGCCTGTGCTCTCTCTCTCTCTCTCACTCTCCTTCTCCTTCTCTTTCTCTCTCGCTCTCTCTCTCTCTCTCTGATGAGACCTCCTCCTTTCATCTCCTGTCCTGAGGTGACCCCACGTTTGCTGGGGGTTCACATCTGGAATATTCACATCTGTCTCCTCTGATTCGGTTTTGTTTTTTTGTTTTTTTCCTTTCCAAAATGACCTCAAGCTTTTTTTGGGAAATAAGTGAACATTCCCAGTGTTAATTAATTTGTTTTGTTTTTTTCCCCCAGACGTCTCTATTTACAGTAAACCTAATTTATTTCCCTTGCTTCGAGGGAGGACGAACTTAAAATGCCGAATACCACACATAATGAAATTTCACTCTGAATATACGCTCAGTTTTGGAGACAGCTTGGTCTAATTCCTGGGGATTACATAGACTCTCCCTCGGGCTATCCACTATTTAGAAAGCCAAATAGCTGATGGAAAGAGATTTAAAGTTTCTAAAATACATCCGGTCTATCTGTGAGCTTAGACCCCACATTAGGTTCAGTCTGTTTTGATGTAAAAGCCACAGGAGGCGAATTAGGATCAGAGAAACTGATCCCGAATCAGTGTAGTCCTATTCTGACGAAATTAGCTTCACACAAGGATGTCCTGTAATAGGAATTATTACCTATTACTGTGATTTTTAAGCCCATCAGAATCCGCTATGTCAGCAGTTTTTACCTTTAAATTTCCTGAACTGAATTACCTGCTGTTTTTTTGTGGGGAGAAAGTATGCATCTGAGGTTCTCTTGTAATACCGGTCTAGCGTAAACAAACATCTCAGTAATTTGCCGCAAAATGCGCCGCTTTTTTTCCCCTAGCGACCAGAAGTTCAATAACAGGCTCGCCTCTTTTGAAATGGTTACTCTGCCTCCCCCTTTCTTCCAGTACTGGTACTGCACCAAGGTGGACCGCACCGTTCACCAGACCTCCATAATGTTTCTGCCTCTATTTCAGCTGGTTCTGTCTGAGCAGTAATCCAGAAACCTCAGTAAGACAGATGCTTATTATTATTCCCAGGAGAAAACAAGCTTCCCCCCCCCCCCCTTTCTCCAGAGAGACAGGGTGTTCACTCTTTCCCCCGCAAGCATCCATGCTCACCCCATCACTCAAGATAAGGTCGTTATCTCAGTCGAACGTCGCCATTCGACGTCGGTTAAGAGTCTGGCGAAATGTGACAAAGGCATCAGCAGCGAATAAACCGTGAAAAGTCAAAACGACCTCAAGGTTATGTGGAATCAGCTATAAAAAAAATTTAAAAAAATTTTAAAAACATTTTATCAGTTATTTTGGAAAAACTCACTGCAAAACTTATGACAGTGTATTGACATTTGTCCTGAGATAAAATATTCTGCAAGGTTTGGTAACAATAGGTGTTATGCCATGATTCATGTAGGCTTTATGGAATACAACTGAAGTATAAAGACCTGCCTGTAAATACCAGCAATTACACCCCTTCATCAGAAACACGGTTTGGCATCGATTTCTAAACAGTGTCTCAGACTAAAGAAAAGAATAATTCCTGTTTTTTAATTGTGACTAATTTAAGAACAAATGTTGACTGAACGCTGCTATGCATATACGTCCAATCGAACCCTGTGCCTAGCAACGATGCGTGGGACTTGTGAGTCGCAGATCGTTCCGGAACTTCAAGAGGGCACACAGCTCCGTCCTCCTCCAGCTCCGTCCTCCTCCTCTCCGAACGCACAAAAAATCTCCAGCTTCTTTCCATCCCCTGCAGCAGTAACCGGAGTAACAGGAAACTCAGCTTCCTTCTGGCGTTTGTGAACTCCAAACAACCGCCTTCTTCGGCTCTGCTTCGTTGCATTTTGTTATTTAACAAAAACGCGCTTCTCTTCCTTCAGAAAGGCGGCCATCTTGGAGACGAGAGAGTTCCTCACACCGTTTCGTACAACGCCTCAATGTTTCTATTTCGTATCGAAAAAGAAACACTAACCCTTTTCTCTCCGTCCTTTCTATCCGTCAGGTGTTCAGAAAAGCACCTTGACATTGGCATGGCACTTTTATGACAGTAACTTTGCTTATCTGTAACTCTCTGGATGATTGCTTACTCTGCAAACCACACTTTTGCAAGTCGCTTTGTTCAAAAGTGTCCGCCAAATGAGCTAAAGCCAGCACTGTAGGGTAATATTATACATACTCAACATGCTAATCTAGCGCAGTACTAATGCAAAAAAATGATTATGAATTATGGAAATATACGGGCCGTTGATATGGACACATTGTAGAGACTCATGACCTCCTGATTTGTCTACAGATTCTGTAAAGTTTAAGAACAGCAAGGATGAGGTGTTCCCCCACAGGGAACTTTAATCATTTCAGTGGAAAGATTCTTCATTAAGCTTTAGCCAGCCTAAGAAGTCATGCAATGACCAAGTTCCTTAATTAATCCCCCAGATGCCCAGACTTCTGTCCCCTAAAGCTGCTAGACAAGGCCAATCGTTCAATACTACAAAGCAGCCACAATAGAAGCACCGCACAATCGAATCAGATCAATATTTTTTTTTTGTATAGCATATTTTACAGACATCTGTCACAACACACTTTACAGTCGACCCTGGCCTAAACTCCCATTATAAGAGCAACCCTAGAAGGACAGTGGCAAGGAGAAACTCCCTGGGTGGGACAGACAGAAAGAAACCTTGGAAGGAACTAGACTCGGGGGGAACCCATCCTCCTTTGGCCAGCTCAGGGGGGGAGCCTGCATTACATTAGATTGCATTTACCTATTTAGCAGATGCTCAAAATGCAAACGGAAAAGGTTTAGGCAATGAGTAGAGCCAACGCCAAGTCAGCCATTTCATAACTGCAGTCACTACAAAAGCCAACACAAAGTTCAGCACCATAGTAGGTGCAAGAGGGACATTGTGGATTAAGTCCTCTGGGTATGGGGCTTTATTGGACCTTTTTCCTTTTTCAAGGATACATTTTTAAATGAATAAATAAAAAAGCAGCAGGTGGGCATAGTGTCTAGATGAAGCATCGGTAAGCAAATAATTAATGTCCAGTGTTAGTGGAGCCAGGGTGATGTGTAAACAAGAGTGCTTCCAGTCTGCAGACTAGACAGTGATTCAGCTGTCCTGACTGTAGACAGTTCATTCCATCACAAGGCGGGGTTGGGGAGGCAAATAACTGGCCCAGGTCGAGAAGCCATGGGGGGTGGGGGGTTGTCGAAATGGGAAAAAAAACAGCTCATAAACTGACCAAAAATAAGGAGCACCCTCTTCACCCGTTTTAAAAATCCACGAGCCCTAACAAAACAGGTGGCAGTGGTTTTTGGAGCATTACCCTGTTTGATAAATGATCTCTTTCCACATCACCGGTGGGAGCAGGAGTCCATAATTACCCAGCAGACGGCTTCTGGTGGATTTTCAAAGCAAACCGCCCACCCGGTTTTTGGCCGTTTTTTTTCCTATGCAGTTCCCTCGCGCTAAAACCAACTGCCGAACGCGCAGACTGCGGCTGACTGCTTCGCCACCGGTTCATTTCGCGAACTCGCGGAGGACCCGCTTTAACGAGGTTTGTAGATGAGTCTCGTTGGCTACCGCGAATTCACGGAAAGAAAAATCGACAGAGGAGTTAAAAGAACTAATGAGACTGGGGAGGGTTAAGGGGTGTACCTCTACATCACAGCTGGCAAAGAATAAATTGTGCGCCCGAAATCGGCGGTAATGTACGCTCGAACCAAAGTCATTCATACGCGTGAAGGTTTCACGTGATTACCCTCTTGCAAAGGATATCTACGCAGTAAAATGTCAAGTGTTAATTAAACCCTAACAGTGTTAATTTGATTCTGACAGATAACATTTGGTCCCCGCTGCGAATTAACACTGGTTGAACTGAAATAACACTGAACTTTCTACTGTGCATAGCGAAACGGAAACTTAGCCATAAACAGGTTAACACTCCTTAGTATTGTTGCGGTTTATAAAGAAGAAAAAAAGATCAAATGTTCTGAAAAGCTAAGCGCAATAACATTTTTTTTAAAGGAGTGGGTGGAAAAAATGATTTTGCAGGATGTAAGTCATTATCAAATTCTGTTTCTTGGAACATATTCTTAAAATATCTGAGTGGAATATTGCGGTGTTCTAAGCTTTGATCGCCTGACCCCACTTCCAGCGCGCGGCAAGACCAGGTGGACGAAGTGTACAAACTGGCTTCCGTTTCTTGTGCCACCGGCTTAAAAGTTTATCGCAGTTATATGCAATTATAATACAGCTATCACGATTTTAATCACCGGCACAGTCATGCTGTTTGGCAGAAGCTTGTGCTTTTTATGCAAGATGCTTTCACAGTAGCTAAGAATAAAAAAGAGAGTCGCAACTTTTTCTCAACCTCTTCCCGAGGGACTTGGGTAGTTAGAGTGTCTTAAGACAAATAATTAGATTTTTTGTTTTAAGAAGGACAGATTTTTTTTTGTCATGTCTACAACCTCGCTTGTTATTCTTGACAACTTCTCAGCTGAAATTCAAAGTACAAATATTAATTTTCATAGTTTGCTTACCAGGGGCAGTTTGCTTACTAGCTGGGGCCCTGGAGTAACAGAAAATACCAATTCTTTTGATGGATTAGATAGATTATGGAAGATTATGACGGGTTAGTTAAGTTATTCTTTCGAGTTTGATCTTGAAGCATGTCCAAAACCAGGCTGCTAGGAAATCGAGGGCGCGTGACTGAAAACGATCGATCGCCAGACGAGAAAGCCTTCCTGTTTGACCCAAAAGCAGGATTAAACAGCATGTACAAAGGTAGACAAAGCACTCACTTCGCACATTAGACATTGTGGACAGAAGAAAATCCTGCCTCTCCACTCCTAGTTCTTTCTTATCTCAGAAGCTGGCACCACATCTGATATCAAATGATGTCTGATCCCCTATTATCCATCCATCCATCCATCTATCCATCCATCCATCACCTATACCTGCTTATCCTGGGCAGGGTTCGCGGGGGTTGGGGGGGGGGGGGGTGCTGGAGCAAATCCCAGCATGCATTGGGCGAGAGGCAGGAATACACCCTGGACATGGCACACACACCATTCTCTCACACACTCATACCAATGGGCCAATTTAGAAGAGTCTCCGATTAGCCTACCTGCATGTCTTTGGACTGCGGGGGGGAACCGGAGTACTGGGAGGAAACCCATGCGTGCACAGATAGAACATGCAAACTCCACACAAAAAAAGGCCCAACCTGGATTCGAACCCAGGACCTTCCTGCTGTGGGGCAACAGTGCTACCCACTACATCGTCGTGCCGCCCATTGATCCCCTATTATTTAAAATCCAACTGAAGGCTGTTCTGTTCCAAGTTGCCACACAAGGGGGATTTTTATCTGTCCAGCCAGCTAAAGAGCGGTTTCTCCAGCAGCGAGTCGGAGGTCCCTTGAAAGGGACACATGAAAGCACTTAGCCACTCGTTATCACTGAAGGAAACAGGACAGCACTGCGGCGGTGGTGGTGGGGGGTAGGGGGGTCGTAGCTGTGACTTCCGATTCGGGCAAGGAGAAGGGAACAGATAAGCCTCTTCATTTGATCCGCGTGACCTTTTCTCTGTCGCTCCGTCGCCAAATGCTGTTATCCAATCGGAATGACAAATGGCCTGAATAGAGCTGTTCAGCTTATAGCCGGCTGTGTTCGCCGAGTTCAAAGCAGCAGGAAACACAACGGGCCTTATCATGCAAGGCTGGGCTTGAGTTGATCAAAGCTCTTTGGATAACTGCTAATTAAGCACCACCCACAGTAGCTACCCACCAGGTGACTGCGGATCACATGACATAAACACACTAAGCAGTCGTGTAGGGCCACAATGTTTTCATGTTTAAATTATTATTTTTATTTCTTTTGTGGCGGGGGGACGCATTTTATTTCTGCAGCATTCTCAGGGTGCAGATAGCTTTTTGATGCTATTGTTCTGCAGCGATGGGTTCGCTGGTCCAAGATTGTTTCCACAAGACCCCCAACACGCTCCGCCCCCCCCCCCCCCCCCCAGGCATCCCTTTCGTACAGAGCCAACCGCTGGCATAAACACTCCATGCAGCCAGTTAGGTCCACAACCATCCCTCAAGCTTTAAATGGTGGGTACGATTTATGCTGGAGCAATTTTGGGGCTTCCTGATAAGGGCCACCAAAACCTCAGGGCCAGCTTCCCTTTCACCCCACGGGCTAGACAGGAAAGTAAGGCTGTGTGGCAGAAACAGGAGGCGCAGGCCACCTACCCCGGGCAGACAGCTTCTTGGTGTTGATTATCTTGGCAGCGTACTCCTGTCCTGACAGGACCTTCATGCACCTGCGCACCACTGAAAAGGCTCCCCTGGGAAACAAGGAAGAGAAGTGTTAGGTGAGAGTGCTGTAACAGGCAAAACTTGTATCCACTGAAGAGCTGGAACTAAGCCACTTCAGTTTATGTTTTTGGGGGGTTTTTTTCCCCCTCTTTATTTTTCTGGGCAAATCCTCAGCATCGCCGATGCTGGTCTATTCACAGGAAAGTAAATAAATCGCATGAGCAGGTTGGGTAAAAGCTTCCATTAGCAACTGGGTTACATTTACATTTAAAGGCATTTAGTGAACACACTTATCTTAAACAGATTATACTCATTTTATACACATAGGGATGCAAAGGGTCAGAAAAACCTCCGGTAAATTCCCAAAAACTCTGGGAAACTTTCTGAAATTCCCTGAAACTATTCCCATGGAACGTTTCCACTCCTGAACGTTCCCCAAATTTTGTGACCATATATTACGCAAGTCATTTATACTGCTGGATGTTGACTGAAGCAGCTCAGGTGAAGTACCTGGCCAAAAGGAACAATGGCAGGGTCCTACCTGGGCATTGCTGTCTAGAGTTTTAGAGCAGCAAGCCCAATTACCTAGTCGGTATGCTACCAAAAAATTCAAAAAAACTGAGGGAGAAAGACTGTAGTCCCCAAACCCAACCAACAGTCAGAGATACGCAGAAGTAGCCTGCAGTGAGGTAAAGCAAGGCAAGGCAAACACATCGCGTTGAGTCGTCCATCTTTTGCTCCACTTCAGAGAAGCTTCGTTTTCCAGCCATTCTTTCAGCAAACCCAAGAGCCAAACACTCGAGCCCTCATTGAGACCGAGGGGCTGATCTTTGCGTTTATGAAAAAGTAACATTCTGCACCATTAACTTGCTGTTTGTGTTTTCGCGAAATGGAGTTTTTGCGCCTGTTTTTTTAGGGCTTCCGCAAGACGAAACGCGAAGCTCTCTTCCATAATTCAAAGTAACGACCTAGCATTTCACACGGCCCGGAGACGAGAGTTATTATAAATGATAAAGCGTATCCGCGTCTTTGAGCGCCAGGGGAACGCGACGGATCGAGAAAGTGCTGTTATTCGCCGTGGAAGGCAGAGATATCTGCGGTAAATACGGTGACGGTGCATTTAAAAAAAAAAAAACAAGTCAGGCGAAGCCAGCGTCTTCCTCAAGAGACAGAAAAGTTATTTAGGAGCCTTGAGGGCAACAGTTCTGTCAACAGAGCCAAAATATTTCCTTTTTTATTTTTGGTGCGCATGCTTGTGTGTGTGTGTGTGTATTTGAGAGGATCAGAGTGTATGTGCGTGTGTGTGTATTTGAGAGGGTCAGAGTGTGTGTGTTTGTGTGTGTGTATTTGAGAGGGTCAGAGTGTGTGTGTGTGCATGTGTGTGCCCGTGCGTGTGTGTGTGTGTTCGTGCATGTGTGTGTATCATCGTGGGACGGCTGACAGAAAGACACACAGAGGAGCAGCGTGAGCAGGAGTGTGTGTGAGTCACAGCGCCCCGGGACAGAGAGGAAACAGCCCAAAGAACACCTTCCAGTTTTCGGCTTTTCCCTCAGCCTCACTCTCGGCATTACTTTCCTAAAAATGAGCACAGCAGCCAGGAGACGAACAGCCATGTTTTTTTTCCATTTACGTACGCTCGGTTCAGTACCGCACAAGCGCTGCACACTGCACACTGGGGCCGCGTCTGGCAGCGGGAGGTCAGGAGTGTATGTTTGTTTTATGCATGGGCTGCACGCGGGGTTTCGCTCGCTCTCCTGAAGCCACGCGAAAGTTCATTTCAGCCGCAGTTCCTCGGCCAGGGGGGTGCTGGAGCCGGTGAGGGGAGTAGGGGGAGTTATATAGAGTAGGGGTCATGCAGGGGGTAGAGCAGGGGCAGTTTAGGTAGGGGAAAGTGTAGATAGGGTGTAAAGTAGGGGCAGTGTTGCTAGGGGGTAGAGTAAGGGTAGGGGTAGTGTTGGTAGGGGTAGAGTAGGGGGCAGGGGTAGTGTAGTTGGGGGTAGGGGTAGTGAAGTTAGGGGTAGAGTAGGGGTAGGGGTGGTGTAGTTAGGAGATCGAGTAGGGGGTAGAGTAGGGGTAATGTAGGTCGGGAGTAGGTTGGCAATAGAATATAGGGTAGACTAGGTGGGGGGTAGAGTAGAGGGTAGAGTAGGTGGGGTGTAGTGTAGAGGGTACAGTTGGTAGGTGGTAGAGTAGGGGGTAGGGGTAGTGTAGTTAGGGGAAGAGTAGGGGGTAGGGGTAGTGTTGGTAGGGGATCGTGTATTGGCAGGAGAGGTTTGGGGAGGTGGGTTTGTTTGTGCCAGACCGACCCCTACCAGTCTGGGCCATTGGCACTGCTGGTTGTTAGTCTACTCAAAACCAAGGATGAGAGGAGAGGGTCAATAAACTATAAACTGCTCGACTGCCACACTTCCTGACAGCTGTAAAAGCTGAGGAGATTAACAGAGAGGGGGGAGAGAGGTCTGGCACCATCACGGATCGCTGTAAACGGGTACCAGATGGGAATTATATGGAGCTCGGATATATTATTTTTTTTATGTATATTTTAATTACGCATTAGATAAAATGCGGGCAGATAAAGCCCATTTGTGCGAGTGATGCTTTATAAAATACGCTTTCGGATGTTTCTAGAAATTGACTTCACTGAAATTGACAGCAACTAGACTTCGCGGAATTGACTAATTAATAATTAGTCCCATCAATAATCTTTTCCGTCATTATACAGTGTAATGTCTTACAAGGGAAAATAAGTGCTCTCTCCCTCCCTCTCTCTCTCTCTCTCTCTCTCTCCCACTCTCTCTCCCTCCTTCTTCTCTCGCTCTCTCTGTCTCTCTCTCTTCCTTGTCTGGTCCCTCAATCTCCCTCTCTTTCTCCGTCTCTCTCCATTTCTCTCCCTCCTTTTCTCTCTCTCTCCCTCTTCTGCTCTCTCTCCTACTTTCTCCCTCCCCCTCTCCTTCTCTCTCTCTCCCTCTCCCTCTCCTTCTCCTTCTCTCCCCCTCTCTCTCTCTCTCTCTCCCCTCTGCAAGGAAAGGAAAGCAGGATGAAAGGGTTGGTTGGGGCGGGAGGCCGGCGCCCGTGGGGGTCCTCAGGACGCGGCGGGGCGGGCAGAGGCGCGGGCAGAGGCGCGGGCAGAGATTATGAAATGTTTTGATTCGAGAGTACTGGATTGCCGCCCACAGAGGGCGTTATGTAAGTGGCTCTGGCCGCCGAGCGGGGGCTGTGATGGAGAGAGCGGGGGCTCAGCAGCGAGAGGAGGGAGGCAGTTAGGGTGTGTGTGCGTGTGTGTGTGCGTGTGTGTGTGTGTGCGTGTGCGTGCATATGTGTGTGCGTATAACGCATGCCACCACAAGTGCCAGTTAGGGTCTGTGTGTGTTCATATAACGCACAGCAGTTAGGGTCTGTGTGTGTTCATATAACGCACAGCAGTTAGGGTCTGTGTGTCCCCATATAACACACGGTACCACGGGCGTCAGTTAGGGTGTGTGTGTGTGTGTGTGTGTGTGCGTATAACGCACGGCAGTTAGGGTGTGTGTGTGTGTGTGTGCGTATAACGCACGGCAGTTAGGGTGTGTGTGTGTGTGTGTGTGCGTATAACGCACGGCAGTTAGGGTGTGTGTGTGTGTGCGACTCGGAGTGATGAACTTTACTCAGGTGTTGCATGATCTGCAGACGCTACAGAGACAGCTGCTCAGCACCAGGGAGACAAATTACCATGCGTCCAGCGAGACCCAGAGACAGGCAATCACACTGTCAGGAGCACACTAACCGATTCAGTGATACGCAATCGCATACACTTATACACACATACACACACACACATGCACACACACATAAATACACAGATACTCTCTCACACACACACACACACACACACGTGCGCACACACACACACACACAAATACACAGATACTCACATACATACATGAATAAACACGCACACATTCCTCAAGCATACTCAAACATGCAACAATCACACACATACAGTACATGCAAACACAAGCACGCTCACAGGATTGTTTCATGCACACACACTCACACATATACAGATACTCGCACACATATACACACGCACACACACGCACACACAGATATACACACACAAACGCACGCGCACACACACACACAAACACGCACACACAGCATTGTTCAATATGGTCTTGAATTGAATGGCAGCCGTAAAAGCATTAGATTCACCAAGACGTTTCCTCTCATCGCCACCGAACAGCCCAGCTGAACTGGGGTCAGCTTATGGGGTCAGCTTCCTACAGACGGCACACTATCCAGCACAAGTCCGTCTTCCGCTCAGGGCTGGAAGTATGCGCGACTACCTGCGCTAGGTTAACGCCAATCCAAACCTGCAGAACCCCCCGTCGAGCACCTCTCTTTGAATGACAGGCACAGTATTTTAAAAATGTTTACACGTTATATCGCTTTTTGTATTTGGTTTCAGAAAAAACGTCCTGGTGCTGCCAGTTAGCCCGTCAAAGCACCACACCTATTCCCACTGATCACTCTGCAGTCTTCCTTCACTCTCTCTCTCTCTCTCTCTCTCTTTCCTTCATCATCTACCCCTTCCTCCTGTCTCATCACTTTTTCTTTTCTCACATCAAAAAAAAGTTCCCTCGGTCCCTAACCTCATAATGGCCCGAAAGCACGTTTCCATTGGCAACCGACACCATCCAATAATCCCGCCAACTTTGCTGCCACAGAGTACACAATTATTACCGCCACAAATTACGCAATAGTGGTCCAGCCACGAAAAGGCATCATCTCTAATAGGTTTCCGTACTGAAGGCAGTCTGTTATTTCCTGCCTGTCATCCCAAACGCTCAGACTGAACTTACTTGCCCAGTTCCTCGAACATCTGGAACTCATCGGTGAAGCGCGTGCAGGTGATGGTGGCCATGCTGGGGGCTCACAGGTGGATCCTGGCGTCGAGGTTTGGCGCGGTTTCTTCCTCGTTCCCGTCGGGGGAGGGGAGGGGGGGGTTATTTTTTTTAAACCGGAGGAGCAGACGGAGCTTGTGGGGGATCGGGCTCTTAGAGCGGCGTCTCGATCACTTTTCCCGATCTCCGGCGTGAACGGTGGAGAGGGGAGTCGGGAGGGAGGGAGGGAGGGAGGGAGGGAGGGGACTCTGAGCGACTGACAGGTCTGCTTGTTGGGGGGGGGGAGGAGAGGGGAGGGGGGGATGGCAGGCCCGCCCACCTGCCTCTCTCTCCTCCAATCCACTGCCAAAGCTCAGCCCTGGAATATGCAGCCCCGTTGTCACGGCAACTGCATCCCCCTCAGCAGTCTCGCCGCGCACACACACACGCACACACACACACACACACACACACACACACACAGAGCAAGCTCCCTTACGTGAACATACAAGGGCACGTTGTGTGCTCTTGTTCACGCAGGTGTATGTAAAGCAGCACATGGAGTGCAGGTTCTACCTGCATGTCCTCAGGTGAGGGCTAGGAGGGAGCAGAATTCAGTTCATTTAATTGGTACCTGCTCTCTTTGTTTTTTTTTTTTTTTTTTTTTTTTTAATAGTCAAGTTGTTGCCTTGGCGACGCCCCAGGGGCAATTTTGTAATGCGCAAAAAAGTTTGAAATGTTCATACTGAGTCACTATTGATAGAATTTTTATCGACTATCGTGAGAAGCAGGTCACAGGTCCCCAGCATGTTCTGACTTGTGCACTCTCTCTCTCTCTCTCTCTCTCCCTCTCTGTCTCTCTCTCTCTGTCTCCATCTCCCTCCCTCCCTCTCTCTCTCTCTCTGTTCTTTCATGGCTGGTTGACCCAGGAGTGATGACATTCCCTCAGGATACAAGTTGTTTCATTATTTCAAGTTAATTTAAAGAGATGAGACCAGACGAGTCTTGTATTCTCCTCTTCCAGTGGATACATTTACCCAGAATTCCCTGTACGATAATTCATCCATCACAGACCCGACCGTCAGAAAGACAGAACAACACAAAATGGTGTTCAGAGAGCCTGAGGGCAAAGAGAACATCGGTGAGATTTTTATTACTTTTCCTGCCACCCCACCACACCATCCTCTCCAGCCCTCCATCCCTCCTCTCCATCCCTCTCTCCATCAGATGGCTCTGGCTGTTCCCCCACAGGGATCTGAGACAGCCATTCGTCCGCCTTCCTGCTCTGTTTTTCATCCCTCCTCTCTTCCCATCTGTCTCTTATCGCGATGCTTTTTCCAAAAATTCTGCTCGTCTTAACTGGGTCAGCAGCGAAGCACGGTGCTCAAAAGCAGGGGTTTTTTGGCAAGAGGAGCCGCATCTGGTTCTGGCTTCCAGTCAAGTTTGTGCTCTCGATGATTTAATTTCCCCCCAGTCATTTACGTGATTTGGCATTTCAGCTAAACTTATTGACAAGCTACTGAACAGCAGCAGAAGACTGTTATTGTGTCCACCCGTATGTAAGGTGAGCCAGGGTAATTGCTGGAAACAAATACCTCCACATGCATTTTCCCTCTAGGAATGTAACAGCCCCCTGCTAGGTTAGGGGAGGGGGCATTTGGTAACCAGAGGGCTGTTGATCAACTCACAGCTGCAAAAACAAAATGGATTGTGCTATATAATTAAAGTCATTTTTTTTTCTGGCTGTTATCCTTTGAGACATACACAGCTAACATTTTCTGCTTATGCAATGAGTGGTTATTTCCCAAAGCAAGCCCCCTTTGAGTACCATAGGGTGGCAAAGCAGTGGGGATTTGAACCTGAAACCCTAAATCACAAATCAAATCCCACAACTATAGCTGCTTCCACCAAGTGGAGTCAGTTCAAATAACAATGTGTTGAAGGTGAGGGGGGTTTCATTGGACCATTTGGAACGGTACCAAAATAAGCATAGTTTGCCTCAGGTGGAACTGACTGATTTACCTCACTGGCATGGCAACCCTCTCCTGGAGTGTTCTAGAATATCAAACAAATAAACACACATACACACACTCGCGCACACGTGTCTAAGAATAGATCGAATGAATGTATTCCCTGCGGACAGGAAGAGAGGTTTTCAAGGGTTTCATAAACCCCCTCAGCTGCGTACCGTCTGAGTTCAGTGAGGTGCGCTCGGCGTTCCTGTATACTGTGAAAATGAAGCTACAGGCTCACTGCTGCCCCCCAGTGTTGGTCTTGGGTATGGCAAATGGGTTGGGAACCTGCATGCAATCGCTTGACTGCGCAATTATGAGCATGTGCATGCCTGTGTACATTTACAGTTGGGCATTTAGCAGCCACTCTCATACAGCTTGATTTACACAGCTGTGTATTTTGGATAAACTTCTTGCTCAAGAATACATTGACAGGGTCAGACCTGGGATTCAAACCTGCAACCTTGGAATCAGGTAAATCCGGTTCCCTGATAATTACACTATACTGACCAAACCCCTACGTACATGTGACAGTTTGTGTGTGACAGCCAAAATTTTTGGTGAGCAAGCTTGTCCGTGTGTGTGTGTTCGCATGCATATGTGTTTGTCTAAGGCGAGTGAGTGTGTGTGTGTGTGTGTGTGTGTGTGCACGTGTCTGATCTTTGTGCAGAGGTCTGTGGTCATTTCTGTGTTATTACATCGGATTTTCAAACGAATCACTCCTGTGCTCTGAGTTATTCGATGCACGCACCTTAACTGATTTCGACACCAGTAATGAGGGCAGGAAATAGCTCCAGACAAGACGGGGAGTTTGGGTGAAACAGCCCCTGTCCAAACACTCCGTGGAGAAACACAAAAAGAGAGGGGTAACAGATGTACCAAGAAAAGAGGGAGAGACAGAGAGATGATGCCGTTATAAAGAGAACAAGAGAACAGACAGGTGGTGAGGGTGTGGATAACATTTGGCACATTTATATTTAGACATTTAGCAGATGCTCTAACCCAGAGCAAAATTATTATTTTTTTTAATTCTGTTCAGTTATACAGCTGTATTTTTGTCAAGGTAATTCAGCCTACGCGCCTGGCTCAAGGGCACAGTGATAGTGCTGTGCCAAAGAATCCAACGTAGAATCTCCCTAACCGTTAGTATACGGTCATTTGCTCGCTACTTTTTTCGTGAATGGTTTTCGGAATAACCTTGCTAATGCCATGTCCATGCGTTTGCCAGATGCCCCATTTTCGTGTTTTCGAATGTAAGGGTTTCAAATTATTTGTTAATTGCACAACATCCTATAACGTCCGGTCTGAGTAGCCTAATTCATTTTTGAAAAATGACAGTTATTTTGTAATGAATTCGCGTCTCAACCGCCGGTTGTGACAGCTTCCCAGTTCCAATCTCATCCGCGATATAACTTACAGCTGTGTGCGTTGACCGGTTTTCACCAATTCTAAATCTGGCAACCCAACTTGTCTTCTCTCCCCCTTCCCTATGTTTTCGCCCAGTTCCGCCGCTAATATGGGCTGCCGGCAATGAACTGGTTTAGTTGTGTAAACAGCGACCATCACAAAATCCGGAAGGACTATTCTTCCCACGCTGTAGAACGCAGCCAGCAGGTCCGCGCAACCAACCTCCTGTGTTTACCAGCGGGAAGTCGCGGCCACCAATCTGCCCTCCCGGTCCCACTTCACTCGCCGGCTTGGAACTCCAGGCCTGAGGAGCCAGCTCTAGAGGCCGATCGGCAGTTTTACTGACAGTCAATTTTCGTTTTGCAGAATCCTCTTCTTAAAATAATCTCCGCGTTTTACAACTTTCATCGTGCTGCTCTCATGAAAAAAATACCGATGTCGCGTTTATCTTGCACATACGTTTCACTTACCGTGTGTTTAATGTGGGGCTTGAATAAAGCCCCTGCTCCTTCGCCTTGAGAGAACCCAAAATGGGGTAAGTATGTATAAAAAGTGTTGTAATTCCTACGAGGGACACCCGATAAGGATGTACATTCCCTCAAATTAAAGCTGACTGTGCGCTTTAACCTTCTATTCATTGTTTTATTTCAAATCCAATATTTTCTTACAGAACACACGCGGGTGCGTTTGAACCAGAGACACGGTGCAAACACATGATTGCAGGTCAGAGGTCATTACCACCAGCTAGGGTTTCCAGACTTTGAATTTGTCTTTGAAATCGGACCGCATGCGCAGCTGGAAGCTTAATCGTGAATGAGGTTCACGTGATCGATTGGGGAATGGGGAGTGATGTCGGAATGGATCGCAGCTGTGGGGAGTGATTGAGACGCAAATTTATTACAAACTGTAGCTCAATTTCTTCCATCGATTGCTTTGACCGGACATTATATTGTCCGTACAAGACCACAAACCAGGACATGCACAAATAATTTGATAAATGGACATTCTGGTCGAAAAACTGGACATCTGACAACCCTACTGCGAGCTGACAGGCACAATCATGACGAATGGGGGGGGTCAGGGGTGGGGCGGGCGGGGGACTGAACTGAAGCAGTGCAGCATCATTGTTAGCAAGATGTGTAAATTGCTCTGGATTACAGTGTCTGCAAAAATGACTATAAAAATATAATCTTCAAGGTGGGGATTTAAGACTTTTTTTCCCTGTATGAAAAGCATTTTATCCCTCTGGTTTAAACTCAGCACTGAAGTGCACTGGAGGGGGGTGGTGTGACATTAATGGGATTTACGTGAAAGAATTTACCGGAATAACAACCGCGCTGGCCCAGCGATTAAAGAGATGTGCTGGGAAAGATGGCAGCGTGCCATGGATCTAGCCCGCTCCATTCCTCCATAGGTCTGAACACCTCTCTCTCTTTCTCTCCCATGATTACTGAATGGGGGATACTGCTTTGTCTAGGCAGACAAAGGCAATGTATAACCTGCAATAACATTACATTACAAGCATTTAACAGACGCTCTTGTACGGAGCAATTTCCACAACTTGCACATTTTTTACGTCTACTTGTACAGCTGGGTACCTACTGAAGAGATTCAGGACAAACAGCTCGAGGGCAAGCAATGTTATGCCTGGGAATCAAACCTGCAACCTTTAGGTTACCAGGCCAGTTCCCTAATCATTATACTACGCTGTTGTTGTGGGAGGGGAGGGGAGGGGGACTGCAAAACTCAGGAGGGGGCGCTGTTTAAATCCAGGGAGTCAAGGTAAGATGGAAGACCCTGGCAACCTGGAGACACTCTCCTCACTCTGCCCTTCCTGATTGGGACACCTGCCACTCTGAGGTCCTCCTGCTGCGTCATTGGCTCCCCAGGTTTTTGCTGCACGGTGTGTTGCCCAATCAGAGCCTGCAAGGTCTGTGTGTAATTACCAGCTGGCTCTCGTGGGAAATGAATGATTCTGAAATTCCGCCCACTCTGATTGGCCCGGGTAGGTGAGGTCCATCTGTGAGTCTTGTCAGTAGCCAGAGGCAGTACCTAAGGGGAGGGCCTGTCATTGCAGAAAGACTGAGAATACGTACAAGGAACGGAACAGTGGCCTTGCCCAGTGTACCAATTAGACATTGCATCACATTGCATTCGGGCACTTGGCAGATGCTAGGGCACTTATCCAGAGTGACTTGCATTAAGCTTAATTTCTTCGCATAGTATCCCTAACCCTAACTATACATTTAATGAAGCGATTCCGCTAAAGTACCTTGCACAGGGGCACAGTGGCTCTGCCCCACCTGGGAATCAAGCCTGCAACCTCAAGGTTAACCTAGTCCATTTCCCCAACCATTAGGCTCCATTGCCAGGGACATCCAGAGAAATCTGTTTCAATTTCACAGTATAGCACATATTCAAAAGTCTACAGTTGCAGAAAGTCACAGAAAAGCTATTTATCAAAGTTCTGCACAAATAAACCATCTTTTTCCCAATCACACTGCTTGAGGCTGACATAATAAAGGTAATGACAAATAAAGACCTGGGAACTGCCTTTTATACTTTAATTAATACCATACTCTCTATTTTAATAAATAATACCTTCATTGCATCAGCTGGTTTTCTTGTGGACATCTTGTGGACATCTCCTTCCTTGCTAATTAAAAACCAAAATTAAAAGTGTGGACTTAAGATCCTTCAACTAGGACATCTCTGCCTGTTACACACGCACACTCACACCTTCCTGCTGCAAAACTCCTAGGTGATGAGAAGCGTATTATCACAATTCCATGTAAATGGTATCCCAAGAGGAATCATTAAGCCACTCTGCATGTCTGAGAGAGAGAGAGAGAGAAAGAGAGAGAGGGAGGGGGAGAGATAGAGAGATGCGTCTCACAGTACACATTGAACAGAAGAGGGACTGTCAGTATCATCTAATGAGTATAATCAGGCAATCTGTTCCACGTTTGGGCAGCCCCCCTTACTGACGCTCATGTCATCGCTGAAGTGCAGTGTTTCCTTCTGTTGTTGTTCATCCTGGCGCTTATTCAGTTTCTTTGCTTAATAATTTGCTGGGGAAAGAGGTTTTCCTAATGAGACAGTTGTTCTCTCTCCAGTGCGTGCTCTCTCTCTCTCTCTCTCTGTCTCTCTCTGACATGCTGAGTGGTCTAATAGTTCCCCATGGGACATCATTTATATGGAATTATGATAATCAGCAGTGCAAAGACGTCAAAGAACAGAAATACTCAAGTATGAGCATCATGCACATCGTTTGTCCTCCGTCTGTTTTCACCTTGAATCTAAGATGGCTTCCCATGGCGGGCCGCACAGTAGTCATTCTGCCTCTAAGAAATTCAAACGACACAGAATTCATATTTAGTTGCATTAACCCTTGAAGGTGTGAGATCGTCAATGCAGTATATGATGAGTACGATCTTAAATGAACATTCGAAGGCTGATGCAACAATCACCGCTGGTAACCGAAGGCAACAGAGTTCTAGAACACTGACTTAAAATTTAGCAAAAAAAAAACCTGCTCTTCAAAGGGTTACAATGGAATAACAGGGAAGTGTTTGACGTTTATATTTATTTTACTTCCTTCACAGCAAATAAATACATTTTTTTTAAAGATATGTGGTAAACACTGATCTTTGCTTCCCGGGATGATTTGATTAAATCAAACAGCAGGTCAGTGTCGCTCATCACCATGGTTACCATCCACCCCCTCCCTGTTGGTTCAAGGCGACATGTGCATTCCAAAGGACAAGGCATTGCCTGTCCCTTGATGTCATGAAATGTCAACAGCGTCAACATGCGTCATGATAAACCATGTCAAGAAAGAAGGGTTAGGGTTAGGGTTCCTCTAGTATATTTCAAAGGCATGCTAGATTTGTATTTGCAGAGTTGTATTTGCATGGACATTGATCAATCGGTCTTGTGGGAATGTAGTTCTTCGAAGGCTGACCATGTCACGACGATCCGTCATGACAGAGGAGGTATATCACAACAGGGGAGACAAAGGATGACAAACAAGACTGTAGTTGTGAAGATACTGACCATTATATCCCACGGAAGACACCATGTCATGTAGTTGTCACTGTGGACCAGGGGGCGGGGGGGGGGGGGGGGGGGGTGGGGTACTAATATTGATTGGGACCCAGGAGGAGGGGGGGGGTGGACTGTTTAATTGCAATAAAACACACGCAAACACCTTGCCAATATTGCTGTTCTCTCTTGGGCACTATCCAGTGGGACAAACCCATGACAGCTTTCCCATCCCCCGTTTATGTGTGGGCCAGCACACACCCACACAGTTTACTGCTTAATCTCAGGTGTCACCGATAGCAGTCGGATAAAGGAAGCACCGAAGTTTGACTAAGCTTTAAAATTTATTGCACCCATTACAGAAACAGTTCTTTATTGTTGTTGTTTTTTTTTTCTTAAAGAAATGCCCCCCCCCCCCCCCGTGTATGTGGAATCTGAGGAAATTATGAGAAATCATTTCACCATGAAAATCATTAGGTACAGGGGTGGTGATGATTCATGAATTACAAATCAGCTTTTGTATGAAAACATTGTATCACTTTGTGATTATTTATTTTACCTCCATCTGGTTGTTCAGATCTGCTCACTCTGTGTCTGGATAGCGACTGGTTACTAGTCTCAGCTTTGTCAGGATTCCAGATGGCGTTATGAATATGTTGTGCCATCTCCCAGCATGCCTTGGGCCTTCCTCAGCAACCATAATGTTTTTTTTTTTTCTCAGACACCATGCAAAGCCAGCAAGAGAACTCTCGTACACCTCTTAGTCAATCAGAGAAGAAGGTTCCTGAGAACTCATTGCAAAAAGGGAAGAACTGACTGAAGTCTCCATTTGTGACAGGAAGTACTTTTCGCTCTTGACTATTCTCACTGGAACTTGTGCCTGGCTGTGTCTGAAGCAACTGAAGTGTAGCTGCAGTGTGCGTAGGTTGCAGAGAACATTCAGTTTCGGTTCACACGCTCAAGCTTGGGAAACCAATCTTTAAGAAAAGATATGTTGCTGTTGAAGGAATATTTCCCAATCGCTATGTTTGAATTTGGAATTATTCAGCTAAACCGTGTATTCAGCTAGTTAAAAAATCAACGGATTAGGGGGGAGCCATCTGGAGGAATTTAAAGTTGAAGCCCTTTGAAATGGAGCCCTCTTTGTTTCCTTTCTGCATTATCAACTCAGGAGCTCAGTCTGATCTACAGCTTTTGAAGTTGGTGCACTCGTTCCTCCATGAACACCTCTCCCAGGAGGACGGGGACTGTGATGACAAGCTGATCCCCAAAGCCTGTCCGTTGGGCCTCTCCTGGCATTGCCTTTGACAACCCAAAATCACAAATTCACCTGCACGGAGCAACTCTGGCAATTCACACGCTAATCTCGCTGTCATCCCCCAAAGGAGTTCAATTCAGTTCAGTTCAGTTCAGTTCAATTTAGTTTTATTTGTATAGCAAATTTCATAAAGGACCAAAGTCTCAAAAAAAAAACACTTTACAGACAGATTTTTGGTCTAGGCTTCCAAAAGCAAGCCAAGAGTGACAGTGGCAAGAAAGAAACCTGGAGTGGATCCCGACTCAGAGAATGTAGAGCATTTGACCTTAAGCCACAGGCAGGGTTAATTCAATAAATAACCCATCGGGTCAAAGAAGATTTGCTATGTGATGCAAAACAAGCACCTTGCCAATCACATTTTTCAGGCTAATGCAGAATGACAGGTGAGTCTAGGTAGACCAAACTTGAGGCCTGTGGCCTAACGATAATGACACTGTATTGAGATTTCCTGTCGTTGTTATACAGTAGCTGGGTAATAACTCCACTCCAGTATGCTGCAATGAGAATCAGACAAAAGCATTCAAGTCCCTCTTTTCAGCAGTTCAGCCCTGTTTTTGTTTGTCTTGTTCTGTTATCCACCTCCCACAGGTGGGGGGAAGTCCCTTCCTCCCTGGTCAGGACCACCTCCTCTATCTGTCGAACCACAACCAGTCATCCAGTGAGTTGGGCTTTTCTTGACCTGACCACGTCGGGCAACACAAACCCACACCAGGACCCGGTAAGAGAAGGATGGACTGCCCCTTGTTGAGTCTAGTCCTTCCCAAAATTTCTTCCTACACGGCATCCAGGGAGTTTTTCCCAGCCACCACCGCCCCTAGGCTTGCTTTTGTGTGGGTTTTTCGGCTGCCGTCAGCCGTGAAGTGAAGTGTATTGTGATCAACGTGCTATATGAGGATTTGTTTTTTAATTGGCTGGACGTGCCCTGTACTGGAGCAGGGCAGGGGAATCGAGACAGGGGTAGGAAAAGCAGAGCGTGACTAAGTGCTGAAAAGAGGACAGTTTTTTTTTTTGTTTTGTTTGGGGGCCTGGGATGTGGTTGCTTTCATAGGACACAAGGCCGCCATTTTGCGTCCTGATATGTTTTCATTTGAGGCCCTGTGAAGTTATGTGTCCAGGAGACAGACGGCTGTTTTTACAGTTATGAAATGAAACAGCCTGGGGGCCTGTACCGGTCTGTGGCTGCCGGTGTCTGCTGAAGTTTCCAAAAAGTATGGGCGGGAGGGGGGAGGGGGGGTGAGGGGGAGGGGGGGCGGGCGGTAAGGAATGCCAGCTAAGGACAAACCACAGCCTTCACCATCCAACTCATCCCCCCACAGCTGCAGAGCGGGCATTTCTAACTGCGCATATTGCCAGAACGTTCCTGTCGGCAAGAACCAAAACACGAGAGTTTAATTTCCCCCATGCTGCACCGTCCAATAGCGTGTCCCGTCGGGAACAGTGAGGGCCCGGGACCACCCAGAAGGTCACAGGGTCAAAGGTCAAAAAGGCACATTCCTTTCCTCTCCCTCTACTGGCAGGGTTCTCCGATGAGAGACAGTACGTTAAACTTTATGACCATTCGCGGTTTATTAGTTTAGCAAAAGCCTCATAAAGTTCATGCCCTCAATATTGCCCATCGTCCCCAAATTCTCTCATCACTCATTTATGCAGTTTGAATTTTACTGGAGAGTATTTAATAAAGGATACATCACTCAACAATGCTAATGGGAGTTTTTGGATTTTCTTTTGGGATAATAATGCTATAGGCATAGCTGTGTTAAGGGTAACAGTACACTTATTGGGGGGGGGGGGGTCTCATGGCATAGCCTGTAGAGCACTCTCCATACACTCACTGCAAACTGCGACGTCAGCAGGTCGCACAACTCTTGTCGCATGTCTCTCTCCCTCTCTCTCATTCCCCATTCTCCCTGTCTCTCTACACTATCCTGTCCAATAAAGCTGAAAAGGCCATAAAATAATATACTTTAAAAAAAACTTTACACTTATTGATTATAGATGGGCCTTCGTATGTCTTCTTGGTGATATCACACTTCTTGTGACTAACATCTTAGTCACAAGAAGTGTGATATCACTTTTGGATAAGAGCGTTATGTTAAGAGATTGGAATGTAATGTTATGTGGCTTCTTACACAATATTTCAACATCATTTTAACCTTGTCTCAGATCAGGTCTGCACAATGCTGAGAGTGCTTTGGTCCACAAATACCACCCTGTCAAGGTCACAAGAGCCAAGATGTTCAAGGCATATATTCCGGTTGTGACATCACTAAAACACGCATTCCTGGTGTTCACCTTTCCTGTGTACACAGCGCGGGATTGCGATTCAAATGGCTCATAACTCAACGCGTCAAGACAGGACTCGGATAAACAGTCGCAGCAATGGGCGAAAGGCATCACACAAGTCGGAAAAGTTACCAGCTTTGTGCCCTGTGTCCGAAAGCAGGGGGAACTTGTTTGTTGTTCCTTCATTTTGGGGTATTCAAGAAAGAGCCTAGAAAGAGTCCCCACAATGACTGCCTCCAGGACATTAAATCTTACACTCTGTTAGCTTACACATCAATAAAAACAAAACACAATGTTCAAATGGCCGTTCGGCTAAAGACACTCAGGAGCAAAACATCCCATTTCTTTGTCTCCGGCGGACAGTAAAGTCGGTCGGGCGCGACTAGCCGAGTACACAGTCTACAAATAAAGGCGACCGGATTGTGAAGTAAACAGTGGAAATAAGTGCACCTCCCACGATAAAACCACCCGTAAAGATCACTCAGCCGGCACCGGGAGAAAAAACGGCTCGTGTTTAAGTTCTGGTTGCGTTCTGAGAGCCCAATTCGGCGCTTTAAGTCGCTCGTTAGAAGTTGGGCAGTTAGAGGGAGGCCTGGTGCAGGGCTGCCCAACCCTGGCCTTGGAGGGCTGGATGGTGCACTGGCTTTCAACTGGTTTTCGCACCAGTTACTCACCATTTAGTGGGTCAGTTAAAGCAGTTGATTACACAGTTAACTCGCCCCGCCTGGTTCTCTTGGTTCTGAACTGGCGGGTCATTATGGGTGAAAGTAAAAACCAGCAACACACCGTTCGGCCATCCAGGACCAGGGCTGGACAGGCCTGAGCTCGTGCCAAACACTGCCAGGCTATATTCTGTTGGACATGAACCCGGAGTTGAGTTTGCGGTGGAAGGACCTCAGTTTGCAGCGCTTGCACTTCCTCTTGGCCTTTCCCTTCCCGTCGTGGAACCTGTCCCAGTCGTCCTCCTCGTCGTCCCCCGCCCAGGGGCCCCACGCGCCCCCGTTCAGTTCGGGGTTGGCCCGGGGGTCCTCCGCCGGGTACCGGACGGGGATGGCGGTGCGGTTGTAGTGGGCCAGGCGGGCCAGCAGCTCCCGCACCACGTCGGGCCGCTGGTCGGCCTGGTCGTAGCGCTCGTAGGGGTCGCCGGTGATGTTGAAGAGCCAGACGGACTTGCGCGCGGCCTGCGTGCGGCGCTCCAGGTCCCACCAGCTCCCCGGGAACCCCGCCAGCGTCTGCGGCGGGATCCAGTCGCCGCAGCCCGGGTCGCCCGTCAGCAGCTTCCAGTCGCCGGAGCGGATGGACGCCTGCACCGCCGTGTTCCACAGGCGGAAGCCGTCCTGCCACGACCCGTGCTTGGCGTGGTTGTAGAGCGGGTCGATGTTGTGAAGGATCTCCCGCCGCGGCGACTCCTTGCCCTCGCTGAGCGCCGGCCACACGTCGTACCCGTCCAGCCCGTCGCTGGCCGACACGTTGCCCCCGGCCAGCGCCACCAGCGTCGGGTACCAGTCGGTGATGTGCACCAGCGCTCGGCTCACCCTCCGCCGCCGCCGGAGCAGGGGGCTGTGGACGAACCCCACCCCGCGGATGCCCCCCTCCCAGTACGTGCCCTTGCGCCCCCGCAGGGGCCAGTTGCTCCCGCCGGCGAAGGGCTGGCCGCCGTTGTCGGTGGAGAAGACGAGGACGCTGTCCCGGTAGAAGCCGTACTTGCGCAGGGCGTAGGTGACGTTGCGCACCGCCTCGTCCACCACGGACACCATGGCGGCGTACCTGCGGCGGGCCACGTTCGCCACGTCCCGGTACTGGTGCAGGTACTCTTTCGGGGACTGCAGGGGCGTGTGCACCGCCTGGAAGGACAGGAAGATGAAGACGGGCCGGCGGGGATCGTGGGCGGCCAGGATCTTGCGCACCCGCTGGGTGTAGAGGTGGGTGGAGTACTTGCCCCCCCGGCCCCAGGCCACGCCCTCCCCCTCGTGCAGGTCGTAGCCGCACATGCCCGGCCCGTCGCACGAGTCGTAGGTGTAGTAGTCCACGCTGCCCGTCAGGGAGCCGAAGTAGGTGTCGAACCCGCGCCGCGTGGGCAGGCACTCCCGCTTGTAGAAGCCCAGGTGCCACTTGCCCACCATGTGGGTGGCGTAGCCCGCCTCCTGCAGTTTTTGGGGCAGGGTCACCTGGTCCAGGGGCAGGCAGTTGGGCTGCCGGGGGCGGATTATGGAGTGCTGCAGCCCCGTGTGGATCTGGTACCTGGACAGAAGGGGGAGGGGGGGAAACCTTTTACATAAATGCAGTGCACTCATGGCATGACATTCTATAGGCCAGTGGGTCCCAACCCTGTTCTTGGAGAACTACCGTCGTGCAGGTCATCACTCCAACTCCAAGTGTCTGCTTCTTTGCACACCGCAGTGCACGAGCCAAGATTGCATCATCATCATCTTCATCATCATCATCATCCTTTATTTATATGGGACATTTCATACACCTACGTTCAATGCAAAGTGCCACAATGAATTGAAAGAACAGATGAATTAAGAACATAAAAGCCATTAAAAAGTATTAAAAGAAATACAAAAAAAAGTAAAAGAGGCAATAACATAACTAAAAATCAATAAAAAATAAAATGTAAAAATGGTGGGCAATTCAGTAGGCAGACTGCATGTCTTTGGACCACGGGAGGAAACAGGGGTACAAAAACACCCCTTCTTTTTTACCCCTGTCCCAGCCGGGAAACCACCCACTGCTGCTCGTGTCGTACATTTCCCAACGGCAACGTGCTAAAACGCTACACACGTGCACACCAACCGGTAGTCTTGTCAGGATAAGAGGTGCATAAAGAAATGGTTGATGCTTTTAAAACCAGACAAATGCCCTTAGCAGACACTTGTGAAAAAGTAAATAACAATGTTTACTTGGATGTCAAAAAAACCTTGGCAATCACTCAGCAGCCTTGATGTGAACACTTTCCCCGGCGAGAGACTCTGTCAGCTATTCAATCAGCGTCGCAGCTCTGAATTAAATCCCCACATCAATGACTTTTTTTTTTTTTGGTGACTCTTTCACAGGATTCTCTGTAGAGTGTTGAGCCTTCATTCAGCAGGTTTAAAGCCTGCTTTAATGAGCCCATTCACTCAGCAGATAAACACACACACAAGATGGCGTGCTGTGTGAAAGTCCTCACTGCCGTGTCGTGACCTTCCGGTCCTGGTGGTCCCCTCAAAGACAAACCATTACACTCAGCCACCACCATTTTACATAGTATCCGTTGATACAGCTGAATATATTACTGAAGCCATTCAGGTTTAGCACCTGGCTCAAGGGCAGCATCCTACCCGGGAATCAAACCAGCAACCTTCGGATTGCGAGGCCAGGCCCCTAACCGCTACACCTCACTGCCACCCACGAAATACACTTTCAATGACACAGCAAGGTCTTGATGACATCATGCAGCAGTTATCCTGGATGGAGGAACAGCCGTTACCCGCTTGGGGGGAAACCTCCACGGACCCAACCCCAGAGTAAACATCCCAGCCAACTTCTGTTCCACAAGACACACATTCACTGAGAGGACGACTGAGAGCACTAACCAGTGACCCCAGCTCAACCCATTCCTGCCCTACTCACACACAGACGTACACACACACACAAACACACTCACACAAGCATGCACACACACACACACACACACACACACACACACAAACACACTCACACACACACAAGCATGCACACACACACAAAAACACACACAAGCAAGCACACACACACAAACATGCACACACACACAAACACACTCACACAAGCATGCACACACATACACAAGCATGCACATGCACACACACATACACACACACACAAGCATGCACATGCACACACACACACACACACAAGCACACACACACACACAATAATATCTAGTTTGTTGATGAACGGTGAGCACGAGGTGGACATGGCGGCGCGTTTGCTCTGTTTGATGTATAGTAGACTATAACATGTCCACATAAAACTCAATTAAACTTAGTCCTAGCCAACTTTTTCATTCGTATAGGGCGTTGGCAATTAAAAAAAAAAAGAATAATAATTTAATTATTTTACTGTTCAAACAGATCTCGGCTGCAGGAGCACGCGCATCACTTTACCCGGGTGCAGCACTGTCGGTGGATGAAAAAACTTACCTGCCTGTGATCAGCTGACTGCGCGAGGGCGTGCAGATCGGCTGGATGTAGTAATTCTCCAGCTTCACGCCCTCTGCCGCGAGCTTGTCCAGCGTCGGCGTTCGGATGTCAGAACCGTGGTAGCCGACGTCATGAAACCCCTGATCATCGGTCAGAATAAAAATAATGTGAGGGGGTTTTCGGGGAGTCAACGGAGACCCTTTGTCCTTGCCGTCCAACACTGGCTCGTACTCCACCTGGTTGGGGTTTGTCCAGTTCCAGGACAGGTAACCAAAACTCAGCAAGCTGACCACCGAAAATCCGGTAAGGGCATGGACAGCCATGGCTCTTCAAAAGGAACTAAATGCAATTTTCTCTACCTGCCAAAACGCATTATATTGGCTGGCATTAATAGTCCATCAGAAAATGGTATCTGATTTGGATGCAGACTCCTGTCTAGAAAAGGAAAAAAATGTTCTTGAAATATTTTAGAATAGTCAATTACCATTCAAAACGTCTCCACTCTGACTAAAGAGAAGAGACGACATATACTGCCAAGCCGTTGTCCTTACAGTAATACGCGATTCAGACCTCAGGACCATCAATTTAATTCACTGGACCACTGCGCATCCGAGCGGTCCCGTTTACCCAGCGGTGAAACAAGTTATTACAAGCTCTCCGCGAGAGTAACTTCTTAGTTCTCAAAAACTCCTTCAGAACGTTTTTCCCCCCCTCTTTGTGTTTATATTAACCCCGCCCGACTGAATACACACCAGCCAATTGAAATAAGACGTTAAGAAAATCTACGACACACACGCAGAATCGAAACGTTAAAAAAGGGAATAGCTTGACTCTTCATCATTCCAACAGCTGTTGTGCGTGCTGCGCACTAAACGGCAACCCTTAGCGCAATAAAACTGTTGCCCAGTGCCCCTAAACGGTAATAAACCGTTTCTTTTTTCTAAAGACCGTTTCCTAGTCGTGTTCAGTTTTTATTTTCTACCTTTTTCCTTTTCGTAAATTACAGCACTGTTTATAGTTACCTCGTAGCTACACCAATCGATATTAGAACTTTGAACAAATACCAAAATGATTGCATTCATCTATAACCAGTGCGTTTAAGAAGAAAAATTATTTTGATGAATTTATACGATAAACGGTTTGAAAAACACATCCTGAACACATCCAGAACAGTAAACAGCAGAATACAAAAGGGTTAAATTTCTCCCTGAAAAAAGAAGCATGTCTGTTGTCAACTATTTTCAGCGCGCTGAAAGTTTCTTAGGCTACTTTATAAATATGCATTTGAAAAATATAAATACATTACATACACATTTCAATACAAATACCGCGTCTGTTTTTTCTGATAGATGGTTTTCCTATTTTCTAAAAAGGGGAAAGATGCTGCGGTAGGCTACTGAAGTATTCCAGTAAGTTCATGTTAGCATAGAGATATTATTGACTTTAAGTCCTGTGTTGTTGAAAATAATTGAGCGACTGTATTTGGCATTCTCACCTCAGCTAGGTGAGAAGCACCCAAGCTGCACATCCAGCAACTAAAATATCAATTAGTAATGCTGCAGCTAATGCTATGCTAATATACGCTACAGTTCATCATTAATCCCTTTAACCACGTATAATTCATGAGGATTCGTGTGTTTACTTGTGTCCTAGGCTGTCCATAACAAGAACCAGTAAGGAGTGCAGTTTGATGGACGTGCGCTTTGCCGAGGAGAGTAGCATTTGAACGCCGGTTCTGTGGAGATTCTGAACCTGCAGTGAAACGTTTATGTGTGCGAGCCTTATAATTCAGGGTGCACCAAGGGGACCCCTGTCGTACCAAAACATGCCCCCGTCGGCACTGGGGCCCTCGTGGGACATCAACACAGAGGTGGCGAGTGTTCTCCAAAACTCCTGGTTCACAAAAGCTTCTTTATTGCTGTTGTTCTAGGCACACTTGAGCGCTGGCGATGAACGGAAGACCGTGTTTCACGAGCGTGTTTCTCGAAGAAGTATGGCGTTCATGAGCGCTCCCGATAACATCTGCGCGCGGGTGTCTAAGTGCAATTTACAGATTGCTCGGAATGGTATCTCTTGAGGCACGATACAATCGCCGCGGTGTTGCGAACCCCAAACCTGTGATTACGAGGGCCAGCTGACTTTGACGGAGGAGGGAATTGCGGTTCAACGGATTGATTGTTTACTGGAGAGGACACTGGGGCACTGCAGGGCACCCCGCTGCGGCGTGTGTTTCAAGGCCGAGTTTAACAACCAGGGCTTTAGTCAAATGTCTTTACAAGACCGTTTAGTTTGCGAGGGGTACATTTTGTAAGCATCAGACGTGCACTAAAATGTGTTTACACACCCGTGGTGATTTAGCCGTGTTCTCAGGTCATTTCAGAGGGGAAAAAATGTGAAACGAACTACTGTAGTTCATTTTAGAGGACAGATTGCATCTTTGGGGACTTCAGATATTTGGCGTGATAGTGGCGTATAGTCTAGGCACAAACATCGTTTTAGAAACAGAAAAAAAAAGGAAATCCAGATGGAAGGGTTTAAACTCAAGTGACCAGGGCTGAATACGCTGACACAGCTAATTTAATTCATTAATGAACTAATGCCCGTAGCCAGAGTTGGAGCTGTGCCACTCTGAACTTGTGGTCTGAGCAGCTTCTCGGCAGAAATAAATAAGGGTTGTATTGCTTGTTTGGTAGAGTTGTTTTCTCTGGTTTTTGGTGGTGGGGAGGTTGAGCACCTGGCTTGGCCGCGGGTGCCGTGCTCTAAAAAGGAAAAGGTCAGATCTCGGCCTGATTGCACAAGCGCTGGAACGGAGAGCAGGCAAGGAGAGAGGACATGTTCTCTATAGAATGTTGACCGTGGCCAACATTCCAAATTCACCTTTCATCCTGTTTGCTAGCCGGGTGTGGCATAATTTTCTTGCAAACTTTTACATTTTGACATCTACATAGAGGCAGTGTTTCTTTTAAGTAAACAAAAACAAAGTAAACCTGCTCAGTATCCAAATTAGCTGTTCAGCCACAGGACATTAAGCAGGTTAGTAATGATTCAGCTGGTGGACTGCAGCAAATGAAGTTGTCCTCATGCCACACTTCTGAACTCTTTTACATTTAAATGAAGGAAATTGCTCTGAAGACATGTATCGCATTCTTCTAGTTACGCATTCCACAGGATTTTTTTAAAAATCGCGTGTGTCTGTGTACATGCCACCAATATATGAGCCAGCAAATTAGTTAAATGGTATCATGTATAATTGGTTCGTGAACAGCCCCTGTTTTCTAGTTGGCTTTCAAAATTCCCTGGATAAGCATGATTCATACTGTCCTCTGAATCATATCAAAGTCATTATTTTAGAAGGGGTGGAACATAATTACTTCTTGACACTGGATGCAATTATTTATGCGTGAAATGCAAATTGGCTAAATTATCTAGTGTTTGCCTCTTGAAAGACCACAGCGATTGATAGGTGTTCTGTACAGAGTTTGTAAGCGTGTCATGTGACATGGAAACGGGTGTGACGTGACACAGTGAATTCAAAAACAGGAAGTATAGGTGATTTTAATATTAAGAGAGCGTGTTCAGGAGGGGGAAAAAAGCCATCTTTCACCTTTGTTGCATTCGTTTTTAAAGAGCCCATCTTTAATTTCACACATTTCTTGGGGTCAGTTGCTCTGCTGGGGACAATGAAAGGAAGTCCCACGTAATTTTACGGTGTGCTGTAAACCAAATTACCTGAAGCCCTTTCGTTCCCCCCATGGTACAAACGGACATGTGGCGCTCTGCGAGAGAACGGCAACGTGCTTCCGAGCCTTGCGGAAATAACCCCTGAGGGATGTGCTGGTCATGTGACCCGAGCAGCCAATCGCGTGGACTCTCGTTTAGCCTCCAGAAGGCCTCTCGCCAAGAAAACAAAATGGCTTCATCGCCCAGGTCTTCGGCCATTCCTGAGGAGGATCTTGAACAAAGCGGTTTCTCAGGTTCAGCAATGAAGCTCAGAAACAGTAGGTCTTCCACACCACTAAAGTTATGTTTACTTGCAAGGCAGAGAGCTATTTATATTTGAGGCTTGAGAGAAAATGGTTGAAAGAGGCGTCGAGTTGGAGTTGAATCTCACTTGCAAGGCTGTGCGGTCGTAAAGCCTTTAAGTGGCTTACGGGTGGCAGGGATTGTGTGTCATTTCCTTTCTCCCCAAAAAAACCTACAGGACGGTAGGTGTCCAGGAACAGGGTTGGACAGCCCTGCTCTAGTTGTTGAATGAGGTGTAGCTTTGTTAGGGTTGGAGTGAAAACCTACAGGACGGTAGATCGATCTCCAGGAACAGGGTTGGGCAGCCCTGCCCTGGCTGTTGAATGAGGTGTAGCTTTGTCAGGTTTGGAATGAAAACCTACAGGATGGTAGCTCTCCAGGAACAGGGTTGGAAACCACTGCTCCCAGTTGACTTACTATAAGCAAACTATGCGCTGAATTAAAAGCTCTGTGTGAGCAGGCAGTGAGCAGCAAGTCAGCCATTAAAAGAAGGGATATCAAATTCAAGTCCTGGACGTCCAAATTTCCTGAGGCCTGCCAGGGGGCCATTTCAGTTTAAATTTCCAGTTTAAGTTAGGGGTGCACCACTCCAGTCCTGGATGGCAAGTCTGCCAGCTGGTTTTTGTTCTAACCAATTACCTTTAGGTTTAGTTCTCTGACAGCTCTATAAACTATGCTGGTTCACTCCTGTAATTGTGCATGGTAAAATCCTTAGAATACACTTGCAGTCTGCCACTGTAGCTGATGCTTATGCAAATGCCGGGACCAAGATAACGTGATTGAGCCAATTAAATAATTAAGAGCAGAAGTTGGCACAAACTCCTGAAATGGATCAGCCCTTGTTGTGCCCCCCAAAATTTCAAAAGTCATGAACTGGCTAAAGAGTCCACCAGTGGTGGAAAGCGCAGGGGTCAGAAAGTAAATGTCCTGCCATAACTTTTTCTTTTAACCATAAACTCAGCCAGCTGATTTAACAAATTGGTTCTGTCCTCTGGCTGAAGACTTGTGCTAATCAGGAAATCCAAGGGATTGGAGCAAAATACTGGAGAGGAGTTTTACTTTTTAGAACCTGGATTTTCCGCCTCTACAATCTACATTCTCATGGTTCCCGGTCAAATGGAAGCCATAAAATTCAGCACACGCTAAATGTAGTACCCTTGCATTAGTCATACATATTTGTCATGGACATATTACTTTATTACCACACCTGCTTTATTAAAAGTTTATTTTTTTTAATAATA
Source organism: Anguilla anguilla (assembly GCF_013347855.1). Classification (NCBI taxonomy): domain Eukaryota; kingdom Metazoa; phylum Chordata; class Actinopteri; order Anguilliformes; family Anguillidae; genus Anguilla; species Anguilla anguilla. The sequence goes on from NC_049203.1 coordinate 3,822,334, forward strand.
AAAAAGTTTCTTATTGAACAGGTTTCATAGTTTTTTGTTTGGGTAATTGCTTTAAAAAGCATAAAGAAATTGGTTCCCTGGGCTCTCTAGTATCCACACTTAATATATTACCTACGGTTCATTTATTTTGGACAGCTGTTAAAATTTGATTTCTCGGTTAGCAGATGCCCGCCAACTCTCAAATTGATTAATTTAACGCACCCTCATTGACACTGCATGAGAATATGTTGTATGTTTGTGTTTGCTTGTGTGTGTGTGTGTGTGTGTGTGTGTATGTGCATGTTCGTGTGCACATGTCTGTCTGCCTGTGTGTGTGTGTACAACCTTACGAAATGTCTTCATAAACCCAGGAATAGTTTTATGGATACATTGGTTTCCACTAAGCAAATAAAAAACATTGTTACCCCTGGCCTTCCAAAAATCTACTGTAAATATTCATTGGATTGTGGAGGGCATCTTTTTAAAAACTTTATATTTATTGGGCATCTTTTAATATATTTCAAGTTTGCAGCATTTATTTTTATCTTGCTCTGCTATTATAAATATAATTTTACTATTTTCATTGTCGAGTAAGTGCCAAGTCTTGATGCCCAGTAAACTTTGTGGCAGATTCTAATTTTTCTCATATCTAATTATACATACCTTGAAGCAGGAAAGGGCAAAGAAATAACCCATGTTTCAAAATTAGTATTGATTTAAGAGGTGGTTGTGTGTGTGTGTGTGTGTGTGTGTGTGCATGTGTTTGTGTGTTTTATGAGGATATCATATCTCTTCTGCAGACTGGTTCTGACCGGTCGAAACCAGGTCCACCTGGTGGTGGATCAAGCTAGTTTTCCCCCCCATGCCCAGCAGAAGACCACACCACAGAAAGCTCTATGGTTACCATATTTCAATCAGAATCCAGAGAGGAGCTCGGCCAATCAGGAGATACATTTGTGAGAACAAACAGAACAATGTTGATGGTGACTGGTGGATGATTACCGGTGGCAACAGGCTACCTGCAGGGTATGGTGACATCACGTCTGACTCATTCCTACTTTATGAGCACTGTGAGACCACAGGATGGACCCACCCAGAATCCTTTGCGGATAGCCGCATGATGACAGGAAGGTGTTCAGGTCGGCATTAAGTGCCTAACTCAACTCATCCACCCAAGTCCACCCATATTGTACCCTGAATGCCATAGCCATTTTCATACTCTCTTCCCCCCCCCCCCCCACCTCTCTCTCTCTCTATCTATCTATATCTCTCTCTCTCTCTCTAGTAACATTTCAGTCTAGAACCTTCTCTGTACGATGAGCAGTCACCTCAGTGTGAATGACTGGCGCTGTAAAGTGATAAAAAAAAAACATTCACAGGAGAAAACCCGGGCGGATTACTCCACCGCAGTGACTCAGCCTAGATGTGGGCTGGTGGTGTCTGTGGAGGAGGAAACCACAACTGCCAGGACTGAAGACTGAAGCCTTGTACACTGCCTACACACGCCGTCACACACACTCAGACGTGGGTAAACACACTCACAAAGACAGACACCACACACTTATCCTCCTGAGACCTGGCCCGAAAAAAAATATTTAAATGTTTTGACATCGGCCTAATACAGGAGTCTTGGGTACACAAAAACCTTGCGGTGAATATATCTTTCAAAAAAATCATTTGTTTTATCGAATGTCCCTCGCAGTGTAGAATCCAGATGAGATTAGTAAGAATATATGGTTTTTGAGAATAAGACCGGAGACTCACGTCCCCTACAGGGGACAAAAAATGAATTCACTCATTACATTACATTACATTATAGGCATTTAGCAGACGCTCTTATCCAGAGCGACTTACACAACTTTTTACATAGCACTTTACATTGTATCCATTTATACAGCTGGATATATACTGAAGCAACGCAGGTTAGGTACCTTGCTCAAGGGTACAACGGCAGTGTCCTTACCCGGGATTCGAACCTACGACCTTTCGGTTACGAGCGCAGTTCCTTACCCACTGTGCCACACTCCGTCCCACTCCTTCTCTGTGTGGATCTGGCTTCCTTTCTTCTTTCTCTCTACATTCCCCCTTCCCCTCACACAAGTCAATGGGTCATTATATTGCCCGCTGAAGGATTATTACAAGCAGACCTCCGGACCTCCACAATGAGTCCTCTGTACAAGACCCTGAGGTTCTGCGCAAAAGCGGTCGTCTAGTTCGAAAAAAAATGAGGCACAATCTCGTCTGAAAGCCATGCCAAAGCATTCTGGCCATTCCCCGGTGTGCAGGTGCTGGGGAGGTGGGAGGGTTCTGGCAGCCAGACTAGCTGCTAATCTTCGTCCCCTGAAAAGGACATGCTTGAATCATTAGTGTTATTTGATAATTGCTTCTGTGGGACATTACTGGAAATAAGCTCAATAAAAACAGCTTGTTTTTGAAGGTGTTGATATAGGGGGAAGGGAGGAACTGAGTCAGCATCAGTGATATAAATTTTAAAACCACCAAAGTGTCGAACTTTTACGGTACACCTCAGACACACTGGCGGTTCTGTGCTACCTGGTACCAAGAAATTCTCTCTTTTTCAGGAGGGAAGTGGGAAAGCGAGGGGTGCGATCTTTCATGGAAGAGGATAATTAGATGAAAAGACGACCGAGTGTGGTGCTGCGTCTGCAGCAGACGTTGCCCTTGGCAGCGGAAGAAATTCCGTTATTAAACGCGGCCGCTCGTGCTCGTGCGCGCGAACACTGCCCCCTTTCTAATCCGCGCCAGTTTGCCGGTAAATCTGCGCCCCGAACTCGGAGAGATTTATAAGTGGCGAGTTGGAAGTATTATTAAAGCCGTCGTTTTCTCCGAACTCCCATCGGACCAGTCGTATATATGCACTAATTTTAGCGGGCTTTTCTTGTCATACAGCCACACTCTGAGGTGGGTTGACATACAGTATATAGCTGTCCATCCTCCTGAGACCCGACAGGAAAACGTTTAAGTGTTTTAGTTTATTTTTGACGTAATCCAAGCGTCTTGATTGACAAGATGAATTTATTTTATTTTATTTTTTTAATTTTAGGCGTTTTATTTTTGCTTCTGTAGCGGATTACAGAGGTTATAGTCTGCACGTCTGGGCTTTGGGGGTCTAGTCAGCAGGTCATTAGAAACCTGTCGGATGGAGAAACTGTAGGACTGAGAACTACCCCTCCCTCCGAGGTCATTATCCCAGGGCTGGAGCAAGACCCTCCCTCTGTCCTCCTGGGTGGGCTAAATATGGGGCCCATTTTTTACTTATTCAGTATTGAACCCTCCAGTGTAGACCTGAGCCTGTGCCCCTTTCCCCTAAACATGAAAAGAACTTGGATAGGATATGCTAGCCCACCCTGTCCCTTGCTAAAAAGAAATAAATACTGTATTACTTTATACATTTCTTTTAAAAAAATGAGTAGGGGAGAGACAGGTTTGGCATGTTCGACCAGTGATTTTATGTGAGTTTTATTTCCAAAGGAATACGGAAAATAGCCAAAGACTTGTCCAGTTGTAACAAGGTACTAAAAAAGGCAGTTTGTCTATGCCCCTGAGTAGGAATTATTTATAAGAAAGAAGATCGTTAAAAATAGCTCTCAAATAATGAGCATGGGCTAACCATGCTTAGACATTCTGCAGTGTACATGCCTGGGTCCATTTCAAAAATGGTCCAAGCGAGACAACAAAATTAAAGGAAACTGGAAAAATGAAATGAGTGAGAAACTTACGAGGGAAGGTTTGTGTGTCTCAAGTCAAAGATTAAGAAACAAGTTTACATCTGGGAACCAGGCAGCTTTTGTGAGTGTACATCGAGCAAAAAAGAAAAATCACAGAAGAGCTTCTTAAAGTTCCACTGACATAAAGACAAGCGTGTGTGTGTATGTGAGAGAGAGAGAGAGCGGCAGTGTGTGTGTATGTGTGAGACAGAGAGAGGCAGTGTGTGTGTGTGTGTGTGTGTGTGTGCGCACGTGTGTGTGTGTTATTACCCACACACACTGTTTCTAAAGAAAGTACAGAATTTACTCTAGCATAACCAAATACACTATGGCTCTATGGCTCTACCACACGCGACACTGAGATTTTCTGACGTTTACCAGGTAAGTTCACTGATTATCTACAAAGCTTTCCCAACATTTTCAGAAGGATGCGGTGAGCAGTTTGGTTGAGTTTTCACAGCGCTGATTCCACACAGGGTGCCAGAAACAGCAATTAGGGGTGGGGGGTGGGGGTTGCTTTTTCACCAGCATGCCCATCAACCCCCCCCCCCCCCCCCCCCCCCACCTCTAATTTAGGCTGTGTGTCCTGAACTCTAAGCTTTCTCAAGATGTCTGTGCTCAATGGGGTTGTCGGATACCATACCAACCATCGCCACCCCCCCAAAAAAAACACACACACCCACATATACACACACAATCAGGCACACAGAGCTGACTCTGCTCAGGGCGTTCTGATAATGTTTGATCAGAGCCGCCAGCTGCCGCACACTCGGACTGCAGATGTGTGTATTTATAAAGGCAGTCCTTATTTTAGCACCTGCGCTCCCTACCTGCTCATGCCCCCCCCCCCTGCCCCCCCGCCCCCTTCATGTGTTTGCTCAGTAAATGGCGGTCAAAGAGAGGGGCTGCTCCACAGTCCAGCTCAGAGGTGATGATGCGAATAAAATTTTTTGAAAAATCAGTTGTTAAATATCAGCTGCTCTTCTATCAGCGATATGGTAGGGGGGGGGGGGGAACTGACTACCCTGGGCTCCAAGGGTGAGGAGGGGGTTCAAATTATTTTTGAGATTTTCGAGAGATGAGAAGGGGGCCCACATTTGCAGGGAGTCTGGAATTTCATGCTACTTCCTTGTGCACTCCGCACAAAGATCTACCCAAAAATTTCTCAATGATCATGCCTTCCAATTCTCCATTGGACCATCAGGTGTCACTAGTCTCCTAATGAGGCTATCATACAATAATAATAATCTTTGTTTCAGTCTTACTTCTGAATAAGTTGCATTTATATTGTATTTTTTTTCTCATATCTTGTTTTGGGTGAACCCATAACCATAACCAGCTCATCAATACCACAACTTCTCACTATTAATGCATTGCATTGTAGTGCTGGGCTAAAACCAGCTCACATACTGGTCCTTTTCAGATAAGAATGGACACCCCTGGTCTAAAATGAGAAAGAAACAGCTCTTTAACATGTGAAAACTTTTTTTTCTCCCTTGTTTGTGCACTTTGGGGTCCCTGTCTGGAAAGACTTTGAGACATTTGTGTCAGAGCTCGCGTAGGTAATCTCCAAAGGGCCGGGGAGAGAAGTCACAGCTGTGAAGCAGGCTCAGAGCTTCCATGAAACCACCGATACTGAAAAAAATGAATACTGTAGCCTTTATGCCCACTTTGAATGTGTGACAGCTGCTCTGTGCCCTCCCACTGTGTGTGTGTGTGTGTGTGTGAGAGAGTGTGTGTGTGTATGTGTGCGGTTTGTGCTTGTCTGTATTTATGTGTGTGTATGTGTGTTTGTCTGTATGAGCATGCGTGTGTGTGTGTATGGGTGTGTGTGAGAGAAAATGTGTGTGTGTGTGTGTGTGTATGAAAGAGAGAGGCATAGTGTGTGCGTGTGTGTGTGTGAGAGAGTGAGAGTGTGTGTGCGTGTGTGAGAGAGAGTGAAAGTGTGTGTGCATGTGTGTGTGAGAGAGAGAATGTGTGTTTGCATGTGTGAGTGAGAGAGTGTTTGTGTGTGTGAGAGAGAGAGTGAGAGTGTGGGCGTGTGTATGTGTGTGTGAAAGAGAGAGAGAGTGTGTGTGCGTGTATGTGTGTGTGAGTGAGAGAGTGTGTGAGTGCGTGTGTTTGTGTGTGTGTCTGTGCTGACAGGACAGCTTTATTATTTTCTCCATGCAAACAGACATTCCCTCAGCTCGTTACATTTCCATTTGATTAATGTCACGTTATGCGCCATATTTCCAAAAATTTGAATTTTAAATTTTTTTCCCTGTTATGTTAATACTGTGTATTAATGCAATGTTTGGCTTCATAACGTCATCTGTTCTGCACACGTCGGCCAGAGTTGGGGTTTTTTTTCTTCCCCCTGCACTGGTACCGGGTACGTGGCTGAGTGGTATCCGTGGAGAAGGGACAGGCTAGTCTGTCTGACAGCTCATTGAACAGCCTTGTTTAAAATTCAGGCCCCCGTCAGGAAGGATGAACGTATGCACGCAGACAGCCAATCAAAGATAAGGACGGGGGGAACGGTTTGTTTTGGGCGGGGGGAATGGTGGGGAGGCGTTGAACTCAGACCTGATGAGGCAACCCTCAGGGCTGGCACTCAGTTTGGAATAAACACTGCTTTCCTCTCCTGGTTTTGCACCCCGTGAATGGAGCTCTTTCAGTATGGTGTCCCCGATGACCTCCCTCCCCCAAACCTGCACCCCTGCCCCCCCCCCCACCCCCCCACCCCCCCCCCCCCCACGCCCCATATACCCATTTGGGTCACATGATTCACTCTCCCCAGCTGACCCACGGGGACAGCCTCACATCTCAGATTGGGTTTCGGGCTCGATAATTTTACCCAACCTTCCACTGGCCTTCCAACAGCCGCCCACCCCCCATAAAGTTTCACCAACACCCCAACCCCCGCCTCCACGCTGCTATTCCAAACACTGCTGCCCAAGGAAAGTTTTATTTGTGTCTCTTTTTTTTAACCCCCAAACCTTTCTTTTGTGCGGCTACACCACGAGGTCAGGTCAGCCGCACCTGACACCTACGCACCTGACACCCCCCCCCCCCCACTCCCCACCCCCCACACCTCCCACCAACGCCGCCTCCCACAAGCCGATGAATGTGACCACAGCAGAAACATGACTCAAGCAATTTCTCAGTCCAGGAGGGGGGAGGGGGGAAGGGGGGTATTTTTAGACATTCCATTCCTTCCTCCAGGTGAGCGGACTGCCTGGCCGCTAGCTCCTCGCTGACTGGGCTATTCGTCCTGGTGGTCAGAGACTGCCACGGTTGAACTGCAGGTTGTTTTTTTTTTCTTCATAATTCTAAGTCAGCGTTCTAGAACTCCACTGCTTTCTATTACGGACAGAGAGATAAAGATTTTATTTTTCTCCAAAAAATGTTCTGTTGGGAAACTCTCTTGCTCAAAAAAAAAAAACGAATCGATTGCCAGAGGGCACCAGAACCTAATTCCTCGTGATTAGTGATGGTTTCTGTAATATTACTGCCTGACGGTGTCGGGGTTAGGGAGAGGGAGCTTAGTGTTAAACATCACCAGAGGAAAAAAGTACTCGTTTCATTCTAGACCTCATAAAATCTAGACATCGGTTAGGACGCTTTGTCTGGGTCAAGAGAAAGGCTTCAGGCTCACAATATGGTTCCAGGAGATTCTTTACCCATCTGACTCATTTCTTGTTTTTGTTTAGAGTTATGAGCCGAACATTTATAGTTCTTCCAAACATTAATCTCAGTGTCGTCTTCTTTTTAAAAAAAAAAAAAAACATATAAACTTAAAATGCAGTTACTGGAAAGGATCACTTTCCATCTTTCAAGAATATATAAATGTTTTTTGTTTTTTCTTAATCCCTTGAGGAATTGTGTTGTTTATTCATTTCACCAATGGCTTCACATGAAAGACAATGATCACAGCATTTGGATCCTGCACTCCCACCAGGGAAATGGATAATGGGTTACTGCACAAAACCAAGACAAACAGCAGAGCCCAATTGGGACCTCTACATAAAACAGGCCCCATCCACCAGGGTTTTGTTCAAGCGTGGCTTTCTCTGACATCTCTGTTGTTCTGTCGTTAGCAAGGTAACGGCAAATGTGCACATGTTACAGTTATAGCAAAATGTCTGGCTGGGTATCCCTTACATCAGGGCTAGTCGACTCTGTGACCCGGAGGTCAAAAGTGGCATGTAGCCTGCCTGCCCTAAATGTACTATGTACTCTCTTCTTGGCCTGCTGATCATCGAAAAATAAATATACACAGTGAGCGCCAGAATGTTTGGGACAAATGCATATTTTCTTCTTGATTTGGCTCTGTACTCCACAATTTCAGATTTGTAATCAAACAATTCACATGTGGTTGAAGCACACATTCTCTCTTTTGCTTTCACCGTGTCGAAATCGCAGCACTTTTTAGGAATAGTTCCGCCATTTTCACATCATAATGTTTGGGACATTGTCACATGTGTTTCTGATTAGTCAGGTGTGTTCACTTGCTTCCTTAGTGCAGGTATACTGTATGAGAGTTTTCAGTATCTAGTTTTGATTCTAGCCTTTTGATTGCCTTTGGAGTCAGTTATTGCCATTTGTCAACATGAGGACCAGAGTTGTGCCAATGAAAGTCAAGGAAATATGAGGCTGAGAAATAAGAAGAAAAACAAACAGACATAGGCCAAACCTTAGGCAAACCAAAATCAACCGTTTGGAAAAACATTAAGAACAACTTGCAAGCTCAACAATCACAAAGAACCTAGTTAGTCAAGGAAGTTCTCTGCATATGCATATTTTCAGAAAGCGTCTATTTTTATTTTACACATGTACCATGCATTTTATGCATATACTACTTTACAAATAGAGAAGGAAATATTTCTGGTTCCTTTGCGTTCCTCTTTTCAATAAAGAATGTATAGTAGTTCCAAACAGACTTAGTAGAAGACCGCTGCTTTACTATAAGAATGCATGGTCATCCCAAATATCCCATAATCAGAACAGGATAATCAGAGGGTCATTTTCACTTTAAGATGAACTTCCACTTTTCGTCAGTCAGTTAAAGAGGCACAGCGGTTCCGTAATTATCAATAGATTATCAGTAGCCTAAACAGCGATAATTCTTTGATGCGTGTCAAATGGGAGCTTGATACTGCATGCAATGTTTCTGGACAAAATACATTTAAACTAAAACCAAGTTCCAGAATATGTCTGGTAGGAGGTGCTGGACTGGAGATTTAGAAACACTGTTGTAAGTGGTCCCGTCAAAGAGAGAGAATGTAACTTTAGATTCTTGTCGTTCAGTGGAAAACGACACCGTTGCTATCTAGAGAATGCTCTTGTCAGTTGATACTGTTATGTTATCGCTCAATGATGCCCAGGCTAATAAATCTATAAAAGTGACTTATTTTAAACGAACAATAGGCTATAATTTCAGCCCAAAAAGTGTTCGTTCTTGATTTTCTGCGACTCACTGGCACCTCCCAACGGGAAAAATCAGAAATGTATTTGTTAAAACCGATGTACTTTATAAAGAAGTGTTCTTTTTCAATTATATCGGTCGAATGTGAATCTACTGCCCATCTTCGTTGAACACATTAAAACGATAAAGTATGCATCTATGTTGTTTCACTGCAACGTTCTACATAAAAGAAAATGTAATTGTCTGTGCATTTATTTAGCTGCATTTATGTACATAAAATATGCAATTCTTAGTACACTGGATTTCTCAGGAATAGTTTAATTCATTTTTATGTATTTTAATGTCATTTTATAGCAGTTGTACAATGCATTAAAACTCTATATCCCAGGATGCACTTTGACTAAGAGGCGGGTCGAAAGTTGGTGGTTCAGAGGTGAAAGTGTGGGTAATGTATGGAGGTTCCAGAAACTAGATTGCGTGGTGGCTAGCTAAGTGAATCTCATTTTAATTATTCGGCTTTAGACTTTTTTTTAGTAACAGAATATGACTTCGAAAAATGAGGATGCGTCAAAATGTGAATTGTTGAATTTGATTTATCGACATTTGAAGGACAGCGGTCACAAGAAAGCTGCAAGTGAACTCAAAAAACATGCTACACAGGTAGCTACTGTAGCTGTCTTGCATACACTAAACTTTCGCTTTGGAGCATGGTTGCAAAAGCAACTTGTAACTCTATAATGTACAGCATGATGCATCGATTGCGTATACGTATCTGATTAGTTGGTTATGTTGAATACAACGCTGCTACAAAACGAATGTGTCTATATCATTAAACATTTTACATTTATTGTTAAACGTGTTAGATTCTGTCATGTAATAATGCAGTGTGTCTGTTGGTTTTACAGACATGTTAGCAACATGCGCTTGAATGAACGTAGTAGCCTGTTAAGTCTTAACTGACCTGTTCACGGGGACATGCGACGGCATGCCTCCGGCACACTTACAGTACTTGACACGTGTGTCGCTCTCTTGTTTTAAATCTTCTTCCGGACTCCATGCCTTTGATGTAAGCACTCCTAGAGAAACATAGGCGTGGATTTTTCCGACTGTTGATTTGGTGTTGCTTCGGTCTCAGGTGCAGAGTGGACCGGTAGGAGGAACTACGTCACTATATGACATCTACAACAGCTGGATCAAGTAAGTGCACTTTTATTGGAAGACCCCGGGTGGGTCTGTGCGTCGCTGCGGTAGTTAATTGTTCGCGATTACGGTGCATTTAATGCCAATGAGTAAATGGATTTGAACTGTGCCTTCGTTTAGCTCGCCAGAGAAGAGCATCAAAGCGGCACCGAAGGCCAATCAGAAACCTGGGAAGAAGGTTCGTCAAGCGGATCCAGAGAGCAGCTCGGAGAGCTCAGAGGACGATTCTGACCCGAAGACGTCCAAACCGGGTACACGCAGTTTATTATTATTTTTCTCCTTGCTGCTTTTACCATTCTTTGACATTTTATAAGAAGCTAAACGAGTTCCGTAATAAACACAAATTGCATCCTAGAGCTTCTTCTTTTTTTTTGCAGTTGTGAGCATTTATGTACATCGCCTGTTTACGTACAGTATACAGGTGATATTCCTGCCATTAGGTGCCAAGTGTAAGCACACTGCGGAGACCCCCCCCCCCCCCCAAAAAAAGAAAGAAAGCACACAAAAACAAAATTACAGTTTTTGCAGCAGACTAGAGCATGGTTTCCACTCAGAAATGATCACGGGACAATACGTCCCACCTCTGCGGAATTACCGGACATCAAACGCTGACCTTTGTGTTTCTACTGTAGGCCGCTCTGGATAAGAGAATCTGCTAAGTGTCTTTTTAAGAAGTCAATTTAATTTTGTGGTAAACTGAAATTCAGTGCCCCTGTCCTGTGTGCTCTCCGCGTCCTCGTCCCTCCAGGCACCCAGACCTCCAGCGCCCCTGGTGAGCCTGCGTCTGCCCCAAAGCCTGCTGGTCCCGCTGCAGCTGCTGGGACGGCCGCCAGCAGCTCCGAGACTGAGAGCAGCGACGAGTCGTCCGAGGACGAAGGAGGAGGAGGAGGAGCGTCACGGCAAAAAGTACAGTTTTCACGCTATTCCGACGCCTGGGTTCTAGAACACGCTTTCTGGCCTTTCCCCGCTCGTGACTCCCAGAGCAGAACTGCGGTTCCGTGTGTTTCAGTCGTTTGGTTAACGGGGAAAGCGGCCCGTTGCGCAGTCATAGCTAACCATCGCACTGGCGGTGGTTAACGAAAAAACGTAAAATGAACTGTGACCCATAATGCTCGGTGGTGTTGTGGTGGGTTACTATGTAAGGTACACAATGAGAAGCAGCATTTTTATTGCTTGTCTCTTTGGATCAGTATAATGTCAGGTGACATGATACGGTGTTCTAAGATACAGACATATTTACATATTTAGATGTAGGTGAATAATGCAAAGTAGTATGACTATAGATGGTGCGAGTGAGTGAGTGTGTGTGTGCGTGCAAGTGTTTGTGTGTATGTATGTGTATGCGTATATATGTTAATATTTTCTCCTCTCTAGAATGATGTGGGGAAGCCCAAAGCCAGCTCTTTGCCTGCCGCTGTGGTGAAGAGCAAACCAGCAGCAGCGAAGCCTCCGACTGCAGAGAGCTCCAGCGGTGACAGTGACTCAGACAGTGAAAATGAGATCCCCCCTACACAGGTACCTCACCCCCTCATCTGAGTGTATCACTGGCACCTACGGTTACCATAGTGTTACTGTAGCTGAGTTACAGTAGCTATAGTGTTACTGTAACTGTTCAACCACAGTGTTGTTGTAGCTGAGTTACAGTAGCTATAGCGTTACTGTGCCTATGTTACAAAATACATGGTGTTACTGACGCTGTGTTACAGTAGCAACAGTTTTACTGTAGGTATATTAAAATAATCACAATATTCCTGTAGCTATCTTACAATAGTCATGCTTCTATGGTAGCTATGTTACAGTAGAGATAGAATTACGGCGGCTATGCTACAATAGTCACGCTTTTACTGTAACTACATGGCTAGTGTACCTGCTGTTACTGTAGCTATGTCACGGTAGCCACAGTCTTACAGTAGCCACAGTTTTACTGTAGCTACGTTACAGTAGCCAGTATTACTTTTGCTCTTATTGCATAGTACATTGGTATGATTAATTTAGCAGCCTCTGTATTGATCGGTAACAGAGGCACCATGAAAGTGCAGGTGTCTGTGTTGCAGAGGCCTGCTGTTGTCCTGCAGGGAGGGGTCAGTAGTCCCTCAGCGGGGGCTGCGGTGGCAGGAGGGGGTGACAGGACAGACAGCGAGAGTGAGGACTCAGGCAGTGAGACCCCAGCGCTGGTCATTATTCATTAGCTAACTGGTTTATGTTTATGGATTAGTCAGCTGGATTATCCCTCTGTTGGGAAATCAACATACATCAACATGCAGTAAATGTACGGATTTGACCTGGTCAGTGCTTTGATAGGATTTGATAGTGGATCACAAGCAGGTTTGCTCTCAGATGCAAAAATGCTTGATAAGACTTAGCTTCAGAAAGTTGTTCATTTGCAGCCAGCTTTATGTAATAATATGTAATTACATTGGTAGTACACACCTTTATAATTCTGTAATTACAGTGAGCTATTACAGCACTTGTCTCACTTGCATTGTGTAATTACACTGTAATAATGCACTATAATATTCTTACGGACACTTTATTAATATGGAGGTTCTTATGTCTTTGCCAATGCACTCTTACACTAGGACACCACCCCAAAACCGAGCATTAAACCCACAGTGGTGGCACAACAGAAGGCTGGGGGCGGGGCAACCCCTAACCAACCCAAAGCCACGCCCAAAGCCTCAGCCCCAGCAGAGGAAGAGGAGAGCGACAGCTCGGACTCGTCAGGCAGTGAGGAAGAGGCCGCAGCAAAGGCGGTCCCAGCCAAGGCAGCCCCCGCAACCCCAGTGAAGCCCAGCCAGCCCCCCTCCAGCCTGGCTAAAGCTGCAGCCAAGAGCCCTGCTGCAGGCAAGCAGGCCCAGAGCTCGGACAGCGACAGCAGCGAAGACTCGGAGAGCGAAGAGGAGACGCCAGCACAGGTACCCTGTGTTTCACACACCGTGCTGTGCTAGAGAGACTGTGTTTAACAGACTGCGCTGTGTTAGACTGTGTTTCACACACTGCGCTGTGTTAGACTGTGTTTCACACACTGCGCTGTGTTAGAGAGACTGTGTTTCACACATTGCGCTGTGTTAGAGAGACTGTGTTTAACACACTGCGCTGTGTTAGAGAGACTGTGTTTAACACACTGCGCTGTGTTAGAGAGACTGTGTCCAACACACTGCGCTGTTAGAGAGACTGTTTAACACACTGCACTGTGTTAGAGAGACTGTGTCCAACACACTGCGCTGTTAGAGAGACTGTTTAACACACTGCGCTGTATTAGAGAGACTGTGTTTAACAGACTGTGTTGTGTTAGAGAGACTGTGTTTAATTTTCTACTTTGGCTTGTCTCAGAATCTAATTGTTGTAAAAGCGTTGTTAAAATAACCAGATAAATACAGCAACTGTTCAGCAGCCGTCACTGTTTTGGCAGGCCCCTGTTTAAGTACCTTTTTGCCATCTTGTGGTAACATTTGGTACTGTCATGCCCGTAGGGGAGCTGCTGACTCACTCACTCACTCACTCACTCACTCATTGAACCACTCAGGCACTGAACCACTCAGTTACTCACTGAATCACTAAATTACTCACTTGCTGAATCACTCAGTCACTTACTCCCTAATATACTCACTCAGTGAGTCAGTGATTCGCTCACTCAGTCCAGTGTGTCAGTAAGGGTCACTGCCATTTAGAGGGTTGATTTGCACATCTGGAAACACACGGATTTGGTCCAGTATTGATACAGTTGTTTTTACTTTATTAATTAACAGAAGGCAGTGCCAGCCACTCCAGTAAAATCAGGAGCTTCAAAGACTCCTAACAAGACCCTGCCTACACCCAAAGCCACACCCAAAGCCTCAGCCCCAGCAGAGGAAGAGGAGAGCGACAGCTCGGACTCGTCAGACAGTGAGGAAGAGGCCGCAGAAAAGGCGGTCCCAGCCAAGGCAGCCCCCGCAACCCCAGTGAAGCCCAGCCAGCCCCCCTCCAGCCTGGCTAAAGCTGCAGCCAAGAGCCCTGCTGCAGGGAAGCAGGCCCAGAGCTCGGACAGCGACAGCAGCGACGACTCAGAGAGCGAAGAGGAGACGCCAGCACAGGTACCCTGTGTTTCACACACTGCGCTGTGTTAGAGAGACTGTGTTTCACACACTGCGCTGTGTTAGACTGTGTTTAACACACTGCGCTGTGTTAGGGAGACTGTGTTTACACACTGTGCTGTGTTAGAGAGACTGTGTTTCACACACTGCGCTGTGTTAGACTGTGTTTCACACACTGCACTGTGTTAGACTGTGTTTCACACACTGCGCTGTGTTAGACTGTGTTTCACACACCACGCTGTGCTAGAGAGACTGTGTTTAACACACTGTGCTGTGTTAGAGAGACTGTGTTTAACACACTGCACTGTGTTAGAGAGACTGTGTTTCACACACTGCGCTGTGTTAGACTGTGTTTCACACACTGCGCTGTGTTAGACTGTGTTTCACACACCACGCTGTGCTAGAGAGACTGTGTTTAACACACTGTGCTGTGTTAGAGAGACTGTGTTTAACACACTGCACTGTGTTAGAGAGACTATGTTTACACACTGCGCTGTGTTAGGGAGACTGTGTTTACACACTGTAGTGTGTAGAGAGACTTGTTTAAGAGTTTCCTTTTTTTAACAGAAGGCAGTGCCAGTCACTCCAGTGAAATCAGGGGCTTCAAAGACTCCTAAAAAGGCCCTGCCTACACCCAAGGCCACACCCAAAGCCTCAGCCCCAGCAGAGGAAGAGGAAGAGGAGAGTGACAGCTCTGACTCGTCAGACAGTGAGGAAGAGGCCGCAGCAAAGGCGGTCCCAGCCAAGGCAGCCCCCGCAACCCCAGTCAAGCCCAGCCAGCCCCCCTCCAGCCTGGCTAAAGCTGCAGCCAAGAGCCCTGCTGCAGGCAAGCAGGCCCAGAGCTCGGACAGCGACAGCAGCGACAGCAGCGACGACTCGGAGAGCGAAGAGGAGACGCCAGCACAGGTACCCTGTGTTTCACACACTGCGCTGTGTTAGACTGTGTTTCACACACTGTGCTGTGTTAGAGAGACTGTGTTTAATACACTGCGCTGTGTTGGAGAGACTGTGCTTAACACACTGCGCTGTGTTAGAGAGACTGCCTTTAACACACTGCGCTGTGTTAGAGAGACTGTGTTTCACACACTGCGCTGTGTTAGAGAGACTGTGTTTCACACACTGCGCTGTGTTAGAGAGACTGTTTACACACTGTAGTGTGTAGAGAGACTTGTTTAAGTGTTTCCTTTTTTTAACAGAAGGCAGTGCCAGTCACTCCAGTAAAATCAGGGGCTTCCAAGACTCCTAACAAGACCCTGCCTACATCCAAAGCCTCAGCCCCAGCAGAGGAAGAGGAGAGCGACAGCTCGGACTCGTCAGACAGTGAGGAAGAGGCCGCAGCGAAGGCGGTCCCAGCCAAGGCAGCCCCCGCAACCCCAGTGAAGCCCAGCCAGCCCCCCTCCAGCCTGGCTAAAGCTGCAGCCAAGAGCCCTGCTGCAGGCAAGCAGGCCCAGAGCTCGGACAGCGACAGCAGCGACGACTCGGAGAGCGAAGAGGAGACTCCAGCACAGGTACCCTGTGTTTCACACACTGCGCTGTGTTAGAGAGACTGTGTTTCACACACCACGCTGTGTTAGAGAGACTATGTTTAACACACTGCGCTGTGTTAGAGAGACTGTGTTTACACACTGCACTGTTTGAGATACTGTGTTTAGCATACAGTGCTGTGTTAGAGTAACTGTTTTTAAGTGTTTCCTTTTTTATTAACAGAAGGCAGTGCCAGTCACTCCAGTCAAATCAGGAGCTTCGAATACTCCTAACAAGACCCTGCCTACATCCAAGGCCACACCCAAGGCCTCAGCCCCAGCAGAGGAAGAGGAGAGCGACAGCTCGGACTCGTCAGACAGTGAGGAAGAGGCCGCAGCAAAGGCGGTCCCAGCCAAGGCAGCCCCCGCAACCCCAGTGAAGCCCAGCCAGCCCCCCTCCAGCCTGGCTAAAGCTGCAGCCAAGAGCCCTGCTGCAGGGAAGCAGGCCCAGAGCTCGGACAGCGACAGCAGCGACGACTCGGAGAGCGAAGAGGAGACGCCAGCACAGGTACCCTGTGTTTCACACACTGCGCTGTGTTAGAGAGACTGTGTTTAACACACTGCGCTGTGTTAGAGAGACTGTGTTTCACACACTGCGCTGTGTTAGAGAGACTGTGTTTCACACACTGCGCTGTGTTAGAGAGACTGTGTTTCACACACTGCGCTGTGTGAGGGAGACTGTGTTTACACACTGTAGTGTGTGGAGAGACTTGTTTAAGTGTTTCCTTTTTTTAACAGAAGGCAGTGCCAGTCACTCCAGTGAAATCAGGGGCTTCAAAGACTCCTAAAAAGGCCCTGCCTACACCCAAAGCCACACCCAAAGCCTCAGCCCCAGCAGAGGAAGAGGAAGAGGAGAGTGACAGCTCTGACTCGTCAGACAGTGAGGAAGAGGCCGCAGCCCCGGTCAGTCAGTCTGAAGTCATTTTTATTTTCTGCATTCACTTAATTTGTCCTTAAACATAGCTTCCCACGCCCTTTATGCATTCCAGAATCACATTTTGAATGTAATTTATTAACATTTCAATTGCTGCTGTTCAGCAGAAGTCTGCAGTGACTTCCAAGTCCAGCGTGCTGCCAGTCAAGCAGAAGGCCACACCCACAGCCACCCCTAAAGCCCTCGGGCCTTCACGTGAGGAAGAGGACAGCAGCAGCAGCAGCAGCAGTGCGGATTCCGACAGTGAAGAGGAGACTCCGGATTCTACAGCACCCCCTAGTGGTACAGATTAATCATTATTTTAGCAATGACTTGACTGCTCAAGACAGAGTGATTGTCCCTTTAATGACCGATTCTCTCAATGTGCCACTCAGTGTATGAGTAGCTCTCATCATAATCGTAATCACACGGTATTTACACAGTATACACACGGTCTGTCCAAGAGGCTGTCAGTTTAAAAAAAAAAAAACATACCTGCAACACTTCGATGTGCAGCTTTCTATTGCATTTAAAACATTTCTGAAGGAAAAATACGACTGCAGCATTCGATAGGGAGTGACTGAAACACAGATCCCAGGGCTGTATTTGTGCAGTGGTGTGGTGTCATTGTGATGTCATTTCATTGTGATGTCATTTTCTTGGGCATCCCCAGCTTCAGCTGTCCCGCCCACCACTGTGCCAGAGAGCTCGGATGACACCAGCTCCAGCGAAGAGGAGGCGTCCCAGGTGAGCCAGGGGGACAGGGTACAGGACAGCGGGACAGGGGACAGGGCCACACTGCCCTCCTCCAGTGTTAGGCCATCGTCACACTGTAGTGTGGATGTGCTTTCGGACACACCTTTTTCCTTAAGCTAGAAAAAGATGGAGTCTGACTAGTTATTTCATCGCTTACTCGTACTGTAATATGTCATAGGATTGTAGGCCTTGAAGTGCATTTCTGAACACCTTTTGAAGCAGTCATCATGCACATACCGATGTTTACACCTAGAATAGAGTCCTGATTGGTGATTTCAAAATGGCTCCAAGTTGGGAGCATGTTCTGGATCCATACTGTACCACCTCAGAAAGTGACATGGAAATGGAGTTCAAAGTTCATTCAGAGCCAAGAGTCTCTCTTTAGACTTTAGGTCTCTCTAAAAACTCTGGCGTTTGTGACGTACACTTTTGGAAAAGTCCCGTAACTCTCCCCTTAGTGTGAAGACCACCCGTCCGTTTGCAGTGGTCAAACGGTTGTATTTTGAAAATGGCGGCGAAGCCTTGGTTTCCGCTTTGCCTGTAACGGAGTTTCCCTGCAGTCTCTCTTAGCTCCCCGGACCCCCCCAGCCAAGCCCGCGCAGCAGAGCAGGACACCCGCCGAGAAGAAGGGGAGGAAGAAGAAAGCTCCCGCGCCGCCCAAGGATAAGAACGGAATTCCCGGAACTCCACTGGCCTCGGGCGGGATGAGGAACAGCATTCCCAGCGTTCCCGCCGCGAGCGAATCGAGCTCAGACAGCACGGACATCGAGCGGAATGACCCGAAACGACAGCCCTCTAAAGGTATACCTCTGCTACCATGGTAACTGCTTCCCTAAATACACCCGTCACGTGTAGCTATTTTTTGGGCTATTTTTTTTTTTTTAAAGTAGCACGAATGTCCTCGTACGCTGAAATTGTAGCTTTGTGTACAGGGCATTTTCACCTGTTCAACATGACCTGCAGCATAAAAAATGTCTGTTAGAGCAGTACTGTGAGATGTGGGTCCTTGTAAAATACCTCAAGAAGCACCCTGGCCTTTTATGAACAAACAAAAAAGGAGTTAGTATATCCAATTAAACACACTCCCTGCTGTTCCTTTCTGCCCTGAAAGCGAACAACCAGTCAAACACAACTGTGCGCATGATCCTTAAATTGCCTTTCTCCACTCCTAGAAGTGGGGATGGAAGCTGCATTGATTTGATAAACTGAGATTATTTTATTGCAATGGCATGGTGCCTGTTTGAAGTTAAAGCCTGTAGACACCGCAGTCTCCAAGCTGGATTTCATTATCCTGTTCTTATTTAGATAGAGACTGTGGCCTAATAGATGCACACGTGGAGGGCAGTCTTTCCCCTGCCCAGGGTATTTGTTAGACTGAAACGCTGTCTCTGTGTGTTTAGCTGTGCCCGCTTCCAAGAGAAAGACTGGGTCTGTCAGTGACAGGAGCTCGGCCTCAAAGAAGTCACAGGTACGGAAACCTTTGGTTGGGTATGTGTGTATGTGTGTGAGAGAGTGTGTGTGTCTATATGTGAGAGATGTGTGCATATATCTATGACTTTGTTGCATTTATCAGATGTTCTTATCCAGAGTGACTTGCACAGTGGACATTCTTTACATACAATCCATTCATGCAACTGGATATTTACTGTAGGAATGTTTCAGGAATGTTTTCCAATTCTGGAATACTGGGTTTGGAGAGTTTTGGATCGAACCCTCAACCTCATGGTTACGAGACTAATTCCTTAACCATTATGCTGTGAGTGTGTATTTTTCATCTAAACCCTACATTTTCCACATTTGTTGATTTTCAGTCGTCTTCAGCAAAACTGCTTCCCCAAGTGGCTGAACTCCTTGCCCTCAAAACGGCACCACAGAAGAGGAAGAGGAGCAAGGAGAAAACGGAGACCCCGTCTGCGAAGAGCAAGAGCAAGAGGAAGAAAGTGGCCCCTGCACTGCCAGAACCCGTAAACAGCAAGAAAAAGATCCCAGTGCAGTCTCCTTCCACTCCACTAGGGGGAGACTCTGAGTCGGACTCTGACAGCAGTCTGGATTTGGAGAAGTGGAGGCAGCTAGCACAAAAACTCTCAGGTAACTGTGTTTGGAGGGGCATAGTGGGAAAGAAACAGAAACCAGACACAATCAGATACTTCCTATGACACCCATGGATACTGCAGCTAGAATTAATTTCTAGCTGTAGTATTTATAGGTATACAAGTCAAGGGGTCAGAGGTCAAGCATGTAAAGTGAAAACAAAAAATGCTACTCGACATTATATACATAGTCATTCCTGTAACTTATCGGCCGTTCCTGTGTTGCCAGATGCGGACATCGCAAAGATGGAGGAGATTGCCATCTACACCACACAGGCCCTGCCAGCCGAGTCGCCAAAGGAGAAGGGAAAGGCTAAGGCCAGAACGAAAAAGGAGAAGGCGGTGGAGAACGGGAAGGGCAAGGACACGCCCAAAAAAGCCAGGACAGCAGCCAGCAAGTCAAAGAAGGCCCCACCCACTGCATCAGACAACCAGCCGTCATCCAGCACCGACAGCCAATCAGGATCCTCGCACAAGAGCGGAGCCCTGGATGTCCCACCCACCACCAAGAAGGCCAGGTCTGGCAAGCGGTCAGTGTCCACCATTACCCCCCCCAGCCTGGACAGCCAACAGCCGTCCAAGAAGAGGAGCAAGTCGGAGGCCAAGAGCGCTGTGGAAAAAAGCTCCGCCCTGAATCTGCCTGGCAACAAAAAGGCTGAAGTGAAGGACAAAGGGAAGAAGAAAAAGGAGAAGAAGGAGAAGAAGGAGAAAAAGAAGAAATCAAAAGAGAAGGCCGCAGACCCCGTTGTGGCAGCCATAAACTTGAAAGAGAGCAAAAAAAGTAAGAAGTTGTTTGCAAAACCTGAAACCGTTTTTTTTTCTGACTGGGCATGTTAATGCTGAAAATCACACACATGCCTAACGATAGTGACTAATTATTAGCTGGACCAATGAAAATTGACCAAAACAAACAAGAATCAGTTATTGAATGTGCGTCGGCTCTGCAGCATGGAGGTTACCGTTTGTGAAATTAATTGTTCATAAGCGAGCAATTAACTGAAAATCCTTTACAGAAAAACACAAGTTGAAAAAAGAGAAAAAGGCCAAGGATTCTCCTCTCAAGAAGACCCTGCTCGGCCTGGATTTAGCAGCTACGGAAGCCTCCCCAAAGAAGGTAAGAAATAAAAGAATCATCATCGTCACAAACACAATTACTGTACATAAGATGAGCAAGGACACACTGTCATTGATGCGAAGCAACATGAGTGCTAATAGCTCCCCCTCGGCCTGCTAAGAGCGAGTGAGTGAGTGAGTGAGTGACTCCTAGCCAGGTCTATGAGGTGCTTTGTATCTAAAACATTCACGGTTATGTTCACTGACATCCAACCTCCTTTAGCCAAGGCAGTGAACATGCATGTAGACCTTACCTGGATGTAGGTGTTGTTACTGTAGTTCCTTTCAGCAGGCTGAGTTATGTCACAGTCACCTACATTCTGATTTAATCACACTATTTCTCTTCCTCAGAAGCACAAGTCCTCCAAGACGTAGCCCATTGGCACACACCGGTGAGCTGAGTTCAGAATTCTGTTTAAAAGGCGGTTAGCATTGTTGAATATGCTTGGGTTGGGGTTGTTGGGTGGCAACATTACATTGCATATAAGCATTTGACAAATGCTCTTATTCAGAGCAACTTACACAGATTATACTACTACAGGGCGGTGGCACTGTATGGGGGGGGGGGGGGTTAGGATGGTTCCAAAGGCTCTGACTGACAGGGGCCCTCAAAAAACCGTGCTGTAATTGTGCAGGTATGGGGTGGCCTGGGATGGTGGGGTACTGCACAGTTTTTTTTTAAAGATTGTCCTATATTTCCAACAACAACAAAAAACCTCTCCATCTTCCGTTCCACATGTTCATTCTAGTGACAAAGGATTACCTACCCCCAGTGCGTTATGGGCCAACCAATATGATCATTTGAAATTGGGCGGTGGGAAAAAATATGGGGAATAAGTGTTCTTTTTTCGATGTGGGGTTACTTGCTAGCCTGACTTTTAGTCACAGCGTTGATGTTTCTTCTTCAGGTTCCATCAGGTGGAAGTCTTACCTGTCTTACCTTGCCCAGGTGAGGAGTGGAGACATGGCCCCGTGCAACCCGGAGCCCCCAGGGGCTCTTCCAGCCCAGAGGAATGGGAAGCTTCTTTTTTAACATTAACATAATCAGCAGGTCCTTGTCAATTGTTTTTCAGTTCAGGAAGGTCATATTTTTATTTTTGATTTTTTATAACCATGGACTTCATAATACTGTATTTCTGTACGTCTGTATTCTGCAGCTTCATGTGATGTTTTAAATTTTTTTAATTTAAGTTTTTACTGTACTGGGGATGATTCATTAGTGGTACGAGATGCCGGAAACCAGGATTTCAGAGAAACCAGTTTCGCTGCAGTGCTCGTTTTTAAAAAAAAAAAAAGGTTTCTGTTGAAATCACGGTATATGAACTGACGTCCATTTTGCATTTTACACGCAAAGCCGTTGGCAGCATAAAATGACTTCCTATGGCTCAAGCTGGGTCTCTGGTGAAGTCAAGGGACTCCCTGTAACACTGGGGACCGGAATGCATTTGAAGTGGAGGAGCAGAGAGCTGCACTAAAGATGAATAAAAAAATTACTCGGTGTTCTGGCGCCCAGGAATAATGTTTACAATATTTCTGTCAAATAACTGTGGATAAAACATTTGTCAATGTTTGTATAAGATATATTTTATTAAATAATTTTCCATGCTTTATATGTGATTTTGAGTAGCACCGTCATTACCATGCTTGCTATGAAATGTTTGCTTTGGGGAAAAATATAGTTAGACTACATAGCGCTGTGAGGGATGAATTTGATACTTTTGATACATGATAAAAATGTTGATACAAACAGTATATTTGTGTTTAAAAAGTTAACTTTTCTGCATATATCAGATATAGCATGTGTTACTGGAAAAGTCACACAAAGAAGTGGATGAAAGTGTGGGCGACTATTGATAAATCCCATTGCTTGCGACTGTGTGGATGCTCAGTCAAAGAGGAAGTGATTATTCTCAACATTAACATTGCTAACAGCACCTTCATCTGTACTAGCAGCAATGATGTGGTTATTTAACATTAGGAGGCTAAATAAATGCTTATTTTTATGACAACAAGCATACTATTGCTAAGGCTTAGACAACCAGATAAGGTTCATTTTATCGGAAAGTCTGGGTTATTAGACTTTCAGATGTAAAGAAAATATTTCTGTTTTAATGAGGACCCAATTTAACCGGCATCAGTTGTTCCAGACGCCAATTTAGGAAAACCTCACTTTTTATCAGCTTCACGGAACTATATTGTCTGTGTACACGTTATAGATAAAGAATAAAGTTGCTCCGAATGTTACGGTCCAGGAGGCGCAGTGCGAACTATGAATATAGGCTAAAAACTATTCTGTTAATAACATGTTCTAACTGAG
Source organism: Anguilla anguilla (assembly GCF_013347855.1). Classification (NCBI taxonomy): domain Eukaryota; kingdom Metazoa; phylum Chordata; class Actinopteri; order Anguilliformes; family Anguillidae; genus Anguilla; species Anguilla anguilla. Next base: position 3,845,436 of record NC_049203.1, read on the forward strand.
CCAGTTCTTATAGATTTCATTGCGCTGAGCTGAGCTCGGCTCATACGCTCTGGCTGTGATGCAACGTGCGCCGATTGTGTATTAGCGTCATCGATTCGCGACAGCCGGCAAGGCATGATTTTCGGATTTTCTGTTTCGGCAGGCGTGCTGGCTGTGTTGCAAAAAAGGTAAATGGTATCGATACATCCAGAACTTGGCAAAGAACACATACAAAACCGTAAGTGCGATTCTGAGCTTCTGCAAACCTAAGTTGCTAGCTATATTAGCACTGGCTAACCAAACAACATTAATTAGCGAAGATGTATGACATACTGTTTACTACAACTTCTTGCTTTCAAGTTAGTCATCTCTTTTAGTTATATGTCCTACTAAATCAGTGTTTAAATGGGAGAATCAGCTGTATTCCATTTTGCAAACTGCACGCCTACTTGTCAGCTAAATTAAAAATGTCTACCACGTCCCCAGTTATTTATCCTATATTATGCTGTCACCTTGGAAATGGTGCTAAGGACTACGTTTTTCAGGCATTTTCCGCTAACGATATGCAGGTCGGAATGTGGAGGTTGAGTGCGGTCCGCCACAAGGCGCGTCCAGACCGAAGTAATTTGGAGGAGTTCAAGTTCAAGCGACGAGAACAGGAAAAAGGTGAGAACTTCCATTTATGAGCAGTCCGTGACCACTTTTTTGGGTATACCTATCTACTCCTAGCAGGACACCCCGTTGTCTCTACAACAGCCTGAATTCTTCGCGAGATGAGGTGCTGGAAACATTCCTTGGAGGTTTTGGCCCATGTGACTCGATAGCATCACACAGTTCTTGCAGACATTTCGGCCGCACATTCATGCTGCGTACCCCACCTTCCACCTCATCACAAAGGCACTCGTTTGGACTGAGATGTGATGGGGACTGTGCAAGTCACTGTCATGTTCATGGAACTAGCTTCAGATGACGCACGCTTTGTGACGTTGTCCTGCTGGAAATATCAATCTGAAAAAACTTTGGCCAAACTTGTTCAAGCTAACATTCTCCTCTGACCTCTCTCACTAATAAGGAATTTTTGCCCAAAAAAAACTGCCACTCACTGGTAGCACCATTCCCTGTAAACTCTAGAAACTGTAGTGTGTAAATATACCAGGAGGGCAGCTGTTTCTGAGATGCTGGAACCACCACATCTGGAACCAGTAATCGTACTACGGTCAAAGTTGCTTTGAAAACGCATCTATCTTGCTCATTCTAATGTTTGGTCGAACAACAACAACAACTAAACCACTGCACAATTTCTGAATGCTTTATGTATTGAGTTGCCACCACGTGATTATCTGTTTGGAGGAGCAGGCTGATGGTGTACCTAATATAATGGTCGCTGAATGTATATGACCTTGTGCTGTGTGACCTCTGTGGCTCCCCACTCACCTGTAAAAACCAGGCGCTTTGCTTTTCCACACACTTATAGAGCTGAGGCAGGCGAGGAGGAATAAACAGCTGGTGAGTAAGCGGCACCTGCAGGAGGATGAGGAGGAGGAGGAAGAAGACGGGGCCATGGACACTGCTGGCAGCTTGCTGTCCAAGGAGCAGGTCAGGGTCAAACTTTAAAATAGTGGAGGGGTTCTGATTAGACGTCACATTAGGCAGAAGCTGTTTGGGGAGCACCATGTGCATGAGCCTATGATGACATTGCCAGGCATACTGTTTCCTGTGGTCATCGTGAGGTAAACTAGGAGCGTCAGGGATGCTAAAATCGAACATGGACTACATTTCACCTTCTAAAGACTCTAGACAACAGTAGCAAATATGGCAATATCCCAAACAAAGGAACTGAGGGTCAGTAGGGATCCTTTTACAGGAAGGACACACTGATGTCTGTGTGTTGTTAGTATATCTTGAGAATCACAGCACACTGTATTTTATAACCTCAATACCCATGTCCGCCAGGTGGTGGAGCTGTTTCGTTGCATCCAGCACAGTGGGGAGGAAAGGGTTAATCACCTCCGTGCCCTGAAGAAGGCCCTGCGAACCCAGGAGACGCAGCTCATCTTCATCAAGTAAAACGAAGAGCACCATCACACTCCTCACACTCACAGTCCTCTTCATTCTGAGAATTCACATCTTGGCAGGGGGGTAAAATGTATGCAAATGTATAAAATTACATTACGTTAACTCATAACCACAGGTATCCGTTTGCTCTGTGGACAACAGCGATACTACTGTGCTGTAAGAGTAGCTGTAAGCCTTATTGTAGGGTGGAGAACGGTAACAGCCTCTGTAACTGCATGTTCCCGAACAATAACAGAACAGTAACAGCTTCTGAAACCACACGTTCCAGAACAGTAACAGCCTCTGTAATCGTGCATTCCAGAACAGTAACAGCCCCTGGAACCATGTGTCCCAGAGTGGTAATGGACTGTGTTATCCTGAGTTCCAGAGTGGTAATGGCATGTGTTATCCTGAGTTACAGAGTGGTAATGGCCTGTGTTATCCTGAGTTCCAGAGTGGTAATGGCCCGTGTTACCATGCGTTCCAGAGTGGTAATGGCCTGTGTTGCCATGCGTTCCAGAGTGGTAATGGCCTGTGTTACCATGCATTCCAGAGTGGTAATGGACTGTGTTATCCTGAGTTCCAGAGTGGTAATGGCCTGTGTTATCCTGCGTTCCAGGCTGGAGAACAGCATGCAGGTGCTGGTGGGGCTGCTCAGTGGCTCGAATGCCCTCTGGCAGCTGGAGGCGGCGCACTGTCTGTTCCAGCTGTCCCACTCGCCCAATCCCGCAGCAGGCACCGCCTGCCTGCCTGCCACGCCCTACCTGCTCACTTACCTGTCTGGGCAGAGCGACAGGTTCACGGTAAGCGCAACCAAACCTGCTGGCCGTCACAGCTGCCGAAGGGGTGTAAGAAATTAGACTGGGGTGCACACTTACCCTCCTTATACCTGAGAGTGCGTGTGCTGTGTACATCTCTGACGGTTGTGATGCAAGCGCGCTGGTTATCTGACCGTTTTAATGTGCTTTCAGGAGCTTTGTCTCTACACGTTGGGGAACCTGTGTGCGGAGTGTGAGGCTGTGAGGGAGAAGCTTCTAGCGCAGGGGATCGTTCCAGCTTTGGCCAGCTGTCTGCAGGTGAGCGCAGGCCGGGTTCTGACTACAACAGCCATGGAGTCCTTATTTGTGTGCCACACTGAGCCCCACAGCTGTTATTACTGTTCTAGAGTTTTAAGGTCATGGGGTGTAACACAGGTGTGCCTTTGCCTGTCTGTCCATGTCTGACTTAGAGGCACAACCTGGCGGTGGTGGAGGCGGCAGGATTTACTCTCTCCCAGCTCCTCCAGGCTAAAGACGCTGCAGCCAACATTGTCCCGTGAGTCCCCCCGCCCCCCGCCCCCCGCCCCCCGCCCCCCGCCCCTCCTGCTCCTCCACCCTCCTACACCATCTGCTCATTTTCAGTGGAAGACTCCCAACACTGCCATGCATTTAATATCCGGTGCTTAAACCGCATTTAACTTGTGCATTTTCCCACCTCAAAATTGTCTCGTTTCTCTTATCGCTTGCTCCACTTTTGCATCCCGTTAGGCTCTTGTCTGATCTGGGGTCAGTCCCTGGCCATGACCGTGTGATCCTCTTCACAGGCTGGTCCTGGCTTCGGGTTTAACCCTTCACCTGCTGGCCGCGCTGATGCCCGTTCCGGAGTACGGGATGGGCGCGGCCATAGAGTGCGCCTGGTGTCTGCACTACCTGGTGTGCAGGTGAGGCCGCAGCGTTGGTGACCGTCGCTGAACGGACAAGGCTGGGTTATTTTATCCGTTTAACTCCATACTGTCCCTCTCCCCCCCCCCCTTTCCCCGCAGTAATGTGGATGATGCAACCCTTTCAGCACAGGGCGTTGTGTCCAAGTGCAGTTCCTTACTCATAACACTGGGTGGCGCTGTGGCCACGGGTAACACCGAGGAAGGTGTGGAGCTGGTAAGATGTCCTGATGACCTTGTCAGAACCCTGCTGAAGTTACTTGGTCATTTTTTTTTTTTTTAAACCATTACCCACCCACCCCCTCTTCCTTCCCAGCTGGTGTGGCCCCTCCTCCGCTCTTTGGGAAACCTGTTGTCGGGCTGCGGTTCGGGGGGCCTCCAGGCTCAGCTGAGGGACAGCCGGCTCCTCCCCGCCCTCTGCGTTCTTGCCCAGGCCTTCCTGAAGCCCCGCCCAGCCCTGGCCAGAGAGAGCCTCTGGGTCCTCAACAACCTGACGGGTACGCACGAGCCCCCTGGGGAAACGTGGTGGGCATCCAGTAACCCCAACATGGCCGCCCTGTTGTTTACCAACCTTAGCCGTTATAAAAAGGGGGTGAAAGGGTGAATGTTGACTGCTGATGCTGATGTCACTTCCTGCGTTCCCTCCGGAGACACGTTTCCAGTAACGGTGCCCGTTACTGCCCTTCTCCCCTCAGCTGGTTCCGGCGTTTTCTGCTCGGCTGTACTCTTCCTCAATCTGGTCCCGGCTCTGGTCCAGCTCCTGCCGTTCTCCCAGGGAATCAACTGCATGGTTAGTGCTGGCGTTTCCACAGGGCCTGGTGCCTTTCCTCAAGGCTGAGTCTCTGAAATGTTCTTTGTTACAGTAAGGAGGGCTGTTTTTTAAGTCGGCACTGGCTTCCCGGTTTGTTTCCAGGTACTACAGGTTCTGGGTAACATCGCTCACCAGGGCACGGAGTACTGCACCCGGCTGAATGGGGCAGGCCTGCTGCCAGCGCTGAGCGCCACACTCAAGATGGCCGACCCCGAAGTGGTGACACTCAGTCTGGAGGTGCTGGCCATGATGCTGGCCAGTAGCTCGGAGGTAACGGAACGGCCTTGGCACGCTGCCTTACTTAATTCCTCCGACCCATAAAATAAGCCAGCGAGTACACATCACATTGCACATCTCACAGCTCACAGATAACACTGACACCACTGTGGTTTAATCAGACTGTGCTGTGACTTTGCCAGTTAGCATTCTACTCCCTGTGTCAACTCAAAATTGTGTAGAGCATATTTATGCTCTAGATTGGCAACACTGGCACACAGCCACACACTGCCCTGACACTCGAAGATAACAACAGTGATGCTGACACTTTACCACACAGCTAGCGCAAGCTAGACTTGTAACTGTCCAGGCTTCCTTGGACTGAGTTGCTTTTGTGAACATTTGAACACAACTGCCTTGGGCGTTTGAAGCCAGTTCCGCCTTGTCAGTTGTGCTCCTTGCGTTCAGGTGGCTGAGGATTTTACAAAGCTAATGGGACTCCCCCTGCTGGAGGCCATCCAGTATAACAGCCAGGGCGAGATGAGACTTCGAGCGTCCTACATCCTGGATCACTACCTGACCTCACACAGTCAAGTGAAGGTATGATGTGTGTGTGTGTCTGAGTGTGTTCCACTGATATAGACCTAATTTGAAAACTGCCATATTCATGGTTTCTCATCACTGTCAGTTAGTACAGCCCTATCACTAAGTGGAAAGTATTCACTGTCAGATAATGTAGTAATTTTCTGTCTTACAGGTGGACACCCCTGCATTGTGACTCAACTGGGAACGAACTAATGAGAAGGAGAATTGTTTACGTTTCAAGAAATATTTCCGCAGATGCATTTGCGAACTACGTTGTGACCTGACATTCTACAACGGTTTTGCTATTCTGTGAATACATGTAGATCTTTGTATATATGCAAAATTATATCAACTCTTGAAATGTCATGCGGTGTGGCACGCTTGAATAAAATGCACGTTTTGTACGACTGCTCTCGCAGTTTTATTATAGTATATTATAGCAAGAAAAGTGTATAATTACAGAATGCATTCCAGTATAACACTCTAAATCTTGGGATTTGTAGAACCCCTTCCAACCCAAAGTCTTCATAAAACGAAGCCGTACTGAATTCCTGCTGATCGCGTGTCTTCATGGTTTGGCGTTGTTAAGGGTCTCCAGAGCCGTGGCTACTTGGTCAACATTCAGGTTGCTCAGAGCCACACTTTGCTCCTTTCCAAAATCTACAAAAAAACAACGAACAACGGTGTTCAAAACGGACGACTGTTGGCTATTGTCCGCCATATACTGCTTAACCAAGTCACGTATACACTTTAGTATTAATATAATGTATCACACTTTTAAAGCTCCTGCACCCCTTCTTACCGTATCTTCCCCAGAGTTTGGGTTGCACCCCGGAACATTCCCTGATCAAAATTGGGAAGTCGGGGTTAGCCTTCTTCAACGTTACATAGTGGTGCTCCACGAAATCCCTGACAACGAGATAGGTGTTAGTAACTGTTATAGCACTCTCGACACCGAACTTGTCATCAACATGTTTACAAACAACAGTTTTGCAGTACGAAGAAATGACTAGCTGTGCGATACAAATAAAATGTAGGTGACTGACATTAGTTTAGTTTGCTAGCTAGCTACCGCGTAGGGACTGGATCCTTTTCAGATGACATGTTTTTAGCTAGCGAGCTAGCGTTGGCTACAAGGTCTGCTAAAAGCCCTGCCTCTAGATTATGGTTCAGTTCCTTCATAAACACTGTCAATCGCTTTGAAGTTGATACGGGTAACTTGTTTTCTGGTTTCCACAAGACAACACTAACCTGGCTCCTTGACTTGCGGCTGATGTCTGACATAAATGTAAGCGAACCTCTCGGAGGTTTTTCGCAAGGTTAGCGCCGATGCTCCTCACAGTAGCGGCAGCCATGATGTTGTAGGTTTCCGAATCTCCGCCCGCACAGCTTTGAAAACCAATGACGTTTCTGGATTTAAGTCGTTCGTGAACTCTTACAGATTGACGTTTTATTTTAGCCAATCGTGTGGCTTTGCACCGAGTAAGGCTAAAGTAATCAATTATCACTAGAGGTCATATATCACATTTGGTGCGGCTATGTTCCCTGTCATTTCCGGTTTACAATCCAGGGCATCGGGATAGCTTTGCGTGTACAGATATCAAGATAGAGAATAGCCATTGTAAATATTTTGAGAAGTCTGTCGTTTAAAGACTCTCCATGATTGTGTTAATAGTATCGTACGTCATTTTAAACCATTAACTGTGTAGCTAAAATTTTTCTTTATCAAAGAGAAGTTCCTACTGTTCCGAGATGCCTGAGAGTAAGTTGTTACTGTTTTTTTTTTCAATCTACCAAACCAAGTGTAGCTATCACCGTAGGTTAGTTATTTATGAGCTACGAAGAGGGAATTTAGTTTTATATCATGCATTACATAAACGATCTAGTTGGTTTGCTTTGCCTTGAAGCTAGGTGGTTCGACTAAGTTAGTTGATTCACTGATTGTTGTTCAGCTCCGGTTTGAGCTGATAGTGTGTGTTGTCAGTTCACTTGGTTGAAAAATATTTGGACAATTCAGAAACGGTATTTGTCGTCTTGAATCAGTTCGCGTGTTGTTGATGGCTAGTTACTGAGTGACTGATGTTTTATTTTATTATTATGTTTTATTGGGCTTCATACACGAATGACTAGCGCAATGCTGCATATCGTGTATTCATAAAACATTAATTATTCTATTGAGGATGGTAGCTAGCTAACGGGGCAGCCCTGAAGAATGTTGCCGTGGCAAAGCTTAATTTCTGCTTGGCTGTATGTAAATAAACCGAAAAATGTGTTTGTTTTAAATACGCATCGTTTTTAATCCCTTACATTGCAGCCGAGCTATATTCCAATCCGTTGGCACCGGATAACCATGAAGTGGAGGACCACCGCTCCGCTCTCCAGTAAGTTTCATAATGCACTTCAGCGTGTAATTGCGTACATTTTTTGGATCGTGTGTAATCGATGTACTGCATTTTGAACTTACATTATCACCTCAGTTGAACGCTAGGAATTTTAACATTACTGTCTCAGTGTTATAGTTCCCATTCCGAATGATAAAGTTATGTGAACGGTTAAACGATCAAATGTGCTCAAGTAGAATATCCCATAAGCTTTTGGAACAGAGTCTACCTTCTGCGGGTGTTATTCTGGGCCAAATATGTATCTCTTCAGAACGTCCTTAAAAAAATCTTACATCTCGTCTAATGAGGTCAGATCTGAAGGGACTCTGCAGAATAACTTGCCAAGTGCGTATGCTATGATAAAGGCTCATTTCAGCTTACTGTTAGCTTCCTCTCCTGACACTCTGGAAAGTGGAACATTTGCAGATTAACCCAACTAATAGTTAGCTCTTGATTTTGAATCTGGTAAATTCCGTCCTGCTGTAATGCACAGACTGCTTGAAGGAAGCAATTAATACACGAACAGCTGTGAATTATCTTAAATTGCATTGGAGTTCTGTTTTACACAATTTGCCGATCTCCTGTATTCAAGATAATTGCAGTGTGAGAGCAGGATTTTCTGTTAATTGAAACATATCTTGCCCCTTTTCTGAAGTCTATTTTAGTGTGAAGTCATGCATTTAAAAACTAAGGTCTGACATTTCTGGAAACTTTGTTTGAAGGTTCTTGAAAAGTCATATCATTTTTTCATTAGGAATACTCTTGCCAAATGTACACCTGTGCATAATGCATGAAGCATGTCTTGAACACATTGCATTGCAGTTTTGGTAGATGATGAAAAGTGGAGCACATCATTGCCAAGCTTCCAGTCTCAGAAGACTATGTGATTAAGCTCCACTGTCGGACCTGCTGTGGAGGACCATTAATCACATTGCCTTTCTTGTTGCCCAGATCCAAGCTGACCAATGAGGACTTCAGGAAGTTGTTGATGACCCCGCGGGCCACACCATCCTCGGCCCCGCCTTCCAAATCCAGACACCATGAGTGAGTGGCAGCTGTTCACTGTGACTGTAAATCATGTATAGTACGTTCAGTTAACAGACAAACCGTAACTGGCAATAGCTGAAAATCGAATGGAACTCATGCCCTTGGTAATCTTCCATTGTGATCTTTACACTAACGCCTGTAGCATTGTGGTAGATTGGGTGTTATTGTTGATAGTAGTAAGTCTTAGCGGGGTACGAAAACCACCTCGGTCATGGGGAGGTGTATTGTGGGTAGAAACGCCAGAGAAAGTCCACACAAACCCTGCAGTGCCATTTTGTACGTTAAAAGGCTGTCAACGTGTTTTTGCCTTTATGTTGTACCCCTCGTAAGTTAGTAAGCTGCTTGCGTTGCCATTCAAAATTATGCTCACCCTTTTCTTTTTTTAATTACCCAGAATGCCACGGGAATACAATGAGGATGAGGACCCTGCTGCCCGCAGACGGAAGAAGAAAAGGTGACTCATTCTACACCTTTCTGATGCGCGGAACATAAGAGAGAAAATTGAACTCTGTCACCTAATTTTCACCCTGTGACATTTCCACATTTGAAATTTTCTACTGTGCCTGTGCTGGTTTTATAATGTCCACTAGCAGCAGCATATTCACATTGTCTAGAATAATCAGTCTAGAGTCTATCAGTTAACAGAATGTTCTGCACGTATTGTGGCGTAATTCATTTCAGCCAGCCATAACCTAAGCCAGCACACTGTATGACCACCCACGTACTGCATATAAAAAGCTAATAGAACAGTTGGTTATGTATTGATGTCACTTTGTCAATATTAATGCGGTTTTTCCTTCCATGTGAAGCATGAATAATTCTTTGGCTGAGAGGTTTTATTTTATGTGGGGATATGGCTTTGTGCGGTGTGGGATTATGGGATTTGTAGTTTTTTCTCTCTCTCATGCTGTGAGTTCCTCCCTCTCCGCACTGCCCCAGTTACTATGCCAAGCTGCGGCAGCAGGAACTGGAGCGGGAGAGGGAGCTGGCGGAAAAGTACAGAGACCGCGCCCGCGAGCGCCGCGACGGCGTCAACAAGGACTACGAGGAGACGGAGCTCATCAGCACCACCGCCAATTACAGGGCCGTGGGGCCTACGGCCGAGGCGTGAGTACCCCGGCCTCGCCGAGCGGGCACCCCAAAACCCACTCGCCTCCAACCGAAACACGGAGTGTGCATCCCAAATCACGCTCGCCTCCAACCGAAACGGAGAGCATTCACCTCAAATCACCTTCCCCTTCAATTAAAACACCAAGTACGTGCACCAAAAATCACTCTTGACTCCAACCAAAGCAGCGAGAACGTCCACCCCGAATCTCACTCGTCTCCAACCAAAATACAGAGAGTGTGTGCCCGAAATCACCTTTCAGAGATGGCTCTCATTTTCAGGATTCCTTCGGTAAAAGACAGCAGAGGAAACTGTTAAACAGGAAGCTAGATGTCAGTCCTTGTAGCCAATTCTGTGCATCCATCTTCATCCAACCAAAACACAATTCTGTTCTTCCTAACTCTTGACTGAATCTTTCACCGACCTTTTCCCCACATCTGTGGCCAGGGTGCTGTGCTGTTGATATGAAGGCATGCTGGGAGAATTTCAGGCCCTTCTCTGATTGGTTGTTCACTGTTCCCTCAGAGACAAATCCGCAGCGGAGAAGAGGCGGCAGCTGATCCAGGAGTCCAAGTTCTTGGGTGGTGACATGGAGCACACTCACTTGGTGAAAGGGTTGGACTTCGCCCTGCTACAAAAGGTCAGTCTGGGTTCAGGGGTCAAAGGTCAGCGACACAGCCTGTAGAATTTGTCTGTTCTTCTGAGCAGAAACCAGGAAGTGTGTACGGTGGCAGACTGACCACCTTCTGAAGGGCTTTTGTTGCACACCTCTTGGGTGTGAAGTATCCTGCCAAATAAACCATGCCTTGAATCTTGGCAGTTCCACTCCACTGATTGATGGGTGTCCTCAAAATGAAGTGAACATAGAGGTCCCAGGGTTCCTTGCATTTTCATGTCTGATGTCACAGCACGAGTGCACATGGACACGGGCAAGAAAGTGTACCAACTACTAACATGCTCAGAAAGTGTACTAACTTGTCCGTCTGTTGGTTGCTAGGTGAGGGCAGAAATCACCAGCAAAGAGAAGGAAGAGGAGGACATGATGGAGAAGGTTCAAAAGGAAGTCAAGTAAGGGATTTGGACTCTATTTCCCAGCAGCACGCACTGCTTCTTTACTTGTGTGACCGTGCCCTGTACTTTCCTGCATGTTTATGAGTGTAATGGTTTTTTTTTTTTTTTCTGCCGCCAGGAAAGACGAAGATCCAGAACAGAAGATTGAGTTCAAGACCCGCCTGGGTGAGCATGAGGAATATTCATGAGAGAAAAAAGAGATCAGCGTCTCTGTGGGACACGCGGGGAGAAAAAAGGCGAATAATAAAAATAAAAAATATTCTGAGGGGTGCTTTGCCTCGCTGCAGGGAGGAACGTCTACCGCATCCTGTTCAAGGGGCGTCAGTATGAGCGGAACGAGCTCTTCCTGCCGGGGCGCATGGCCTACGTGGTGGACCTGGAGGACGAGTACGCGGACACGGACATCCCCACCACCCTCATCCGCAGCAAGGCCGACTGCCCCACCATGGAGGTGAGCACGGGGCCCTGGAAACAGCGCCGTGGGCTGACCAATCGCAGAGGAGCTCTCTGCACGGTTCTGTGGTCCTAACGATCACACTACTGACCAATCACAGTGCAGCTCTGTGTGGTTCTGTGTTCCAAACGATCGCACTACTGACCAATCACAGAGCAGCTCTGCACAGTTCTTTGTTCCTAACGATGTGATCACATCAACATGGGTTGATTAGGGCTGAGGACTGTTAACACTGGTTGGGTAATTTTTCACCACGCAGCATATCAACCATGGAATGTGAAAGTGTAGGAATTGGAGTAATCCGTAATAACTGGACACCATTGTCCCTTTTTGAACCATTCTCCCACCAGGCCCAGACTACACTGACCACCAATGACATCGTCATCAGCAAGCTGACACAGATCCTGTCCTACCTGCGGCAGGGGACGCGCAACAAGAAGATGAAGAAGAAGGAGAAAGGTACTGACCACACAAGAATGATGTCATAAACAGGAGTAGAAAAATCTTTGAACTAGCCTCCATTTTTGTAGTTTCAAACCTGCTCTTCTGTAGGTGTAAATAATTTGTGTTGGATCTATTGGTCACAGTCTAGTTATTACGTCACACAAATGTTTCTCTTTTCAAAATGTCTTCTCTTTTCCCAGGGAAACTCGATGAGAAAAAGCCCCCCGAGGCTGATTTGGGGTAAGAATTTTACAGCTGAGCCGCTGTGTTTGTGTTTGTCTCGAGACAATTTCTGTTCTTCAGTTGTTGATTTCTTTTTTTAAATGAAGTAAAATTTAAATTTATTTAAAAAATAAATTAGCAATAGCATATGGTGTTTTCAATTGCTTCTCAGCATAGAATCGAGAACTCTATTGGAATTCTTTTCTCTGTAATAGTCATTATTCCTACCTTTATGCCAGAAAGTAATTTAAATTTTCATCCCCAACTTCAACCTTGAAACAGACCGGAGAGATTGGTTTAGATCGGAATTTAATGGAGGGTTTTATTAGGAGCAGCCAGCCGCTGATCTTCAGATCCACACATATTTATGAGTCGTTTGCTAGCTGCAAGCAGAGCGTGAAATTCTCAGACTGCCTTCCTGTCTCCTCCCCCCCCCCCCCTTGTAAAAAAAACAGCATCTTCGACGACATCGGCGACTACATCCCCTCCTCCTCCAAGGCCATCCGGGAGAAGGAGAAAGAGAAGGAGAAGGAGCGCTACCGGGAGAGGGAGAGGGAGCGGGAGCGCGAGAGGGAGCGGGACAGGGAGGAGGAGAAGCGGCGGAGGAGCTATTTCGAGAAGCCCCGAGCGGACGACGAGGTAAATCGGGAGACTGAGCCTCGCCCCCCGCCCCGCGGGCGTCTGTGTCCTCGTGTTCCTCTCCCCAGACTCCCCCCAGTGACTCATTTTATTAGCTCGACGTCAACAGCAACCTGTCACTTAAAAGGTGGAATAAAAATGGCTCATTGCTTTTAATTGAGGCGCAGAACTAATCTCGTTGCTTTCTGTTTGTCTCGACAGGCTTTGGATATTGAGAAAGGTAAGGATGACCACAGCTCCCTGTACCTTTATATGCGGTGATGCTGCGTCTTACACAGCACTGAGGTTTACTTGTACAGTCCCCTTTAACTACACCTGCTTCAGCCTGCTATGCACTTAACCAGAGTATGCTCATAAAAGGAGTAAGTGTGTAAGTTTTAAGTCAGTGTGTTATAAATGAGAGGAATGTGAGTATGCATCCACATCATGTGCAGTTATAAGGCCTGGGCTGTGTGCAGTTATAAGGCCTGGGCTGTGTGCAGTTATAAGGCCTGGGCTGTGTGCAGTTATAAGGCCTGGGCTGTGTGCAGTTATAAGGCCTGGGCTGTGTGCAGTTATACGGCCTGGGCTGTGTGCAGTTATAAGGCCTGGGCTGTGTGCAGTTATAAGGCCTGGCCTGTGTGCAGTTATAAGGCCTGGGCTGTGTGCAGTTCTAAGGCCTGGGCTGTGTGCAGTTATAAGGCCTGGCCTGTGTGCAGTTATAAGGCCTGGGCTGTGTGCAGTTATAAGGCCTGGGCTGTGTGCAGTTCTAAGGCCTTGGGCTGTGTGCAGTTATAAGGCCTGGGCTGTGTGCAGTTATAAGGCCTTGGGCTGTGTGCAGTTATAAGGCCTGGGCTGTGTGCAGTTATAAGGCCTGGGCTGTGTGCAGTTATAAGGCCTGGCCTGTGTGCAGTTATAAGGCCTGGGCTGTGTGCAGTTATAAGGCCTGGGCTGTGTGCAGTTCTAAGGCCTTGGGCTGTGTGCAGTTATAAGGCCTGGGCTGTGTGCAGTTATAAGGCCTTGGGCTGTGTGCAGTTATAAGGCCTGGGCTGTGTGCAGTTATACGGCCTGGGCTGTGTGCAGTTATAAGGCCTGGGCTGTGTGCAGTTATAAGGCCTGGGCTGTGTGCAGTTATAAGGCCTGGGCTGTGTGCAGTTCTAAGGCCTGGGCTGTGTGCAGTTCTAAGGCCTGGGCTGTGTGCAGTTCTAAGGCCTGGGCTGTGTGCAGTTATAAGGCCTGGGCTGTGTGCAGTTATAAGGCCTGGGCTGTGTGCAGTTATAAGGCCTGGGCTGTATACGGGGAATGCTGACCCTGCTCTCACCCCTGCCGCTCTCTCGCAGGTCCAGCATCAGTGAAGGACCAGATCAAACTGATCAACGAGAAGTTCGCGGGAGCAGCGGCTGCACAGTGGCAAGGCCAGGAGACATATCCTTTCAGCACCTGTCGCTCTCTGTTACGCTCTCTCCCCATCTCTCTCTCTCTCCCCCTTCTCTTTTCATCTCTCTCTCCCTCTAGCTTTCTCTCGCTGTCTCTCTCTCTGTCTCTCACCTTCTCTCTATCTCACCCTTTCTCTCTCTCACTCACTCATTCTCTCTTTCACTTTCTCTCCATCTCTCACTCTCTCTCTTGCTCTCTCTCTCTCTCCCCCCCCCCGTGTTAATTTTAATGGATGCGGTCGTGCTGTGGAACTGGGCCGTTGCTGTTCGGTGTTTATTCCTGTGAACGGGCTCGCGGTTCTTTCCTTGACCGCGGGACACGGCCGGCGTGCGGCGCGAGGAGAAGAAGCACGTGGGGGACTTCTTCGGCATGTCCAACAGCTACGCAGAGTGCTACCCCGCCACGTAGGTCCACAGCCCCGCCCGCCAACCGCGCTACACCCAGTATTACTGCAGCCCGCCCGCCAACCGCGCTACGCCCAGTATTACTGCAGCCATTACCACACACATCCGTTACACCCAGTATTACTGCAGCCATTACCACACACACCCATTACACCCAGTATTACTGCAGCCTGCCTGCCAACCGCGTTACACCCAGTATTACTGCAGCCAGTACCACACAGCTACTGCACATGGTGGGTAAAGGATGGGTTTGTATGTGTTAGGCCTGAGAGCAGGTGAGTGGTCCACACATGGACCTGTCACCATGGGAACCCCTGGCTTTCTGAGGTAGAAACGCATTAATTACACTGGCTGAGGTACCCCCACCCCCCTTTTTATTTCTTGGCCTGTCCGGTTGGGTTTAGTGTGTGCCCTTCTGTTCCCTTCCTTACGTTTCCTTCTCTCTCCAGGATGGATGACCTGGCTGTGGACAGCGATGAGGAAGTGGACTACAGCAAAATGGATCAGGTGTGTCCCCGTTTTCTCATCCCCGCTGTATCACGCCAGATGCGCATCTCCTACTGCGGACTGACCTATAAGGAAGTGTGAGGATTCTGGGACATGTATTTTTAATCAGAATCTCTGGGGCATCTCTATCTCTGGTAGTGGAAGCCATTTTGCAGGGTTTTACTGGTTCAGTGTGAGTGTGTCCGTAGTCTCAAGGAGAAGATGAATGTTTGTTTTTTGACCCCCCCCCCCCTCCCCCATCCCCCCTCCGTCTCCAGGGTAACAAGAAGGGCCCTCTAGGTCGCTGGGACTTTGACACGCAGGAGGAGTACAGTGACTACATGAACAACAAGGAGGCGTTGCCCAAGTACTGAACTCCCCGCACACACACACATAACACACACGTGCGCTCGCACACACACACACACACACACACACACAACACCCACGTGTGCTCGCACACACAGCCTGACTGTACGCGTGCACACGCACACACTCATAACACACACGTGCGCTCGCACACACAGCCTGGCTGTACGCGTGCACACGCGCACACGCCCCCACAGCGAGTGACATCTGCTCTGTTTGTCCCTTCAGGGCTGCCTTCCAGTACGGGATTAAGATGTCCGAGGGGAGGAAGACGCGGCGCTTCAAGGAGACCAATGAGAAGGCGGAGCTGGATCGGCAGTGGAAGAAGATCAGCGCGGTGCGTGGGCTGCTATTGGCTGGTTTAGGAATGGGTCTTGACCGATTCGAACAGCCATTTTGTGTTAAAAAAAATTTTTTACGCAATTAATCACATCTTATTTTGTCCGTGGCTGACCCCAGAGGTCCAGATCTGTGATCTGATTTTCCATCTATTATTCTGTCTGTAACCACTTTAATTAATACCATTAATTAAAATGTATGACAAGCTCCCACGTTGACTTTGACAGCCCTGTTGTCAAGTGAATAGGTCTTCGGAAGAACGATGTGAATGTGGTGGTGAAGCGGATCAAAGTCTGGTCTCAACAGCCGTGTGCATTATGGGATATCAGACAGGGGAGCTAAAGTGCCAATTTTTTTCTTGTTTTTGCCTTTCACAGATCATCGAGAAGAGGAAGAAAATGGAGGCAGATGGGTGTGTAGCATTTTCATCTCTCTGTTCATAATTTTCATTCCGTCTCTGTCTCTCTGTGAGGAAATGTGTGCGACGTGCACTGTGATAATGATGATGTGGCGAAGGGCCTCCTCACCTGTGTGGGTGTGTGTGTGAGTGTGGGTGTGTGCGTGAGTGTGTGTGTGCATGCATGCACGAGAGTGTGTGTGTGTGAGGGAGTGAGTGTGTGTGAGAGAGAGAGAGAGGGTGTGTGTGTACAAGAGAGAGAGATAGGTGTGTGCGTGCTTGTTACGTGTGTGTGTGTGTGTGTGTGTGTGAGAGAGATAGGTGTGAGTGTGTGTGTGTGTGTGTGTGTGAGAGAGAGATAGTTGTATGTGTGTACATTTGTGTGTGTGTGAGGTGTGCGTGTGAGAGAGAGAGATAGGTGTGTGTGTATGTGCGAGAGAGAGAGAGAAGGGTGTGAGATAGAGAGATAGGTGTGTGTGTGTGTGTGTGTGTGTATGTGTAAGAGAGAGAGAGAGGTGTGTGTGTGTGTGTGTGTGTGTGTGTGTGTGTAAGAGAGAGAGATAGGTGTGTGTGTGTGTGTGTGTGTATGTGCAGTCTGAGCACTTAAAGCTCGGACAGCAGGAGTAATGAGTTGTCAGCAGTGAGCTGTATTGCACCGTTTCCAATTTCTGCCCTGCAGAGAAACCTGCCACTGCTCAGTATAACCGTTCAGATGGAGCATGTCGCGTTCAAATGGGGTTTGAGGCGGTGCTGTGGTAGAAAGGAACGATTGCTCTGCCTTTCCGAGCCCAACCGCTTCTTGATATGTTTACAGATCTGTGCTTTTTTTCCGTTTGTTTTCTTTTCTTTTTTTTCTTTTTTTTAAAGCTGAGACCCCGGTTCTTGTTAATATGGCCCCTCTGCATATTTTAAGTAAATTTTCCTTAGGGAGCTTAAATTAAGAAAATAGTTGAGTCCCAAGAATTGATTCCTTCGCAACTCCCCTCCACAAGCTTACTTGGTATATACGGTCGTCTGCACCAGCACCGAATTGCGCTCCTGTCAAATTTGATTTAAAACAGTCGAGCACAGTTCCAATCCAATTTTCTAGTCTATTTTCCGTGGTGTCAGACACGATGCTGAACTCCCTAAAAGAAAAAGAACGAACAAACATTATTTGCATCGTGATTTAGTCTAAGGCCATTTGCGGCTTACTCCAAAAAACGTCTTGGTTCTGTGATTTGAGCACCAACCACACTGGAAATCATCCAGAATGGGTTTTTTTTTTGTTGTCGTTGTTTTTTCCATTTTGGAAACCCATTTAGTTGTTTAAAGACCAATTTTCCATAATTATGTTTAGCAAAGACATTGGTATGAAATATCTGAGAACAGAGATGTGCAAATCGTATTTCTTGGGTTTCACTGTAGTCTAATGTTTACTTACCTCTTCTTGTTACAGGGTTGAAGTGAAGAGACCTAAATACTGAAGATCTATTGTGCTAATTTGTCCTTGTTTTACATTTAACTTTTAAGAAATTGACATCTTTGCTATGGCTGTTTGCCAATAGAATATTTGAACTGCAATACCTTGTATGCTATGTTTGATTTATGTTAGAAAAAAAGTAAGTCACGATCCCTAATATCGTCTTACTTTTTAGTATTATTTTTTAGAAGAAAAAAAATATCTTGATGTAAAGGAAAATTAGATAAAGGCTTTAATTGGCTGTGTACGTGAAATGCCTTTTCTGAAACCGATGGATGTTTGTGATTGTATGTGAGATCCAATAAAATTCTTATTAATAAAACTACTCTGTTGTACCTTATGTGCGTATGTCCTTCTGCGTGTCATGCCAAAACACGATGAGGCTTTTTTTGACTGTAGTATAATTAGGCTACCCAAAATATTGCCCGTGGAAAAAAAAGTAGAAATGGTTCAAACCTCTTACAAAAATGACAACCGTGTTGGCCATATCTAGTGTCTTACGGACCTGCGGTAACCCAGTGTGTAGCTAATTTAAAGGTACAAATTGCGTTTTTTCCCCTCGAGACATTATAAAACTATTAACTGCCGTTGGTGTAAACCCAATGTGCCAGGTGCATCAAGCCATAGAATTAATGGTGGCACTTTGATAATTAAGAAGAGAGAAAAAGTATTCAGATGCATTAAAAGGTGTCCAAGTGAGCATCTGTACAATGTCTGTATATGTCCCATTTGTTAAGAAATAAAAGATTTAAAGATCATATACATCATATTCGTATGCAGTTTTTATAAACGGTATATAGAATGAAGTAGTGGATAGAACAATGTACGGTTCTGTGCTTCCCGTGTTACACCCAAATGGGAAATCGAAATAAAGAGTGGTGTTGCCAGATTGGGTGCCAATTGCATTATTTTATGTTATTGTTCGTGGAAATTGTTACAATTATCATAATTTGGTGTTTTTTTTTTTTTTGGGGGGGGGGGGGGGGGGGGGGGTTAATCTTCATATTTCAGCTGTGTTTGTCACCACATTGGTGGATATCTCTAAAATTAGCTGTTATACAGACCGCCGTCTATTCGTATTTTTTGTATTTAAAAAATTGGGATTTTTTTACAAGATTGGGAAGGTTAACTTTTTACAAATCTGACAACGCTGCCGAAGAGAGGGCAAAAACCTGGCAAAAACACGTTTTTTTTATCCAGCGATGGCGCCATGGAGTCCAAGCTAAGCGGGAATGTGGGAGATCCATCTGGTCTAGCTCTGAAGATGTATCGACAGCAGGTAAATGAGATGAAAAGATATGTGCTTGGTTATCTAGGAAAGGAGTAAACTATTATGGTTACTTTCATTATCCATTATTTACGAGTTGGAACTTTCCAACAGAACGGTATGCTTTAGCTAGGTAGACAAAGCGATAATGCGCTTACGGTGGGTAGTTGGCTATAGCTACTGTAAAAAAATTAAAAAACACCATACAGACACATGTTACTTACTGGAAGTTATTTAAGTGTATTTTTATTGTAAATATTCTGTATTTGTACAGGAGATATCTAATCGTAAGTCGACCGGAATTCATGAGACTTATGCGCCCCAGAAAGTTCAAAAGTAATGTCGTTTAAGCGTCAATGTATGGATAGCTGTCAGGTTAGTGCAGCCTTATTAAATAGACTTTTAAGCCTTCTTGATTATTTATTGGTAACAGTTCACGTGTAACCAGTGTAACACGAATCGTTATGCAGGTTTTTTTTATATTTTTTATATAAGATAATTTATTGACTTGGGCGTTTGACTGACTACATTTCAGCACGTTTTTGAACTATATTGATATCGTATTTGTGGAAGAGCGATCACAAATTATGATTATGACTTTTAAGTAAGGATCGACACTCTTGGTGTAACATTTGATTAGCGAGTATGGTCACGAATTTTGTTTTGTTCAATGTAAAGTGAAATTATTTACGCTTTGCTATAGTTACAGCCGAGTATTTGAAATATTCTGATTAATTATAAAACTAGGCCTTTAGTTTTCAAGAAGCCGAGCAACTGCTACTGCACGCTGAGCAGAGAAAGCTAGCTGAACTAGAGGCAGGGTTTAGAATTGAATATTGGGAGAGATACTTCCGAGTGTATTCGTTATTTGACGGGCTGGGTGGATAGTCTACCTCTGTAGCGACACTTCATATGGTATAAATGGCTAAATATATTAAATATTAACTTTAATTGATAACGATAGCTTTTTCATAGTGAGCTAACATTGTTCACTCGCGCATTCGTGAACCTGCCTGTGCTCTGCCTGTATCAAAGCGTCCTCTCGTGGCAAACCAGGGAATTGCCCGCATTTCTTCTGTCCGCGCTCAGGTCCATAGGATTTATGAGGCAAATAAAGTTAATAGGTAATAGTAACTTGCTAAATTCATATTTACCTTGAGTTGAATTAATTAATATATCCTGAGCTATTAAGACTGTATTATTGACAAGTATTGTGTAGACGTACAATGTTGCTGGTTATCAGTATTACTCTGCTATGTAGTGGTACCTATGGTCAAGTATGTTGTGGGCGACGTTTGAGGGCAACTTTTGCCCACCTGAACGTCAGCCTCGTTAGCGCAGTAGGTAGCGCGTCAGTCTCATAATCTGAAGGTCGTGAGTTCGATCCTCACACGGGGCATCGTTTTTCGTTTATCTTGATTTCAAGTTTGGTTAACTTTGTTCATGCCACGCATTTGCCCGAAAATCACCGCGGTCTGTACCGCAGTCGTTTCTGGTGGCAAACTTCTTTGCGGGCTAGCCAACCAGGAAGTTAGTGCTGTTAAAATGTAACATTCGCTCCAGTCACCAATACAACACGTATACACAACTCAGTTGCATTTTGCTGGCTACATACATAACCTACAATTAATTGTCAGTGAGGTTTATGGATAGGTTTATTTATCAGCCTGGATCTTATAAACCTTTAGTTGGTAATGGTTAGCTATGTTGCTTAACATATCTAATCCTAGCTGGATAATGTAAATCGTACATATTTGAGGACTTCTTGCGGTGGAGGCATTCAATAGAAGTGGCTTGGGTTCTTTCCTTTTTCAAGCGGTTTACAGATTGTAAACCAGATTGTAGATTGCTAGATGGCGCACTCACACTTTGGTTTAAATTGTACTTTTTATCGCTAGATGGCGCAATATTACTTCTGTGCAGTTTTACCGGTCGAACGCGGATTATGCTGAACCCTGTCAAGCAAGGTATGACTCAAACTTTAGTTGCTTTAATGAATGAACTTGTGAATGTGATATTTGACATTAATTGTGAAATATGTACACTGTGTTGTTTTTTTAGCAGTGCACGTTGCATTCCAGTGCTACGCAGTCGCTTAAGGGCAAGCAAAGTTCAGCAGGCGTTTGAAGGAACATGTGGGCCCCCTGCATGGGAGCCTCGTTAGCGCAGTAGGTAGCGCGTCAGTCTCATAATCTGAAGGTCGTGAGTTCGATCCTCACACGGGGCATCTGCTTTTTGAAATGGCAGTGCATCTGCTCCGCTTTTTAAGTACGTATGCAAGGATAGACGCCAGCACAAACCCGGCAAGTAATAAACCTGCTTCACGTGCCTAACCCATTGCATTCATTCAAAAATCTTGCTGGAGGAAATGTTGTGTCTAATGCCTGTTCTGAGTGCTGCAGTATATACTAGAAATACTAATCTGGGCTTGAAGATTGTTCTCGATCAGTACCCGTTATTAAGATGGGTATTTTATTCACATAAAAATGTTCCTATTACCCTGACTAACCCATTTGTTTCGCTCATTTTCTTTAGTTTGTTGTTGTTGACGGTGTTATTTTTGTTGTAGTTTTACTTGGGTGTAAATAATTACACTTCATCCATAAAAGATTATAGGGATTACACAAAAGGGTTCTGTCTGTGGTAATGAAGGTTGCATTGCCCTTTTTAAAAAATATTTTTGATTCATTACCGCCTAAGAACTGGGAATTCATTTTTGTCCGCTGTATGGGACAGGAGTCTCTGGTCTTTATCTCAAGAACCATGTTATTCCATTTTCCTGAAACCTACAGGACATGGGACATTCGATAAAAATAAAATCATATTTTTTAAAATACTTTGAGTAAAAAGATTTTTTTTTACCATGCAAGATGTATTGTATCTGTGTATTACCATGCAAGATGTATTGTATTGTATAGGCTACAAGTTGTATTCTGTTGAAAAATGCTTGTCAATTGAAAGTTTTTCTGTCGGGTCTCAGGATGATAAGCAATGGTAACTTTTTTTAGCATTAGTTTTAAAGAGTTGGGCCTTTTATGTGTTTGTTTGTTTGTTTGTTTGTTTTTAGAGTTAAACCTTTTAACTCCCACAGCAGGAGTTTTCTACACAACCGTTTTGAGAAGCTCAAATCCCAAGTCTGTACCGTTTAGAATGAGTGGTGTGGTTGGGCACTTAAAGCACTGTGAGCAAATAATCCCTGTTTGATTTAAGTGGGGCTTGATGCAGTGATTGCCCTAAATCTTGTGAACTGCAAATTTCGCTTGAGGGAAAAGTGAATGGGGACGTTGCATAAGTCCAGCAGGCCTCTAAACTCTGTGTGAATCCGGAGAGAGAGAGAGAGAGAGAGAGGGAGAGAGAGAGAGAGAGAGGGAGGGAGGGGGAGAGAGAGAGAGAGAGGGAGAGGGAGGGAGGGAGGGAGGGAGGGAGGGAGAGAGGGAAGCAACAGGATCTTCAGGTTGATGGAGCATCGAGGGGGTTGATGGAGGTGTCAAAGATCAAAGGTTAGTGCCATGGCTCGGATGGGTTTGTGGGGGGGGGCGGGGGGTCAAGTCAGAATGAGGGATAGCCAATCAGCCAACTGGGGTCCAATGTGTGTGTGAGTGAGTGTGTGTATGAGAGCATAAATTGCTTAGGAGGATATTTGTGAGTAGTGCATTACAGTACACTATGAACCATACCATACCGTGGTATGGCGAACAACATCAGATTTGGATTTTTGGGTAATCGTGAATCCTTCAAATGGAATTACAGTCCCGTGTGAATATTTAGGATAAATTAAGTTTCTTTTTTTCTTTTTTGTCCTCAGGGCCAAGAAAAGAATTCCTGAAGAATGCCACACATCACGCTCTGTCGATAAGCTGCTGTTCGGTGATAATGGTGGAATTCTTTTTGGCTGAAAAGTTAGTGTGGGTGCCATGGAAATGTGCCAGTGAACATAAAATCCACCGTTCCAAAAATCAAATGACACTGATAGAGGTATTTAAAAAATGTGGCATGATGTCACATTTTACCAAGGCTCAACTCTTCTCACTTAACTGGACTGGGTGACATCACTAGTACCCGTCCTGGAGGTGGGTCTTTAAGTGCTGTTAATGATACTTTCCTTTGGTACGTGATAATGCATATTTGGTTGCGTCTTTAGAATCTTTGGACATTAATGCTGTAGTCTTTAGTCAGCGAAGGTGACTGTCGTCTTCCACTTTACAGCAGGGGACTGGTGTAAATTGCTGTCATTGGCTGTTCTTCTACGAGTGATGATACGAGTCACCTCATAACATGAGCCATGTTTGGGTTTTTTTTAATACACGCCCACACTGCCACCCACTCGAGTACTCATACCGCAGAGACATGTCACCCAGCAGGCGTCCTGCTCTTACCGGCTGTTTCCGTCTCTGAAAGCGCAAAGCACCATGGGTGCTGAGTCTTCAGCGGGATGTGGTCAGGGCACGCAGACCTGCGATGATGCAATCCGTCTGCCGCGAAGAATGGAACGCGGAATCTGAAGGGCACAATCGAAGCCGTCTAAACATTCCGTGGCCGTATCCGCCGGAGGACTGTGGAGGAGGTCCACGGCAGCCCTGGAGATAAAAAAGGGCTTCTCTTCCTTAATTGAAGAGCTCAGAACTCAAGTGGCAGAGTGCCTCTTAAATCTCACTTCTGGTGTCTTTTGCTTGGGTCCTCGAGACCCAGGATTGAGGTGTGTGGGACTGCTGCCACGAGAACAGCTGGGTATATGACGGTGTGTTCACGGAAACGGCAGTTTGAAGTTTGCCAGCTCTTTGTTAAAATACCGTCTTTGGAGGCACCGTGTAAAAATGTCAGTTGTGACTGGGTAAAGGAGAACGATCCTGATGAGGTTCAGTGACGTCTAAACTTGGGCGAGGGCTTGAGGCTGTGCGTGCATTTATGTGTGTGTGCGTGTGTCCATCAAGGGCGTGGGTTTAAATGATTTCATGTGTTGAGCAAGCTCCTGGGACCAACTGCGGTCTCCACGGAAACGCAGCCTACAAAAAGACTGCATTTAGAATGAGGCCTGCAGCGAAGGGGTACCGCCCCGGGTTCGGGACAGGAGGCCGAAACTTACCCAGCGGCGCTTTCACCGCTCCGCGTTACCGCGGTTACCACTAAAAGACGGGAGCCGGGAGCCGAGAGTGAAGGAACACAGACCTTTCTTGTGACCCCGGTCCCCAGGAGTGAGGTAATTTCTGATAAATGTTCTGACTCGGATTTCTCAGGCTTGCTTGCGCAACACTGGGTCTCTTGAGTCAGAACCAGTAAATCAGCAGACGGTCCACAGCACACCTCCCCCAGAGGAGGACCATGGGGACGTGTGTGTGTGATGTAACCTCAGTGCGGGACACTCCCCCTGTGCTGGCTCCAGTCAGTCGCCCCGAGTCCACCCTGTCATACCATTATATATGGGGCCTGGGGTGGCAGTGTAGTATAATGGGTGTGGAATTGGTTTTGTAACCGATAGGTCAGAGGTTCGATTCCCAGGTAGAACACTGCTGTTGTGCCCTTGAGCAAGGTACTTAACCTGAATTGCTTCTGTATATGTATTCAGCTGTGTAAGTGGATGCAGTGTAAATGTTATGTGAAGCTGTTGTGCAAGTCGCTCTGGATAAGAGCATCTGATAAGTGTCTGTAATGTTATGCCCCGTCGCTGAGGGAAATGAAGCAGTAATTCTGGGGTAGGGTGGTTAGCCCACAGTTTGGGAGGAGTGCACTGACTCACTCACTCCGGCAGCGTGACGCCATGGAAACCCAAAGCCTTAAAATTCTCTCGCTGATGTTGGACTTTTACCAGATCCTCCAGCTGGGCTTGGGACGCACTGTTGTGCGTACTTAAACAGTGCCGGTGACACCACATGTACAGACTGTGAGGTTCTGATGTCATAGGCAGTGTCATGAGTAGTCTTATCTTTTACCCCAATTAACCAGGAAGGTTTGCTCTATTTGTCATGAGAGGCTTACGAAGTCTATTTATCTGGGGTCCTCCCCCCCCCCCCCCCCCCCCCCCAACTCGACTGCCAAATTCCAATAGCTGTCCCACAAGGAACATGTGTTGCAGTCACATTCAGTTCTGCTGGTTTTAACATCTCTCAATCATGTAAAAGGGTATTATGTCATGAAAATTTCTTCCCAGCAGTAGGATTGTTTTGGGGGTGGGTGGGTGGGGTGTGGGGTATAGTACATTGTGAATAGACATTTTGTGTGGTGTGTAACACCAAAATGTAAAGTTTTACCTTGTGCATTTCACTGGTGCAAACACAGTTGCCAATCAGTTAGCATGATGCTAGTTGTGTATCCCTTTCGCATTACAACTGCCACTACTGTTGGGACAGGGGGAGCGCCTCTCTCTCGCAAAGCAAAGTCTGCTGCATCTAAATTTCCTGCCCACTCATCAGTTAGTGTTCCATTCCAACACAAGCCACAGCCTGGCATTCACACACACACACCACAGGATCTAAAAACGTTAAGAGTCGTTGCAGCCCCTGTGGAATTTTGGGTGCATGTGTGGACATGGCAGCAAACTCACTTCCTGTGTGGGAGGCTTTACACTGGAACACTGACACATTCGGTTCGTACAGAGTTCTGAAACCCTGAGCTGCATTTATGAAACTCATTCCGTTAGTCAGTTAAGAGGAGAAAGGGATGTGATAGTACAGTAGGATGAACAGCTGGAAGATGGCAGGAACTATAAAATGACAGAGACTGGAATTCAGGGAATGAGTTTCTTGCTGCACTGCACTTGGATTTTGGATCTCGGTCAACTTTCAGATTTGGAAACATCAATTTGAAAAGTTAATCCAGAGGGTCCCAAACTCTGTCTTGGGGAAGCCCTGTGCATTTCTTTCGACCCCTGCCCCTCGTAAACCACATTATGGGGACCCCCTGTCTCATGAACCACATTATGGGGACCCCCTGTCCCTCATAAACCACATTATGCCTCCCCCGCGCCCCTCAACCACATGCAGAAATAACAATGCATGGCATGAACCATAAAATCCCCATGTTCATATTGTGCTTCTGGTGCTACATTACATGCAATTACATAGAAAAAAGGTTAATTATTTTAAACTTAGCAACACAAAGACTGAGGTGAATCAATAGGCTCTTGATTGATGACACTGGACACCTTTCCAGGAAAAGTAAGAAATTAAATGTGTTCAGCAACATAATTAGAAGCCTATTGATTAACCTCTTGTCTTTCATTTGATCCAGAAATAATTGTTACCTTTATGTAGCTAATTGTTTGCAATATAGCACAATGTAAACAAGGAATTGGCTTATGAGGGTAAATAATCCTAAACATAAGCACCTAATTAAGAAAAACTAACACCTTGTTAAAATTATTGGATTTAAATTGTGGTTGGAATAAAAACCAGCATAAACATTTGTGCCAAAGACCGAGTTTGGAACCACTGATTTAATTCAATCCAAACGACGAGGCTTTATTTTAGAGTGGTCTAAAATCTGATTAATAAAATCGCTGGTTCTATGCTTAAATAAGTTGTACTATGCTT
This sequence comes from Anguilla anguilla, assembly GCF_013347855.1. Classification (NCBI taxonomy): domain Eukaryota; kingdom Metazoa; phylum Chordata; class Actinopteri; order Anguilliformes; family Anguillidae; genus Anguilla; species Anguilla anguilla. The sequence goes on from NC_049203.1 coordinate 3,871,813, forward strand.
ACTATTTTCGTTGGTTTCCAGAAGTGTTATCTGGAAATTAAAGGTAAAGCTTCGGGAACTCACTTTCCCTCAGTGAATCAGATTTGAATCCAGACTAGGCTCGTGCTAAAAACGGCCATGATTAGCCTACCGATATTTTATTTCCAGACAGGAAATAAAATTTAATTAGCCGGCGAAGAAGCAAGCACCATACCAAATTAGTGCCCTTGGACATTCTTACTTAACCTAAATCGTAATAATGCGTCATAACACCACTTTTCAAAGTGGTAACTCAACCACTCGTTACTTATTTTCAGGCTAGAAATGTGCTCACCAAAAAAAAAATTGGGGCTCCTCTCTAGCTACCGCTCTCGGTTTGGGATGGGGGTGGAAACATGATGTCGAAGGAATGTGTCCCCTCCCTCTGCCGGTGCTCACTGCCCGGCTAAAGAAAAGACGACTCGTCAACTGCAGAGCTTCCAATTTTTTATGCAGTCGGCTGTCCTTAGTTAACGTTACACCAATATCGGAGTCGCGTTAAACCTGTATGTGGAGTTACTACACAAGCGTAAATTTAAAGGGCTAACGTAGTCTGATTTAGCCACAGTTTGTTTAGGTAGACTAAATACTTATTGCATCCGCAAGCTACGTAGATCTAAAGAAGGACGGTTTTACTTGGCATCGGCAGACAGAAACAGTTGGTAAGGCTGGCTTCATTTTTAACTACCCCGTTAAATGTCTAGTTGATGGTCCAGATCGTGCGCTATCAGCTCATCTTTGTTCTTTTGCGAGTTTAGCCACTTCTGAAAATGGAAGAATATCTTTAGATTACTAGCCACCTAGTCTAACGGATTTTATTAATTTATTTTTTTGGGTTTGCTGCTGAGCCAAAAGGATTTTTTTTTGAAGAGGATAACGGTGTCTGTTTTATACTTTTCCTCTTCGACTGAGCAAACCAAAAGTTTGGTTCATCTTAAAGTTTTCACCGAGTGAAATAGCCTAGACTACCTGACATCGTGGTCAGAAAATTGGCCAACGTTCGCTAACTTGGTAGTCTAGTTAGTAGTCTAGTGGTCACCTATCTGTAAGTGCAGCCAGCCAGCTAATAAAGTTACAGTAGATACGTTAATCTAATTTAGCAACAATATTTTGTTTTCATGGCGTTTGTTTATGAACCAATGGGTCAAGAGGAACAAAACTTAAAACATCCTTGGCTAAACTCGTAACTAGTAGCAGGCGTGTTATCTTATCGGGGTTTTGTTCATTAATGATGGTTACTACGCTAATTTCCACAAACGGTCTGATGTTTGTTATTTGGGTGTCTTGTTGGCTTGTAATTGAATATTGATCAACGTGTATTGGGTTTGAATATTAAACATTTTGATACGACTATGAAAAGCGAGCCGAATCGCTGGTTGCAGTTACTAGTCTATATACGTTACATCACTGAAAAGTGAGAGCAATTGTCCATGTCAATAAATCAGTTATTCGTATTTTTGTTAGTTGCCGCAGTTGTCTGTATATTCATAACTCCCCTACTGCAAAAAAGAAGAACAAAACTGTTCTAAGAGCTTCTAACCGGTCAGGTCAGCCTGTGACTTTACTAAGCCACTTCCTCTAATAGCTGCCAAAAAATGCAATACCACGTTTTTAGTTTTAACTTCCTTTTGCAGATTTGGCGAGTTAGGATGTCGTAGTGCCACGGTAAGTGTCATATCAAAGAGGAAGTGTTACTATGCAGGGGAACGCATGTTGATGCATTACTGAGAAGAGTTTAATGTTTATTCTTTTAAATAAGCGTAGCCTATTATAGTTACCTGATTCTAATTAATATGACACAGAAGAAAAGGTTCTCTTAAATAAGCTGTGATTGAGTAGGCTAAATTTAGCTCAGATAGGGTACCTTTGGTCCCCGTTTGAGTCGTATAAAGTTAATTTAACACTGAATAGTGTACTATTTATACAGCAGCCGTTTCATGTAAAAGCACAGCTAAAACAGTTGTTGAGTTGAGTTATCCTCTGTTATATTTGGAGTCTGATGGAAAGGATTCACATGGCAAGCTGTAGGCAACGTCTGGAAAAACGTGCACAGGCAAGTTTGCTGAAAAATAACGGCTCTTCCATCTGCCGTGCGCGAGAACACCTGAAAGGCAAAAGGTGGCAGTGGTCGTCAAAGTTACTTTTGGAAGTGAAATCCTGTTTCTCGGCGTGAGGCGTGAAATCCACAGGGCAGACCAAATTGTACGTTGCGTCACACCCCGTTTCCCCTATCCCGGTTGTCACGGTTACGATACTGCGATTATTGTTGATAAGGACGGGTGTTTATTAGACCCCCACCCCTAATTAAGCATGATGCTGAAGTTTTTGACGAATAAGCCTGCTCCCCCCCCCCCCCCCCCCCCCAGATGGCTGATGAGACACGTATTTAGTTAGTAGACTTTGGCGGCTCCACAATGTAAGCTTAGATCACAGTCCTCTCTTGGGTACAGTGCTCCTTCCAGGAAAAAGTTTTCATATTAATGTGAGAGTGTAGAATAACGGGTCTCTTGTGTAGCTTCTGGCTGCATGTGGAGGGGGCGTCCGTGGGTCTTTAGGTGTGGGTTGGGGGGGGGGGGGGGGGGGGGGGGGCTGTGCTCCACTGCGCTTGGCTGTCAAGGAATAATAGCCTTCATTAGCAAACCTACCCACCACCCCCTTCACCGGCCCTGGGAGACTGACTGGCTGCGTGGCACCAGGTCTGGGGGGAGGGGTGGCCATGGGGGGGGGGGGGGGGGGGGGGGGGGGGGTTGAGGTATCTACTAAGAGGTTTAAGGTTAGTTCACTTTTTGTTTTTGTTTTTTTTATTTTATTTTACTTTTAGGCTAGTGTATATATTTGTTCAGGCAGTGTTTGTGTAAGACGAAGAATATTGTAGATGGTTACAGATTTGATGTGATTTCACAGGTTCATAAATGAATTATTCCTTTAACAATGGACAAGAAAGACTAGAATGGTGTGATGAGAACTGAGAATTTCCCTGTCGAAGCCGCTGATGTCACTAGTTGGCCTACATGCCATCTTGCCGCTGTGGAGCTCTTCTGTTTCTTCAACGGACGGTTCCTCGAGTCATTGGCCCCAGTGCCGATGGCAGTTTAAAATTTCAGTTATGTTACCATGTTCCATTTTTACCACGGACCACGCAATGCTGTTGCGTAATCTGCTTCTGGTCCACAATATTGCTGAATATCTCTGGGTTTGACACTGAGATGATTTATCTGAGGGGACAGACTGACAGTTGGTGGCGACAGAGAGGCAGAACGTGGAGGAAAAAAAGAGACTGATTATTGCTGATGGGGGGGTTTTATTGCGGGGGGGTATCTTTGGAAGACTAAAGGGTGGTATTGCATCATCAGAGGATTCAGCCTGGAACCGTGGGTGTTCCCGGGCTCATGTTGAAGCCACACAGAGATCCAGGAAAAGGGACACCCTGGAACATTTTTTTTTGTTTTTGTGGAACATAAGGTTTTGCATTCTGCCATTTTAAAACACACCACCACAGGGAGAAATCCCTTCAGATGAGTCATAAAAAACGAGCCTATGGGGATTTCGCATTGCAGCCCAGACAACTCCACAGAGGAGCTCTGTTAGGGTTTAAAAAGTCAGGGACAGATGGTGTAATTTCCCCAGCTTCTGCTCCTATCATCTGCGCTCAAAGTGTGTTCACCGTACGCTTCATCTTTATTCAAACAAACATGTCTGCCATAAAGACGTGTGTAGTTTACGACACATTATATGATCTGTAACAGGCCTGGAAGCCCCAGTAAACTAACCCCATTATGGTGTTACGGTAAAAGAATATTGCAGGGCACAGTTTCGATGTGGATTACAGACATGGTATACTGAAAGAGAAGTTTAATTGGAGAGAAGCTTGCGCATGAAACAACAAATTACTGACCTCAGTCTGCAATAAGACAGTCAAGTCAAATGGAAAGATTCAGTTTTAGCATTTTTATGTTTATGTATATGATGATGAAACATGCACATTGTGTTTGTCACTTTGGCTATAAGTGTATGCTAAATACCTTAATGAAAAATGGAAATTTGACCGTTGGAATCGGCCTGTTGCTGTCTCTCTGCTGTTTTCTGTTGGCAGACATGTTGAAAGTGGAGCACAGTTACACTGTGGGCTCTTTGTGTTCCACGACTGATCTTTTCCTCTTTGGCTCATTCTCTCTCTCTCTCTCTCTCTCTCTCTCTCTCTCTCTCACCTGCATCATCTTTCATCACCTGCCTTCAAACCCCCCCCACACACACACACACCTGTTCACCCACCACACACACACACACACCTATTCATCCTCAACACACACATAAATACCTGTTCCTGTACACAAACATGTATACACGCATTTCATACACGCACCTGCATATCCACAACCCACACACACACACGCTCGCACACATCTGTTCATCCACAACACACACACACACACACATACCTATTCATCCACGACACACACATAAATACCTGTTCCTGTACACACACACACACACACACACACGCACATTCCTGTTCATCCACAACACACACACACACACACACATGCCTATTCATCCACGACACACACATAAATACCTGTTCCTGTACACACACACACACACACGCACGCACACACACTCCTGCCTGCAGACGGAAGATGGTGCAGGTGAAGAGGATATGCTGCATTGGGGCGGGGTACGTGGGCGGCCCCACCTGCAGTGTCATCGCCCAGATGTGCCCCGATGTGACGGTGACCGTGGTGGACGTGAACGAGGACCGCATCCGGGCCTGGAACTCGGACAGCCTGCCCATCTTTGAGGTTCGAGTCCCGCCGTTCGGCTGCCACGGGTTCGAGGGGGGAGGGGAGGGGAGGTGGTGAAGGGTTTTTTTTTGCCAGTGCCATGTTTTGGAAGTTAAATGAAGCTAATGAGATCCCACGCTCTCCACATACGGGTTTTAGTGATGTCTGGGACTTAGTTTAGTTTAGTTTAGTTTAATTTGACAAAATTAAAACACATGGATCAAAAGACTTGCATATGAAGAAATTGTCAAGGATAACATGAAAAAGTCCTGGACTTTCCATTGTGGTCCTTGATGTTCCAGCAGCCACAGCAAGAAAGTATCAGGCTTCAAAAATTTAGGGGAAATTTAGGTACACCCAAGGGTTTTATATCTGAGAGACTATTCAGAGTTCAACACTGGAAACTTCAGATGTGACACCTCCTTCTCAGATTCTAATTCCGTCACACACACACACACACACACACACACACACACACACACACACCCAAGCGTACGTGCGGGGCCATAGCTACCAGTGAGAACACCGAAATCGTGTCCTCTGTATTTTTTTTCACGCCCATTTCTAAAGCCGATATTTAATTTAATTCTTTAGTGAGAACAAGAGCTGCAGTTAATTTAGAAGGGGAATGAATTGTCTTTATTGTTTTCTGAAATTTAAGCCTAATCTTCAGGCTTAAGTACAGCATTCACACCCTTTAATACTCAAATGAACAAATTAAAGGGGAGAAAGAGCATACCTCAGCCTTACCCCACCACCCACCCAAACTAATCCAGACTGATTCATGCTCTCTAACCCAATCTAATCCAAACTGTCTCACGCTGTCAAACCCAAACTAATCCAAACTGATTCATCCTCTCTAACCCAATCTAATCCAAACTGTCAAACCCAAACTAATCCAAACTGTCTCATCCTCTCTACTTTTGAAAACCAGCCGGGTCTGCAGGAAGTGGTGGAGTCGTGTCGCGGGGTCAACCTGTTCTTCTCCACGGACATCGACACGGCCGTCATGGATGCTGACCTGGTCTTCATCTCGGTAAATGCGCCCCCCCCCCCCCCTTCACATCCACACATGCCTCTCCTCTACCATCTGTCCATAGCTTCACCACATCGAGCTAACCTAACTGCTGACTAGTAACTAAAATATTCAGAGTTTCTAAATGGAATAAAAAATATTTTCGCTTCAACAGCTTCGTCAAAGCAGGTTGCACATTGAGATGTCTAAAACTAACTGACTGATATAGGCTGCATGCAATTATGTTATATGTAATTTACTCTGTACTGTAAAATGAATATCTGACACAAAGGTTCTAGACCAATTCTGATGTTGTCAAGTTGTAGCTTTGGGAAAGGAGGTCTTGAAATGGCGGCGCAACATTAAACGTGACCCGGTAACTTCCCCGTATTGGACTGGGAGCGCTTTACAGCTCCGCTTTTGATTGTACCCCCCCCCCCCACCAGGTGAACACGCCCACCAAGACGTTCGGGATCGGGAAGGGCCGGGCGGCGGACCTGAAGTACATCGAGGCGTGCGCACGGCGCATCGCGGACGTCTCCGGCGGCTGCAAGATCGTGGTGGAGAAGAGCACGGTGCCGGTGCGCGCCGCCGAGAGCATCCGCCGCATCTTCAACGCCAACACCAAGAGCAGCCTCAGCTTCCAGGTGAGGGAGGGGGCCGAGAGCAGCCTCAGCTTCCAGGTGAGGGGGGGGGCAGAGAACCAAGAGCAGCCTCAGCTTCCAGGTGAGGGGGGGGCAGAGAACCAAGAGCAGCCTCAGCTTCCAGGTGAGGGGGGGGGGGGGGGGGGCGAGAACCAAGGGCAGCCTCAGCTTCCAGGTGAGGGAGGGGGGTGAGAACCAAGAGCAGCCTCAGCTTCCAGGTGAGGGAGGGGGGTGAGAACCAAGAGCAGCCTCAGCTTCCAGGTGAGGGAGGGGGCAGAGAACCAAGAGCAGCCTCAGCTTCCAGGTGAGGGAGGGGACCAAGAGCAGCCTGAGCTTCCAGGTGAAGGAGGGGGCCGGGACAGGGGGGGCGAAAACCGGGGGGGGGGGGGGCGCAGCAGACTGGATAACATTACAGTCGCCATGACAACGTCCCGAGTTCCGTACTGGCCTCGTTGCTAATGAGCCGCCTCGGAGGCGTTTTTCCCGCTCGGCCGGCGCTGCCGCACGCGAGCAGTCCGCACGTCCCCGCGCTCTTCGCGCTCTCGCTCCTCTGATTGGCTCGCTCTTCCGTCCGCTTCAGGTGCTCTCGAACCCGGAGTTCCTGGCGGAGGGCACGGCCATCGCGGACCTGAAGAACCCGGACAGGGTGCTGATCGGCGGGGACGAGACGCCCGAGGGGCAGCGGGCGATCGAGGCGCTGCGGGCCGTCTACGAGCGCTGGGTCCCCGCGGGCAAGATCATCACCACCAACACCTGGTCCTCCGAGCTCTCCAAACTGGTGCGCGCCCCCCCCCCCCCCCCCCCCCCACACACGCTGTCTCAGTGCTGCTGGGGGGGTTTTTTTAACACAGATTAATTAATAATAATAGTGATAATGACACTGAGTACTGTTCTTCTCAGCTCTCTCTTTCCTTTCTCCTCACGGTCTGTCTCAGTCCTCCAGTATCCCATGGTCCCCCTGCCTTTGCTCAATTTTATGTCTTGGGTGGTTTATTCCCTCATTCCTTGTCATGTGCTCTTTAACTCCTCCTCTTCGACTTGTTCGTATTACTTGCCCCTCCCACCTTTTGTTTATGCCCCACCCCCTCATTTCTGTATGCCCCTCCCACTCTCTTCCTCATGGTCCTCCGTCTTTATACCACAGCACCATTTGCAGTCTAACTTATGCCCCGCCTTCCCTTCTTATGCCCCTCCCCTTCCCTTCTTATGCCCCTCCCCTCCTGCAGGCAGCCAATGCCTTCCTGGCCCAGCGCATTAGCAGCATTAACTCCATCAGCGCCCTCTGTGAGGTCACGGGGGCGGACGTGGAGGAGGTGGCCCACGCCATTGGCACCGACCAGCGAATCGGCAGCCGGTTCCTCAAAGCCAGCGTGGGTAAGCACGGGGGTGGGACGAGGTCAAAGGTCAAAGGGGTGGGGAGCTGCAAGGATGTGGGCAGCAGAAGCCGTCATTTAAAATCCAAAAACAAAAAAATAACACCAAACAGTCCTGCTGGCAAAAAAAAGACCCTAAAAGATTCATGCTAGCTGTTCAATGGGTTCGGAGCTGAACTCTCTTTGATAAGTTGTATTCACCGCCCCAATGACACGCTTCATTTGAGCTTGCGTTTTTGTCTTGTTAAGCTCAGCAGTTATTGATGTGTTTTTATGCCAAACTCAGTGCTGTGGGTTCACACACTGTGGTAAACTCCCCCCGGGTGCTTTTAAGACTTTGGCCTTTGTTGTTATGAGGAACGTTTTGCTTTTATTTAAAGGGGAAAGAAAAGCTCTGTCTGCGTGTTGTTAAAATGAGAATTCCTGAGACGAGGCCACAGTCCACTGAGCCTTCAGTTTCTCTCCATATGACCCACTGAATTACAGCAGAGAGGCTTCCCTGAATTCATACGTTTTTTCCCGACCCTGTCGTAAGAAGTGCAAATAACCACATGACCACCGGGAGTGGTGTGTGTTCTCCACTCTGAGCAGTGTCTGTCGTTCCGTCTGTCCGTCTGTCCCTCTGACCTGAGCTGTCGTTGGCCGCAGGGTTCGGGGGCAGCTGCTTCCAGAAGGACGTGCTGAACCTGGTGTACCTGTGCGAGGCCCTGAACTTGCCGGAGGTGGCGAGATACTGGCAGCAGGTGGGCGGAGCCTCTAACCTGCCCGTCACACGCCTGTTTCACAGACGAAAAGAGTGGGGCGTGGCCGAGCTGGATTTTAACACGCAGTCAATCTGCTGATGGAGCCTCGTTATGTACGCGAGGTCTATGCACGTGATGGTGCCATTTCTGTCTCCTGAAATTTCCTCTGCGCCAAAAACGAACGTGTTTACGCCCCCCCCCCCCCCGCCACCCCCCCCCCCCCCCCCCCGTCTGTCCAGGTGATCGAAATCAACGACTACCAGCGCCGGCGGTTCTCCTCCCGGATCATCGGCTGCCTCTTCAACACGGTGACGGACAAGAAGATCGCCCTGCTGGGGTTCGCCTTCAAGAAGAACACGGGGGACACCAGGTGGGGCTCCCCGACAGGGACGGGTTGTCATTCACGTTCTGTACCGGTACTGGTGCTGAAACGATACTTTTAAAATGGTACCGGTGTCAAAAAGCGGTGACAGTATTATAGAGTGTCTTTATCTCGAGGGCAAAGAAATTGAACAATTTAATTGTTTTGTTTAAGTGTTTGAATTTTTTTTTCATATGTACAGTATTGTTTATGCCATTTGGCTTTTGGCATTTTGACTGAGTTTAACGTTAGCTAGCTCACTAACGGCACCTGCTGTCAGTGACTGAGTCGACAGAGTGAGTGTAACGTTAGCTAGAGAAGGCGTGTGTCACCAAAGCACCGAGAACACCTCCCCCCTCACCCCCACACTCTGTCCCCCTGCCGGGGGTCTGTTCCGGGCTGAGAGGCCAAACTCCCCCCTCGCCCCCACACTCTGTCCCCCCTGGTTGGGGTCTGTCCCAGGCTGAGAGCCCAAACTAGAGCGATCCGTGTTCCCCCTGCAGGGAGTCGTCCAGCATCTACATCAGCGGGTACCTGATGGACGAGGGCGCCCGGCTCCACATCTACGACCCCAAAGTGAGGAGGGAGCAGATCGTGCAGGACCTGTCCCAGCCCACGCTGACCCACGGAGACGACCCCTCCAGAGGTGACGGCACTTTTCGGCTGGGAAACCTCGCAGCGAAGCGTGGGGGGGGGGGGTCTGTGGACATCTCACTGAAGGTGCTGTAAGGGGGGTCCCTGGCTGGACTAGATATGCGATGACCATATGTAGATGTGGGAAAGTATTTCAAAATATAGAAGCTTTTTTAAAAAAAATATACCCCTATTTAACTTATAATGGGGGGGTCCCCTGGATGCCTTTGAGCTTGGGTGGGGGTCCCTGGATCAGAAAAGATTGAAAACCCCAGCAGACAGCCTTATCTCAGCTGAAGTAGAGATGCATTAGAAATTGCAAGGAGGAACGCAAATTACAAACAGGCATACGCGTGGTAACCCAAAGAATGGAAGGACCCGAAGGCTAACTCTGAGCCGGCACATCCACCTCCTCTTAATGATGCAGCTGCAGCGTTGTTTCTGGGTCTAATGAGCAAAACCCTTTATTAAGATTACATGCCCCCCCACCACCCCCCCCCCCCCCCCACAGGAAGAATAACTGCAGTCTGTTGTTCGTTCTCACGCTGGAAAGAGTTCGGACTGCAGGAGTGTGTCTGCAGCACAGCTGCTTGCAGTTTTCCCTCCATTTCACCTCAGGTAGCCTCAGGCTCTTTGGCTCCGCATATGTTCCCTGTTAGTGTGAGCGTCACCAAGCCCTGGTGGTGAGAAGACTTTGCCCGAGGGGGGTGGGGGGGGGGGGGGGTTGTGTGTTCAGGGCCCTGAAGATTGTTCAGACTACATGCAAGCAAATCTTTTCGGGATCAGCTAAATTGTGTTGATATTTACCCTTTAATGTGTTGATAGTCAACATTTTAATGGAAATGGCGTTTAATCCCTTCCCCCCCCCCCCCCCCCGCAGTGTCGCGTCTCGTCACCGTGTCCACGGACCCCTACGACGCCTGCCAGGACGCCCACGCCATCGTCATCTGCACCGAGTGGGACATGTTTAAGGTGGGGGTCAAAGGTCACAGGAGCAAGAGTTCAAAGGTCAAATGGTTTCTGACCGTGCTATATTTCCCAAGGGATACTGTACAGTGTTGTCAGACTGAATACCATTTGGCCGTGTCTTATGTGGTTTGGACTGATATTGCTTTGTAATGTCCTTAGATATCATGTGAAATACCGTACACTCCTGCAAAAAATCAGAAAAGACACCACAGCCAGTCTACTCCTCAACTTTAATCTGAGGAGAAGACCAGTCCAGTGATGGTGTGTGTGTGTGTGTGTGTGTGTGTGCGTGTGTGTGTGCGCGTGTGTGTCTTACAGGAACTGGACTACGAACGCATCTACAAGGCCATGTTGAAGCCGGCCTTCATCTTCGATGGCAGAAGGATTCTGGACGACCTGCACGACCAGCTTCAGCACATCGGCTTCCAGGTGAGTGTGTCATGTGACCGCGTCATGTGACCAGTCTACCAGGCGGGTGCGTCATGTGACCAGTCTACGACACCCCACCTGTTGCCATTACAATTTTCACTGCGCTGGCGTGTCATTTCAGACTTTGAAAGTGCAGCTCAGGTGAAGTCTGAACTTTAACTGAAACGGATCATTGTCCATTCAGAAACATGGCCTGTGGGGATTTTTTTTTGTCACAAATGGTTGTTCTGTCGGTGCATTTTAACAGTTTGTCATAAACAGAGTCTTAATGTCCCATGTCTCTCTTTGGTAAATGTACTCAGTAGCAAACGGTGTGTGATTCTGCGCTGGGGAATATTTTGCTGCAGGTAGAGACCATCGGCAAGAGAGTGAGCCAGAGAAGTGCCTTTGCAGCAAACAACGACGTCTCCAAACCCGACCACCTGCCCCCGTCCAAGAAGGCCAAAGTGTGAGGCCTTTTCTTCAGGAAGGATCGTCTTTACTGTGACGGACACTGGCTTTCATTTTACTGTTTTTACTGGGGAACAAACAGTCATTTTATACTCAGTGTTATTTAAAAATGGATGTGTAACTTTTGCCATTTAAAGCAGTCCATCTTCAGCTTGTCTCCGATTGGCTGTGTGGACACTTTCTGATTGGCTCTCTGTCTCTGTCTGGTCTGTTTTATCATGCAGATGACAGCTTACTGTCACTAGCGGAGGAGTGGGGGAAATGTTATAAAAACACTACATGCATTTACTTTTCCCCCTGTTTGGTTTTTATTATTCTTTGTTTTTTTCCCCCCTCTCATTTATTAATTCCTGCTCGTTTTGGTATACAGCTATATTTATACCTTATATATGGTTATTTGGTGAATTCTTCATGGACAGTATCATTCTCATCTTTGTATATTTCGTTCTGTTTTCAGTTTTTGTGGAACGTCCTCTATATCCACATTGGGATTTTCTGAAGTGGTGTGGATTTTCTAATTCTCTGTTTTCTGAATGTACATGTTCACTTTATCCTTACGTTCGATATGGTGAATATTTACTATAATGTGCTGTATTCCACGGCCTGGAGATCAAAGCGTGGTATTTGTAATGTTATCATATATGTGTGTTTTTTCTGAAACTGTGAAAGAACCTGTATAGTACTTAAAGCAAACATATGAATATATATGTATATGTATGTGTATATATATGTATACATATATGTATGTGTGTATATATATTTTTTATTTACTACTATGTACTATAAAGCAACTTCAGTCCCTTTCAGTTAGAATCTCTTTATTTTTTGAGGTGATGCACTATACCATGAACATATATTGGGAGCTGTGCGTGCATGTGCGTTTGTGAGTGATGGAATCAGGAAAAATCTAAGACATTCCGTTAAAGATGTGCAGTTATCAGCTGTGCAGATGTATCCCACAGTGCTGTGCAGTTACTGGTGAAATGTACACTTCAGGAAGACAGATTAGTGGAGTCCACCTGGGCTCAGTTAACGGCTCACTCAAACTTAACTAATCCCGCGATTGGTTGGGCTGAACACCAGCATGCGCAGGGGTGTGTGGAACGCCAGGGTAACTACAGGAGACGCTGTTTCTCCGTCAATGGCTTTTCACACACGGTGGGGGGAAAAAAAGCTCTTTCTGTCCTCATCTTAGGTTATAAATGAAGACATTTTGTTTCCTGCGTCAGACAGACTGGCAGGCAGGCGGAGGCTGGAAATGGCAGAGCGGAGCAGATTGTGTGACTCGCTCTTTCGGTGGCTCTGCTGAACCCTGTTTCATTCGCAGCTTTTTAAATGAAAACTTTCTCAGGGACGTGTTGTATTAAACTCCAGACAGCGTTTTGTTGACGGCCACTAATTTAAAAGCCTTCTTCTCATCTGCGAGGCGGAGACGCTCATGACAACCTGAGGCGATTCTGGGGTCTAGAGCTGATCGCCCTGTTTTGTTCTGGTGTGTGTGTGTGTGTGTCTGCGTGTGTGTCAGATAAGGTAGAAATGAAGACAGCAAGTTTGTATGTGTGTGTGTGTGTGTGTGTGTGTGTGTGTGTGTGATGAGGAAGAAATGAAGACAGCAAGTGTGTGTGTGTGTGTGTGTGAGAGAGAGTGTCAGTGTGACAAGGTAGAAATGAAAAGTATGTGTGTGTGTGTGATGAGGCAGAATTGAAGTGTGTGTGTGTGACCTGCAGGATGTGAGAAGATGGTTACATTTCCTGCTTTTGCTCAACGCCGACACCCAATTTGCCCTCTCCTGATGCGTTCGGGATGCGGTGCGAGTGAGGACGTGTCACAGCCGCTCTCCCGCGCGTTCGTAAAGGAGCCCGCGCTCAGACAGACTGCTCGCTCCGGGGCTGAAGGGAGAGAGAGCGACATCATCACTCACAGACACCGAGCGCCGCGCTCAGCCCTAATCTCCTCACGCCGAGTGGAGTTCAGCTGAGTTTAACGGCTTTTCGGGTTCTGCTTCGAAAAGAAGCCTGGCACAGAATAATTCCTGAAACACATTTTATGGTCTTTTAAAAAAAAATTATTACTATTATTATTATTATTATTATTATTATTATTAAGATGGAATATGTCAGGGTTTTAAAGGCTTTGAGTAGACTGTGCCCTGTAGTAGTGAAAGGGTCTGTCTCAAACCGTATGACTATCAGTGTCCTTCTTACTGAAGAACTGCAGGGCCTGGGTGTTTTTTTCACATTGGCACCTGCGCAGTCCAGGTGGGGTGAGATAACGGTGTGATCACCTGCTTTAATTTATTGAGAGTAATAACAAGAGACCCACAAACCTTGTGGCTATTAAGAGGTTTTAGGGTGTCAGAAGATGTCAATTACTGACTAGCCCATAGCCATCTCTTCCCCCTGACACAATCATGAGACTAATAACTGTAGTCCCCCAAGTCTGTTTCTTTCATTTATTGAGTTTTCGGGACTGAATTCCTTTTTAGTTGAAGGTGATCTAAAAACGGAACCCTCATTAGGGATGACTTCAAGAGTCTGAAAGTGTGATTTAACTAAATAAACAGGCCAAGAATTCAAACTATTTTCCTGGGTAGGTGTGTAAACTTTGTAGCATGGTTCACTAAAGAGCACAAACAGATGCAAATCTCTTCTTGTTTTTCACATTGCGGACCACGTGTGTGGTGTGGTTGACCCTAGAAAGCTTAGGTTGAGTTGATGATGTCATACATACATCAACTCAAAATGTGTTTACATAGGACACAACAAAGCATTTGGGTTTATAGAGAGCAACCAGGTCAAGCCAATCCAGCCAGTTTAAATCAGTACTGGTTTTATGACGCAGCTAGAGGACGTGTTCCTGGGGTGGTGGGTTGTTTCAACGGCAACATGACCCAACGTTTATGAAGCATTCTCCTGTGAGTACAAACCCAACAAGGTCTTCCAAGCTATTAGTCATGAGCTTAGTTATGCAGTCCCCACGAAGATGAGGAGTGGTAGGGCCACAGGAATGCAAAAAGAGAGCGTTTTTTTGGGGGGGGGGTCAATTTAAGCGTCATGTTTTGTTTCCATTTCCTGTCTCGATAATTGTTTCCATCCAATTGTTTGCGTGAATCTGCTCTCTTTTCCCATCTCCCTTTTTGCATATTTAAAAAGTATTTCCATTTATTAAATACTAAAAGGTTACAGACAGCCTCTTACAGTGTGCTTCGCTCACTTAAATTCACTGCATTCTTTTTAACTTTGTCAAGCAGCCATGGGCTGTGGAAAGGCAGTATACAAGTATAATAATAATAATAATAATATGTTAATTTCAGTCAGGCGTTTCCAAACTGACCTTGTGATATTGTGTTGTTGCTGTGGTGTTATTGGGCTGAAAAATCTCATCTCTCTCCTTTCCTTCCTACCTTTCTGGAGTCATAAGCACCCTGGCTGGCACTCTCCCTCATAGACGTCTTCACATTTTCCCAGGGATAACGTTCACCTTCTGCTTTGCTTAAGAGGATCAGCGAGCTCTAAGTGAGAGCCGGCAGATGGGGGGGGGGGAGTCAGAGGCGAAACTGACTAGCTCCTTCCAGCCTCCCAGCCCCCTACGACAGTGACACACACATACATGCCCACATAGACGCAAAGTATTTGCATCTCCGATAGCTTTTGAGTCACCAGGGGATTTTCTAATAAGAACCATCTGGGGGAGGTCAACTGTGGGGGGGGGGGGGGCGAAGTCATCGCTCAATAGAGGTCAAAGTTCAGAGATTTCTGAAGCGTGGTAGCTGGCCAATTAGAGCTCAGGTTGGGAAACATTGTATCATGGAGACATAACACCGAGTTAAGCCTGTATATAACACAAGTGTATCTGCCAAAAAAGATGGACCATGTTCATAGTTCTACCCTTTTCACTAAAATCACAACCAATGGCAGGGCTCCATTTCTACTCCACTATCTCCACTGTTTTCACTGAACATGCTATCCTGAACCTTGTCTCTGCAATGCATGTATGCATGGTATTAACATATCCTTTCTGGAGGGTAGGTTCTCTGGAGTGATTGCTTCACTATTTGGCAGTCTGACAGACAAATCTGGGTTTGGGGAATGCCGGGAGAATGCTACCTCCGAATGCATAGTGCCAACAGTAAAGTTTGGTGGAGGAAGAATAATGGTGTGGGCCCCTTTTTCGTGGTTTCGGCTAGGCCCCTAATGTCCAGTGAAGGGAAATGTTAATGCTACAGCATGCAATGACATTCTACAGAATTGTGTACTTCCAACTTTGTGGCAACAGTTTTGGGGAAGGCCCTTTCCTGTTTCAGCGTGATACTGCCCTTGTGCACAAAGCGAGGTCCATAAAGAAATGGTCTACCATGTTTGGTGTGGAAGAACTTGTTCGAGTTGATTCCAGCTTAGGCTGGTAGCTGGTATTTTTTCCCCCGGGTTGACTTAGATAATGTTGTATGTAATGTATGGCCACTCCCTGAACGACCACAACTTAAAAAATACAGGAGATAATGGGTCGCCAAGTAAAGAGAAGTTTATTTAAACAAAAGTGCTGAGGACGTGTGAATACAAGTATGTGTGTAAATGCATGTGTGTGTAGAAAAAGGGGGAAAAAAGAATAATGTTGGAGAAAAATATGAAGAAGCACAGGCTAGCATTCTGTAACAGTGTCGTTCTACCCTCAAGCAAAGTACTTAACCTGCATTGCTTCAGTATATATCTAGCTGTATAAATGCATGCAATGTAAATGCTACGTAAAAGTTGGATAAGAGCGTCTGCTAAATGCCTGTAATGTAATATAAGGTAATGTAACAGAGAGAGCACCGCGGTGTCTAAAAAAAATTAGCTGGATGAGTTTCAGTCAAGCTAGACCCGCTTCAAAGTAGTCAAGTACTAGTTTGAAGCTAGCTCAGGTGGAAATTCCAAACCTGAATTTCCACCTGAGCATTAGAGTGAAAATGAGACGTGGCAAACCGGGATGTCACAGTGGGTTTAGAGGAGCAAGAGGAACGAGCCATGGATCCAACTTCATGCTCGAAGCAGGACGCGAAGCGTGCTCAGGTACATAGAGAAAGGGTTGTTGTCATCTTTTTTTTGTTGAGAAAGCATATGTCATAACCTAATAACTCTCTCACAGGGACAGCAGCTATATTTAGGACAATATGATAAGGAACTACAGGAACTGTGTGGATACGTTTTTAGGAATGTGGTTTGTATAAAAGACATTTTAAAAAGTGCTAAATTTAGTGGGTAAATATGTGAAGGCTTGGGTAATGTCGTCTACGCTGAAGATTTTTAGATGTCTGCGAGGGAAAGGAAAAGAGAAAAGTAAAAGCTTTGATTGATCTATCAAAGAAAAGGGAAGTATAATAGGTGTGATATGCCTCCAAGCCCAACAGATGCATTTCTTGCGGTGGCTCCCTGGTTGTTTGTTGTCCTGGCAGGGAATTTTGAATTTTTGAACACAGAGATGTGATTTTAAACGGAAAAAACTGTATACTCTTACGTTAATTTCACAAATTATGGATATTAACAAATACATACTGATGCCCCTAAGAGCAGCAATAATAGATTAGGGGTTAATAGATTAGTGCCTGATTTTGAAATCAAAAAGAAGAGAATAAATGGCTTTTTTCTGTGAATGCTGGAGAAATAGCATAAGAAATTAAAGTGCAGTTTAATATTTTTGACATTCTTCAAAAAGGTTATCGTGACCGTTGCTTTAAATTCATATTTCAGTTTCTAAAGAAAGCCGATGTAATCTACAGAATTTTAACACCAAACTGTTCAAAAGAATTTAATAAATACCCCGACCAACACTCCGATTCAGACGGTGGCGGCAATGCACAGTGAGCCTTTGCGACAGTAGAAGAAGAAAAAGAAGAGGAAGATGATGTAAGGAACAGGGCTTTTCGCACACCGGCAGCGGTCAACAGCTATAACAGCCCACCATGGCCGACAAAGCGCAGACACGATTAGAGATAAAAACACAAGGAGAGGTTGTCAGGAAACTAAAGGCAGAAAAGGCTAGCAAAGAACAGGTCAGTATCCCGTTATGTAAACTTAAGAAGGTTTCTTTATTTTATGTAATGAACATGTCAGCTGTGTCTAGCTTGTCTAGGCCCCTCCCATGGTAACGCATGGTTGTCCATATCCACATCAGTATCTTGCTTTTTGCTAGCTAACTATTGCATGATCTTATTCTGCATGTCTTGTACAATTCACAGGGCAGTTTACTGATCTTTGATAAATTTAGCCTGTTAGCTAATGCTACGTTCTGCTGCCGTTTTATCGAATGGGGAAGTTCAAATGGGCAATGATTGCACGCGTAATTCGCCGGCTGGTCGCTAGCCCATTCATATTGCGTACGCTAGAATCCTTTAAACGAATTGCTTTGATGGTTAGTTCAGATTCGTCCATTTTCGACGCGACTGACTATTTTTAAATAAGAGTCGTTGTCGCTGACGAAAGTAAAACAACGTATCCGCTTTCTGTTGCCTTCATCAGAAATTCAGTTTCACTTTCATAGCTACCTAGCTGATGCAATCTCCGTGTAATGTCAGAGCTAGCTGGTTAACGAATGAATGTGCACCTAAAAGCCTGCTTTAAAGAACATTTGAAAAACCTTTGACAGCATTACCCACAAATAGCTAATCTTTGCTATACAACGATTTCCCCATCTTATTGGCAGAAGTGACACTTTACTGTAAGCAGTTAGGCGACGTTGTTGGCTACCTTTCAAATTTCAGACGCATGCAGCACTTTAAACATACAGAGTTGACAGTTCACACTTGTTTTGTGCTTGAGTCTATTGCGCGTGAGTACTTGAGACTGTTACCAGGTTACCGTTATCATAAGATAAGTAAGTAAAGCATTGCATGGGATGTCTTGATTTCAGAGGTAATCTGAACTGGGTAATGAACACAATGTATCGCGTAAATAAGTCTATACCCAAGTTCAATAGAGTGGTGTTTCTAATTATTTATGTAGGCAATTTTTTCCATTATGCAAAAAGCAGCTGTAATGGTCAGTTCAGCTGCTGTAGATCCAGTTGAAATTACAATTTGAAACAAAACCACGCTAACCTGAGTGTGTTCCGTAATTTCCCCCTTACATTAACATTGTAGTCCCCGCCACATCCTCTTTCTGTGCTGTAAGAGGTGGCCGGTGTCGTTGACTCGGATCAGAACCTCCCTTGGGCCGTGTCCCGGTGCTGAGTGTGGGACAGCTGGTCCAGGCTCAGTTCTGAACTCTGAGCCAATGACACCGATCCCCTCCCATGACCAGTTCTCTTGCCCCAGACCGGTTGATCTGACCATTGCTCCCCTTCATGTTTTGCCTCCATGTTGCGGCGACTCCTTGCACGTGACTACTGCCCCCTAGTGGTAGGGTTGCTGACCACTTTTCTCCTGTTCTTCCTGCTCGGTGTGTCCACGGTGACGGACGTCCATCCTCCAACTCCCCCGCGCCCCCCCCCCCCCCCCCCATCAACCCCTAACAACGTACCGTGGATACATCGTGGGTCTATCGGACACGCCTTTCTACCACTGTGAAAATTGGGGTGGACTCATACTGGGGTCTCCCTGCCCCTGAACTGCCTGCCTTCATCTTTGGATTTGACCTCTCATCTGGCTGGATTTTTTTTTCCTCCACAAATTTTTTTTTTTTTTTTTGGGGTGGGGTGGGGGTGGGGGGTGAATAAAATGGGCTTTGTGTCCGCGCGATTGTGCGCTGGGATCCTCGCTCGCTGGACCGGACTTTTCCCCCGCTCTGTCCGTGCCTGTTCGGGAATGACAATCTCACAGGTAGATCGCAATTCACAATTCAGTCCGACTGATGCTTGTAACCAAGGCAACTTACAAAATGTCAATCTTAACACAATGAGCAAAACACCACTAGGGCTAGAGATGGGTACTGTTGCAGTCAAATAGGTGGCACCTTCTCTGGTGTGTGTGGGAGAGAATAAGGTTTTTATCGTTAGAAGTTGTAGTAAGCTAGCTTGCCAGGGTCTCCCTATTCTTTCTTAGTTGATGTTATTTTATTGCTGTTGTCGTGTATCTGTTTGTGTTGTGCCCTGTTTCGTTGCCTGGCTTCAGCAGTGTTCTTATTTTTGCTGAGTGACGGTCAATAAAGCTGCACTGAATTGAAGTGAGTGCGCGTATCAGCATCTGTCTCACGGTCCGTTTTGTGCGTCTGTCCGGCAGATCGATGAGGAGGTCGCCAAACTCCTGGAGCTCAAGGCCCAGCTGGGG
Source organism: Anguilla anguilla (assembly GCF_013347855.1). NCBI lineage: Eukaryota > Metazoa > Chordata > Actinopteri > Anguilliformes > Anguillidae > Anguilla > Anguilla anguilla. Next base: position 3,891,468 of record NC_049203.1, read on the forward strand.
GAGGATGAGGGAAAACAGGGCTTCGTGCTCAAGACCGCCAAGGTGGGTACGCCCCCGGGATGGATGGGTATTTAATATTGCTGGGGCCGCGCTGTGTAAAAAAAAAAATAAATGAAGCACAGATCCGCCCATTTTTGGACTGGAAGCTTTTTGATAACTTTTTTTTTTCCCCATAACTGACCTGCAGGGCACGAGGGACTACAACCCAAAGCAGATGGCCATCCGTGAGAGAGTCTTCAACGCCATCGTGGGCTCCTTCAAACGCCACGGCGCCGAGACCATCGACACGCCCGTCTTTGAGCTGAAGGTACCCAGGGCCGGCCCGCGGCACAAACGCTCTATGCGGTTGTTTAGGGCCACAACCGCTGGGGGGGAGGGGGGGGGCACACGATCCAATGTTTATCTAAGGGAAATAACGTTATTTTCGTATTTACGCTATTCATCCCCTATCGCGGAATTAGCAGTGTAAATTTAAAATGGAACGGCAACAGAAATTTCATAACATTTCAGAACATTTCATAAGAATGTAATGTAGTAAACCCCCCCCCCCCCCACTCGACACATAATCCAGCAGCGGCAGCACCACCTCCCCATCCCCCCCCCCCCCCCTCGCCTCTCCAGAATCAACCCACCCCCCCACCCTGTTAGACAGACTTGTTTAGGGCCACCAAAATCCTAGGGCCAGCCCTGAAGGTATGGCCTCGTAAACAGAGAGGAAGCTGTTCGACCAAGAATCTGAGGCCTTTCATTTGAAGCTTGGCCATGGTTTTGAATGTGCGTGTGTGTGTGTTTTACCTGGGAAAAAAAAACATGGCTCCCCTTTCCCTTTTAGGAAACCTTAATGGGGAAGTATGGGGAAGACTCCAAGCTCATCTACGACCTAAAGGACCAGGGAGGAGAGCTGCTGTCGCTGCGTTATGATCTCACCGTATCCTTGGAAACTAGCCACAACCTCCCTAGGGCCTTGAGGAATGAATGCAGGACAGTTATGTGTGCCTGAAATAATGCAGCTGATCCTCCAGGAGTCTAATAAAGTACTAATAATTGCTAATAAACCTACTGGATAGTAGATCTCCAGGAACAGGGTTGGACAGCCCTGCTCTAGCTGCTGAATGAGGTGTGCTTTGTTATGGTTGGAGTGAAAACCAGCAGGATGGTAGATCTCCAGGAACAGGGTTGGGCAGCCCTGCTCTAGCTGCTGAATGAGGTGTGCTTTGTAACGGTTGGAGTGAAAACCAGCAGGATGGTAGATCTCCAGGGGAACAGGGTCAGGCAGCCCTGGCGACGGTTGTTGTACAAGACCGTATCTGAGCATTGATATTGCAGTGCAGTTGTGTTTGGGGTTCACTAGGGGCTGATCTCACCCCCCCCCCCCATGGTGCAGCAAGGTTTCCTCCTTAACCAGCCTCCCCCCCCCCCAGGTGCCATTTGCTAGATACCTGGCCATGAACAAGATCACCAACATCAAGCGCTACCACATCGCCAAGGTGTACCGGCGAGACAACCCCGCCATGACCCGCGGCCGCTACAGGGAGTTCTATCAGTGCGTAAGTACAGCGCCAGGGGGTCGCGTGGTCCAGACCCTGTCTCTAAATGTGTACGTTGTTAAATGCACCTCATTTGTTTGGGACGCAGAGCATCTACGTCGCCCTGTTTCCACGCTCCCACGCATGTTAAAGCATGTCTGAGCGCTCCTCCCCCCCCCCCCCCCCAACCCAGGATTTCGACATCGCCGGACAGTACGACCCCATGATCCCGGACGCGGAGTGTCTGAAGATCGTCCACGAGATCCTGAGCGAGCTGGACCTCGGCGACTTCCGGATCAAGGTGGGTCGCGTGAAAAGCGAACCGACGCGATGTTGAATCGCTCAGTCCTGGCGGTTACGTGTGAATGCTTTTTAATTCGGCCTTTTTACTACCTCAGTCTCCCCTGCAGCGTATTTGTGAATTAAATTTCCATTTGATTTTCACATGTAAATATAGGTCCTTAATGCGCAGGAGTCTCAGAAGTCTCATACGAGCGTAATTGTACTACCAGACAAACTGGTAATCATTGTAATTATAGTGTACGTGTAGGTGGTGGGTCCGGTTGACATGAGGAGATTGGGCAATGTGAAGGGCTTTTATTTTTTGCTTTTATTAAATTTTTGTTGAGGGCTGTGGTTGTGTGTGTCTGAGTGGGAAATAAGGTCAATAGAGCTGCCATCCTAAGGTCAGCTTATGAGCGTTTATGACCTGGGGATCTTTCTCAAGCTCAGGATCTTTGTGACACAGTCACGTGACCCCCGTTTCCCGCCCTTTTCTCGCAGGTCAATGACAGGCGCATTCTGGACGGAATGTTTGCCGTGTGTGGAGTTCCGGATGAAAAGTTCCGTGCCATATGTTCCACGGTGGACAAGCTGGACAAGGTAGCTACACGCGTGTGCTGGACACATGTGCTACACGCGTGTGCTGGACGCATGTGCTGCACGCGTGTGCTGGACGCATGTGCTACACGCGTGTGCTGGACGCATGTGCTGCACGCGTGTGCTGGACGCATGTGCTGCACGCGTGTGCTGGACGCATGTGCTACACGCGTGTGCTGGACACATGTGCTACACGCGTGTGCTGGACGCATGTGCTGCACGCGTGTGCTGGACGCATGTGCTACACGTGTGTGCACGGACAGACCAGCACATACGGATGATTGACATGCGTAGAAAACTGCAATTGCACTGTTGTGCATGTGTGTGTTTCTTTAAGTTTATCTAAGTGTGTGTGTGTGTGTGTGTGTGTGTGCATGTGTATGTTTCTGTAATGGTGTGTTTGTTTCTGTAAGTGTGTGTGTGTGTGTGTGTGTGCGTGCGTGCATGTGTGTGTTTCTGTAATGGTGTGTGTGTACCTGTAAGTGTGTGTGTGTGTGTGTTTCTGTAAGTGTGTGTGTGTTTCTGTAATGGTGTGTGTGTACCTGTAAGTGTGTGTGTGTGTGTGTGTTTCTGTAATGTTGTGTGTGATTCTGTAAGTGTATATGTGTGTGCGTGTGTTTCTGTAAGTGTGTATGTGTGTGTGTTTCTGTAAGTGTGTGTGTGTGTGTGTTTCTGTAAGTGTGTGTGTGTGTTTCTGTAAGTGTGTGTGTGTGTGCGCGTGTGTTTCTGTAATGGTGTGTGTGTTTCTGTAAGTGTGTATGTGTGTGTGTGTGTTTCTGTAAGTGTGTATGTGTTTCTGTAAGTGTGTAAGTGTGTGTGTGTTTCTGTAATGTTGTGTGTGATTCTGTAAGTGTGTTTGTGTGTTTCTGTAAGTGTATATGCGTGACTCGCGGTCCTCCTCTTCCCTCCAGGTGCCCTGGGAGGATGTGAAGAATGAGATGGTGAATGAGAAGGGTCTGGCCCCCGAGGCAGCCGACCGCATCGGGGAGTACGTCAGCCTGCAGGGTGAGCCGCCGCCCGCCGTTACGTACGGCACTGTTGTCCCCATTACATACGACACTGTCACTGTTACATACGGCACTGTACCTGTTACATACAGTACTCTCCCCGTTACGTACAGCACTGTACCTGTTACATACAGTACTGTCACTGTTACCGTACGGCACTGTCACTGTTACATACGGTACTCTCCCCGTTACGTACAGCACTGTACCTGTTACATACAGTACTGTCACTGTTACCGTACGGCACTGTCCCCGTTACGTACGGTACTCTCCCCGTTACATACGGTACTGTCACTGTTACCGTACGGCACTGTCCCCGTTACATACAGCACTGTCCCTGTTACATACGGTACTCTCCCTGTTACATACGATACTGTCCCTGTTACATACGGTACTGTCCCTGTTACATACGGTACTCTCCCTGTTACATACAGCACTGTGACTGTTACATACAGCACTGTTCCTGTTACATACGGTACTCTCCCTGTTACATACGGTACTGTCCCTGTTACATACGGTACTCTCCCTGTTACATACAGCACTGTCACTGTTACATACAGCACTGTCACTGTTACATACGGTACTCTTCCTGTTATGTACGGCACAGTCACTGGCACTGGATGTGTTCTTAAGTGACTCTTAAATTTTATTTATTTGTGTAGTGTTTTTTTTTTTTTTTTGAATTTATTTATTTTTGCAAAAAAAAAACGTTTTTTACAAGGGCCCACTTAGGGTGAAGACTCCTTAGCTGAAAAACTCCCTACATGCCTGCTTTTACTGTGGGTAATCCAAATAATTGACATGTTTATTTTGGTCGTGATGCTGAACCAATTTGGCCTTTGCTGCTTGACAGTCCCCAGTGGCCCCAGTCAAACAGTTTGGGGACCCCTTGCTGAGGGGTTCCCCATGCTGAGGGGTTCGAAGGTCCTCAAAGTAAGAGACCTGTCTCCTCGTTTCATTACGTCCCCATGGAAACCCGGACAGCGGTGATCTGGTGTTTATTTTCCTGATTTACCACCGCCCTTAAGTGGCCCTTAATCTGGTTTCCGTAGCGACGGAAGCCTGGTCTCAGACACTCTTATCTGAGGTCATCTGTGGTCGTGCAGGGTCCCAGCTGAGAGGAAGGTCAAAGGTCAGTTTGACTTTCAGATAAGAGTAGGGGCGAAGCAGGATTATCATCTCCTGGGAGATGTTTTTGTTGTGACTGTCACTGGAGTCAACAGAAACCTGGCTTTTTAATCACCAGGAATATTTGGTCACAAACTTAAGATGTCTGGCGTTGGACAATATTGATGGTTTACTTAAGCAGTCGGGTGTCCTGATAGGTGGATCCATTATCTTTTTTAAGATGTACAGTGACTTTTTTTTATTATGTTAAACCCTGGTGATCCCAGACTGCCTACAGTTAGCCATAGCACAGGAGCCGTTTCATTAGTTTCAAAGAAGTGAAATAAGACATTTTATCATGCTTGTGTGACTATAGTAAGATTAAAGCTAGCTGGCTGTATACAGGTTCTGTTCTGGTATTTCAGAGATTTTTTGTGTCTTATAGTTTAGTGTCTGTGGTTCTAATAAATGACTGTGGTTCTTTTGTGTGACCCTGGTTCTGCAGAACCACGGTTCTGATGAATGATTGCAGTTCTGATAACTGACCCTGGTTCTGTTGTGTGACCCTGGTTTTGCTGAGTGACCCTGGTTCTGATTGGTGACTGCGGTTCTGTTGTGGTCCCAGGCGGAGCGGACCTGGCCCAGAAGCTGCTGCAGGACCCAAAGCTGTCCCAGAACAAGCAGGCCTGCGCCGGGCTGTCGGACATGAAGCTGCTCTTCACCTACCTGGAGCTCTTCAGGGTCACGGACAAGGTGAGTCTCTCCCTCGCTCTCTGTCCTTTTCTCCCTCCCTCGCTTCATCTCTCTGCCCCCCCCCCCCATCTTACGTGTGTGAATCCCACACCAGTCTGTTCAGCTGTAACTCTCGATGAGCGTCTGAACGTTTTTTTTTGGCTCTGGACAGGCAGGCTCTTCACCTCTCTCTCTCTGCCTTCTCTCTGCCCCCCCCCCTCCCCCCTCCCAGGTGGTGTTTGACCTCAGTCTGGCCCGCGGCCTGGACTACTACACGGGGGCGATCTACGAGGCGGTGCTGATCCCGTCGGGCCCCGCCCCGACCCCCCCGCAGGACGGCGCCACGGGCGAGGAGGCGGTCAACGTGGGCAGCGTGGCGGGAGGGGGTCGCTACGACGACCTGGTGGGCATGTTCGACCCCAAGGGCCGGAAAGTGCCCTGCGTGGGCGTGAGCATCGGCATCGAGAGGGTCTTCTCCATCATGGAGCAGAAGGCCGAGGTACGCGGGCGCCCTCTTCCCAAACCGCCGCAGGGCCGGCCTTCGCCTCGCCGGGGTTAGAGGGACGTGAGCGAATGGCGACGAAACACTCGATCGCACGTGAAGCGTCTTCCTCTCCGGCTCGAACGCTCGCGGGCCGTGTTTTGAAAAGAATCAGAGAGCGTGCGTGTATGTCTGTGTCAACATGTATGGGGGGTGGGGGGGGGGGGGGGGGGGTGCGGCAGTATTGAGTGTGGTTGGTGAATACAGCTGGGTATTCCAAAATTTGTAATGGAAGTACCAGGGTGGGCGGGACCTCTCCCTGACTGACGTTATCTGACCTTACAGAGAGTTGAGGGGAATGGGTGGGCGGGATCTGTCCCTGACTGACATGCTATCTGACCTTACACATACGTGGGAGAAGGGGGGGGTGGGCGGTCCTACACCTCTCACCACTTCCCTAAGCCTCACTGACCCCCCCCCCCCCCCCCCCGATGAGAGTACAGTAAGAGTCCTGCCTTCTGCTGCTGAGATCCGAATCAGAGATCAGGGGTGCGGAGGGGGAGTGGGAGGGGCCAGCACACAATTACAGGCCTTCCTGCCATCTCTGGCTGGTTGATTGACAGGCCCCCCCAGTGCGTACCCTTCACTGCTGCGGTGGAGGGGAGATTGGCCGCTCCAGTCATCGCTGATTTTTCGAGTGGCTCTGGCCGCGGCCCCCGCCAGCCTGGCTCGGGTTTGATTGTAATTGACGCGGGCGACGCTTGAGGTGTCTGTTAAACAGCTGCGGAGGTCTAATTACCAACCGCCGGTTCCCCTAAAACGCAGACCGCGCGTTTCTGTCCCCCGACGGACGCGCCGCGCCGGCGCCAGACTGCGCATTTAAATTGGTGTTTTACTTTAAAAAAGGAATCGAGTTATTTCTCCTCACACTGCAGTGGCGAGAGGATCTTACCGGCTACAAAAACGTTCTTGCTTTTTTCAGCTAACCAGATGTTTGACAAATGTGTAAAGTAAAGCGTATTTTAAAAAGGTAAAATAATAGATAAATAATAGGTTTGTTTTTCTGGCCCTAGAGAAATGTAACTCAATGGGGTTTTTAAAATGTTTTTTTGCTTCACTGCTACTTCCATGCAGAGGACAACAATGGATCAGTGCAGTGCTTTGGGTGAGAATCAGTCCTGTGTTTTGATTGGATGAAAATCATCCCCCCACGCCCCCCCCCCTTCCCCCTCCTGCTCCAGGCCTCAGCGGAGAAGGTGCGCACCACAGAAACGCAGGTCATGGTGGCGTCGGCGCAGAAGAACCTTCTGGAAGAGCGCCTGAAGCTGACCGCTGAGCTGTGGGACGCCGGCATCAAGGTAACACGCCTGCAGGACACGCCCCCAACTGCCCTGGGACACGCCCCCAACTGCGCTGGGACACGCCCCCAACTGCCCTGGGACACGCCCCAAACTGCCCTGGGACACGCCCCAAACTGCCCTGGGACACACCCCAAACTGTCCTGGGACACACCCCCCAACTGCCCTGGGACACGCCCCAAACTGCCCTGGGACACGCCCCCCGTCTGTCCTGGGACACGCCCCCGTTTGTTCTGGGACGCCTCCCCGGCCTGTCCTGGGACACGCCCCCTTTCTGTTCTGGGACACGCCCCCCAGGCCTGTCCTGGGACACGTCCCCGTTTGTTCTGGGACGCCCCCCCGGCCTGTCCTGGGACACGCCCCCCAGGCCTGTCCTGGGACACGTCCCCGTCTCTTCCGGACAGGGCTTTCACAGAAACGGGATTTGTTCCTCTCAAAATAAGTCCATTCAGAAAATAAACAGAAGTTCAATTTGTGAATTTACAAAAATGGCCATAGTGTTTCTCAGTCGGTTAATTGAATTTCAGTCATGTTATAGATTCGACTGATCTGAAATTAAATGAATTGACCTCCACCCCTAGCACAGGGCCTATGGATTTCTGGCCATTGATTGCTGATGCTGGGCCAGGATCGCTGTTCAAATGAGCCAACTCAGCTAAAGACCTTAAAGAGCTATTCACACTCTTATTGCTCCAGTGGTGATGCCACATTCTGTAGCAGACCTCCACGTGCTAACTCAATGCTAACGTTCTTGCTGCATTCGAGGCTGTGAGTTTACCCATGATGCTCCTCTCTTGCCCCCCCCCCCCCCCCGTGCCCTAGGCGGAGGTGATGTACAAGAAGAGCCCCAAACTACTGAGCCAGCTGCAGCACTGCGAGGACACGGGGATCCCCCTGGTCGCCATCCTCGGGGAGCAGGAGCTGAAGGGCGGGATGGTGAAGCTGAGGACCGTGGCCACCAGAGAGGAGGTACAGATACGCCCATCACCCGAAAAAACGCTCTCCCCGCTGAGCCCAGTGTAGCTGTCATTCAGAACGCTGTACGCGTGTGTAACTGCAGTCAAGGTGTAGCTGTCATTCAGAACGCTGTACGTGTGTGTAACTGCAGTCGCGGTGTAGCTGTCATTCAGAACGCTGTACGCGTGTGAAACCGCCGCCGAGCCACGGTCACGCCTGTTCCTCTCTCCCGACTCGCTTTAGGTGGACGTGTCGAGGGCGGAGCTTGTGGACGAAATCAAGAAGCGAACCCTCCAGTAGCGGAGCGATGACGAACGGGTGGCCGCCCGTTACCAAGGAGACGCCAGGCCCCTCAGCATATCAGCATATCGCCAAGAATAATGGATCTATCTGTATGCTAATGGCTAAGCCGTGACTCTCGCCTGTATCCGCACAGAGAAAGCGGTCACTATTCATCATGATTCCTCCATTCCGGCTCTGTTGAGCCACGTCGTCATGGTGCACCCTGTATAATGGAAACCTTGCTTGCTTCCTGTCGATTCACACAAATAAAATTGCTTGTCATGTTTAAGGTCCATTTGGATTCTTACTTTTTCCCCAATTAATTTTTTTTTTTTTTTTTAATGTTGACACGCCCAAAAATATAATTTTCCCGGCCTCTCCTTTCTCCTGTACCAGTGCTGTGTGCGTATGCTGTGCTCAGTGCTTGATTTCTTTCAACTCCAGCGGTCAGCGTAAACTAGGTTCCATTTAAGCGAAGCACAGACCCCATCAGCGGACTCTGTGACCTTTGGTGCTCGGCTATCGAACCGAAAATTCATTATAAATGGTCTGAAAATGTCCCTTTAGAGTCAGTTTGCTGATCAGAATGTTAATGCTCAAGAGAAACTCAGCATTTGTAGCTGGTTGTACTTCTACACATTATGACAGAGCAACAGCTCTGAACTTAAGGTCTGTTGGTAGTTTATGGTTGGAAACTGTAGGAAAAGTCTTTAAAACAAACTTGTGTTCAATCAAGACTAAAGCTTGGATACTCAAATCTGACCCTCGACTCCAAATTTCAGAACATTTTTTTCCTACTGGTTGTGCAGACGGTCTTCACACCCGACTCCCAGGTAAAGGGAGGGTTGAAAACCAGCAGTTGTCGGCCTTCGAGGACCGTGATGAGTAACGGGGGACTAGAAGCATCACAGTTGGTATCTAAATTGTTGAAGGTTTCCGGTGAAAGTTCGTGCCAATGAATGTTTAGTCCTTGTGAAACTGATTGGAAGCAGAGCCATACAAAGTGCCAACATGAGCAGAGCATCAATCGGTGTCAATTGGGAACTCCCAATGGTGGGGGGGAATATCCGTCCAGGCAGGACTTCTTAAATTGCTACACACGCCTGGGTAGGCATCGTATATAAACTGTATATCAACAAATAGCCTAGCGTCCCTCCTGCCACTGTCGTCTTTTGTTTAGAATCCATCATATGGTCACCTCATTAAAAGCTTTTGTGAAAAGCCGTGCCCATTGGCAGTTTGTTGGCAAGACGACGGTTTTAAAAAGCTTTTGAAGATGGTCCAGTGAACAAATTTACTCACCCAAGTGCCAACTAGCCTTTAGCAGGGTCCTGTCTATTTGTTTTGACTTAACCAATTTCTTCATCCTGTTGATAAAGTGCTTGATTGAGATGTTAAAACGGAATTGCAATTAAAAGACAAAAGGATGAGAAGTTTTCGTGCAACAATTTCTCATTTTAATGAGAACAAGTAAAAAAAAAAAAACAAATAGACAGTGCTCAACACATTTCCTAATCTATTTAGTGCATAATGGTTAAAACAATCCAGTGTCATGAAAAAGGTAATTGTGTGGAAAATTAAACTATATACAGAAGTGCAAAAGATAAAAGAAAATAAAAATAACACCAGCCCAGAGAAGGGCGCTTCTGGCTACCAGAGCAAGTCATGTCGCAGGGTCTGGCCTCATCTGCTCCCTGCACAGTACATTAGTCTTCCAACTGAGGAACAGCCATCTCTCATTTACACAACACAGAGGAGTGCAAGTATTTCAAATAAAATCTGTTACTTAAAATTAAAACGATAATAAAAAAAAAAATAAAACACGACCACAGACTGAAAGACCACACAAATGGTGAACCGTAAACGCAAACGGTAAAAATTCGGGGACGCGGGCGGGCGCGGGCGCGGACGTGCGCGTCAGGGCTGAGCGAGGTGCTTGAGAATGCGTTCGGCAGCCACCCGCTGTACCTCTCCCCGCAGCAAGGGGGCGCTGGTGCCCGGCAGGATCTGGGCCACGCCGCTGAAGGGCACGGGGAGCCCAGGGATCAGCACCCTGTAGGCGAAGTAGAGGAAGCCGTCGGCGCCGGCGTGGAGGAACTGCAGGTCGTAGAGGGGGGGCCCCACTTTGAAGACCTCGCAGACTCGCAGCAGAAGGGCCACGGCGTCCGTCGACGCCGGGACGTCCCGCCTGGGCGCGGGAGGGGGGCAGCCGGCGACCGGGGACAAGCCGGGGGTCAGGAGGCTCAGGAGGTTCTCCTGGGGCGGAGGAGGGGGGCGGTCGCGATCCAGGGGGCGGACGGGCGGCAGAGGACACGGTTTGGGGAAGCCCTTCGTGGCAGGGAAGGGTTCCCCCGCCTCTTCATCCTCGTCCTCGTCCTGCTTGGGCTTGTTGGAGAAGCTGAACCACTTCACCGTGATGATTATTCCAAATTTCCTCTTAAAAGCTGACGAGCGAGAGGGCGAGAGGGAGAGGGGAGTTGTTTGTTATAAGGTTGCACAAAAAACGTGGTCGACTCCCCAAAACTTCCATTCGCTCCCTGAGAAAAAACGTCACCCCACCATTGGGAATCTTCGACTGAAGCATCTGTTGGTACTTCATTTTGAAATTTACATTTCAAGGCTAGAAGCTTCTAGACGCCCCCCCGACACACAGAGGAAGTGTTTAAAAAGCACTGTGCAAGTTATAACCAAGTCCTACCCACTAGAGATCGCAATCGAATTTGCAGAACAAATTAAAATTTAACAAGACTAAGACATGCAACACCACAGCAGCCTACGAGACTCAAAGACCACTGAGAAATTACACTGCAACACTACAAATTATACGTACACTGTACATACTAGAGGTGTAAACTTCAAGCTTCACCGCGATAGGATACAATTTTGATTTTGAGGCCGGGGTGGCAGTGTAGTAAAATGGGTAAGGAGCTGGTCTTGTAACCCAGAGGTTGCAGGTATGTTTGATGCAGGTTTGTTGTATGAGTGACAATGTACGATTTGCATGTGTTGTATGTGTTTTCGCAAAATTAGATTGATTAAATCTAACCATTGCCCTTTGAACCAAACTTTATAATTGATCAGGTTACACCTTTAGCACCTGGCCCTCCATGTATCCAGACCCACCTTCACAAATGACCTTCTTGGCCATGGAGGCGTTGTAGTGGGAGGTGTAGTGCACGATGGCGGTAACCTTCTTCCCGCCCTTCCCGAATTTCAGGGAGACGGACTCCACCCCCTCCGACAGGCCGCGGAGGACCTGGAGCAGCCTCTCCCGGTCCACCCCGGCGGGCAGGTCCCCCAGGCAGAGCTGCCTCTTCTCCGTGCTCCGGCGCACGGTCAGCGGCGCCCCCTGCTGGAGCTGGTGCTGGTGCAGGCAGCGGATGGCGGCCGCGGCGCTCTGCGGGTCGCGGTACTTGGCGTAGGCGAAGCCGCGGTTCTGGCCGCTGAAGTTCATCATCAGGCGGAACTCGTAGAGCGGGCCCACGCTCTGGAAGAGGGGGATCAGCTTGTCCTCGTAGATGTCCCGCGGGATCTGGCTGATGAAGACCTCGCACCCGGGTCCTGGTGCCGGACCGGTCCAGTCTGGGGGTGAAGTGGGGGGATGGGAGGGGTAGGGGGTGGGGGAAACTGGTCCTTGTTATTTTTATGATCCAATTTTCACTCTCGTTTTTGTTTTGCATTAGGCTATTTTTTAAAACCGATTTTCACTCATTTTTAATATTCAAAATAAACACCAGTACAGTCCCAGTTTAAAAAAAAAACAGCAAGGTATCAGCAGGTACCATCAATTTGCTCTTTTATCATTTTATGCCCAACAAAGCAGCCCCACCCAAATTCAATGAATCTGTTTACAACCGTCTTCCAACCGTCTTAGTCTATAAGCCTAATGAGCCTGAACTGTAATGCCCATGTAGATCTGAATTTTATATCGTCTGTAGCATGTTCCATGCTGTTACAGAACAAAGTCTGGCATAACCCAATTAGCAAAGCAATTAGTTTAAATCTCAGCAATAAAATAATTTGTAATGGACTTTGAAATGTTAGGAAAGCTCTGCGACAGCATACCACGTTAAATAGTTGAATAAATACTTCTTTCCAATTCATGGCTCCAGGAAGGAAACGTAGTTAAAAAGTATTTTCATTTTTTCCCTAAATCAGTCACTCTGCTACATATGTAACAATAAGCAGTAGAGGAAATTTAAGATTATAAAACGATATTTTTCGAAGACCAGTAGCTTGCTCCTGTGAGTGATAAGGGGTTTATTAGAATAGGCGGTTAGCAGTGCGTCATTGCGCGTGGTTGACTGACCGGGAGGTGGCCCGCCATACTTCCGCTGACCGTTGACTTGGACTAGTTTGATGGCAGTCCTTTGCACCCATGACTCCAAAGAGGCCAGGTTCTCCTGGTTCAGGATCTTCAGAGAGGAAGAAAGAATAAGAAACCAACATCCTGCGTCCACCAGGATCCACGCCCTCAAAATAAAAACGTTGAGCATATACTACAATGTACACATTGTTTCCCAGCGATTTCACGTCATATGAACTCGTCACCAATCTTAACAGAAAAGACGTAGAGGTGCTGGTCGACTATAATGTCTGATGTAATTCTCTGTTCTGGATTATCAGACAATAAAAAACATTGTGTATATCGCTCTGTCGAAATACTGAATCCAGGTAACCGAATCACACCAGCAAGCCACGACACAGCCGCCCTAAAATCACTGCAATGGCTGCCTATTACTCATACGAGGTGATCAGCATGGGGTTAATTAAGCGTTTTTAATGCTTTACAAATATACACATAACGAAATTCGAGGATATTCAAGATTGTTGTTTATCAAAGACAGGCTAAAAAACTGGTTTTTCGTTTGGGTAGCATTATTTTACTATAGCTTAACATTATTACTAGGATATAAAGTAGTTCCAATATTATAACATGCCATGCTCGCTGTCATACTAATGTTTCCAACTGGATGCCCAAACCAGAAACGTTTTAGTTTTATAATGTCCTCCGAAACTGTTGGTTTATTATACGGGCCTGCAACCCTGGATCTGGACAGGCTCTAAGATGCGCCGGTTTTTTTTTCCAGCTTTTAAAATATAAATTAGCAACAGGTTCAGACCCAATTAAGCCGGCAAGAAAACCAATCAAATACTTTCCCTGAGTAACGATGAAAACGAGCAGCCCCTTTCGCTCTACAGGTGCAGTGTTGCATATCCAAGATTTATTGCATGAACCAAAACGTCGCTCCTGAACAGTCTTTCGCATGAACAAAGCTTCAATTTTCCGTTTCAATTCAAGTTCACAGTTGAAAGCACCAAACTAATTCACAACTATGCGGGTATCATGGTGCTAGTCATTTGCCGTTTAGTTGCGCAACTGCAAAGTTTTGGTGTGAAACTACCAAAACCTCGCCATGCTTGCAGCATTAAGTAGACAAAATCAGCTTGAAGTCGTTCGTAAAAGCTACTCCTGTTTGTTGGGTTTTCATGTTCGAACACATAGTAGCCTAAACCATTTTTTCATAAAGTAAGTTTATTTAAAAACACACAGACAGCGAATTGGGAGTTTTTTTAAAAGTTCGATATTTCGTGCGACGTTCGTCCTGAAACCGAGGCGTAGACGCTGAACTGCATTTCCAAACTGCGTATAATTAGGCCAATTTTAGTGTAGCGCGGAGAGCAGCCGTACGCGAAAGGGGCGCCTTGATGGCTGCTCGTGTGCGCGCTTTTCGTACGGCGAAGCGAATGCAAAATGTATGCTTCAGCACTTTTTAGTTGTGTTATTGTTGACATGAATGTCTTGTTTTCTGTGTTTTATTGTTATTACACTTTGCGGTTGATTGTGTTCTGTGTCGGAATCGCTATGTCTCAATCCGGCTACGTTGACCCCTTCGGGACAAATAAAGTTGTATTCTGTTATAAACTAATGTTAAATCCAACAACTCCATTCAACCAGATTAGTCCAATTACAAAAATTTTTTTACAATAAAATCATGTTAAATAAACACGTGCGTCTAATTACAGCCGTCCCTCAATCTTACAAAAATGGAATCAAACTTTTTGCTTGCATGGAAAATAGCTACTTTCACCAAACATGGTGTACAACCTATCGCATACAAATATTAAAATAGCTGTAATGGCATCGTGAAAGTAATACTTTTAAACGTTTTTTCCAACATCCAGAAGGCCATCGCGACAGTAACAATACCAACTTGGAGCACAGCCTACAAGAACTAAGGAAAACAACTTGTCAGGAAAACACTTCTAATTTATATTACCGAATATGTAATGGAACACAGCGCTGCTTACTGTAAACTGTACTGCGATTAATTTTTACGCACCTGCTTTCGCTGGACTTCCATCGTGATTTCTTCGGGTTCGTAGTAGTCTGCTTTCTACTCGTTTGGTAGAAAATACTATTATTTTTTGCTCCAGAGACGAGAAATCACTGTCTGCAACCCCGTGACCTTACTTTCTAAAGGCTAATTGGATGGTCAGTGGTAATTGAGGCGGAATCTACGAAGAACTCCACTATTAGTTTTTTCTTTGTTTGCTTAGCAGTTTTATAATGTTACACAAGCCATATTTAAACTAACAAACAGCCAATGCATAATCAAAATAATTATCGACGTGTTCTGTAGGCCACACCAAACACTTTAAATGAAAGTGTAGGTATAATTGTAAAATCAAGGGAGGATGTATTTGGTTTGGATGGGGGGAAACACTTTTAAATTTCAAAAGGCAAAAATAATCAGGGCAAAGTTGTTTCTGTCGCCTGAACAGTATGTCGTTGCTGGCCTATAGTTACGTAGGTCTGTTGTCGTGCGTTTGAAATTATGTCCGCGTTTATTATTGAATGGATCCAAAATAGTGGTAAATAGATAGGACTTGTTGCTGGCTATATATATTTCTAATGTATAGTACTAATTTGAAATGAATCATTCCAATGGAAAAAATATTAGTCCGTTTACATAGTTTTACTGACTGCGCCGCTGAAAGTCTGATTAACGCGGTAGCAGAAATTACGTCAACAGACTGAAATAATGTCACGGACGCAAGTCAATTTAGGTTTCTGTATTGCTAACACGACGAGCTTTATACCACTTTCTCGAACAGAATAGGTTTTCATGAACTCTGGATATATGTATTTTATTAAATTAAGATATGTATACGTGCATGGACATATATTTGTTTTGAATATCTCTCCTGATTGATTCATCACTCACTGAACAAACCTCACGTTGTGTCTTTCTCAGATAGAACTGCATGACTGAATACCATGAACAATTTAACAATAGTAGTTTCACACTGATTTTGCAAACATGAAGGCTGTATCATTTCCTTCCGTGGGTGGATTTTGTCCACCCATCCTCTTGGCCAGGGTTGCGAGGGGATTGGAGCCTATCCCAGCAGACATTGGGTGAATGGCAGGAATACCCCCTGGATCCTAGGCCGCCAGTCCATCACGCATTCATACACAAAGGTCAATTTAAGACTCTCCAGTTAACCTAACCTGCATGTTTTCGGACTGTGGGAGGAAACTGGAGTACGCAGAGGAAACCCACGCAGACGGGCGGAAGACGTGCCAAACCTTCACAGAAAGGCCCTCGGCCCGGGATTCAAACCCAGTACCTTCTTACTCTGTGGTGACAGCGATACTTAGTGCACCTCCACGCCGCGCCAGATGGACTTTGTTCTCACTTTAAAGTTCAGATGCAGAGAAGCCAGGTGATCCGTTCACTGTACAATCAACAACTGCTTCAATTGATTAATTGAGCGCTGAGTAGCAATGACAACCTACACAACCTTGTAGCTCTCCAAGGGAAGAGTGCATACCAGTGGTTGAGAGTGTGTTTTAAGCACACTGTCTAACCTGGGTTGCCTGGGTCCAGACCTTTGAATCCTGCCCACTGAAGATGGAAATGGAGTGTAACAAGTTGACAATTCTCTCTGATATCAGGCTATAACCTGGGCCTTTGTTTCATGAAGCAGGATT
This sequence comes from Anguilla anguilla, assembly GCF_013347855.1. NCBI lineage: Eukaryota > Metazoa > Chordata > Actinopteri > Anguilliformes > Anguillidae > Anguilla > Anguilla anguilla. The sequence continues at coordinate 3,907,793 of NC_049203.1, forward strand.
ACTGAGTTGGCCGGATAACTGCGCTGAGCGAAACCCAGAACCCTCCCAAATCTGGAACATGGACTTAAGTAAAAAGAGCTGTTCTCTGGTTTATTCTGTGTAGTTATCCAGCTAACTCAGTAATCCTGTGGGGTAGTTCACAAAGCAGTATTACCGAGTTAGCTGGATGACTGCGTTGAGTAAAACCTGGAACAGCCCTGTTTAGTTAAATACCCCCCTGGTCTGTGAACTCTGTGGGAAAGGTATTCCTCTATTTCAGTGAGAGTTTAGTTTTAGCTTATAGCTTATAGGCAAACTAGACGTTCTCTTTCTCCTGGACATTTTTTCTTTTTGGAGTCAAAAATATCCATCCAGACAGGATTTCTATAAATTCATAAAATCTGTCTGTCTGCTTAGCTTTTGCTCATTCCTTAGACTGATTATAAACCCACCTGCATCTACCCTCGTTTTTTGAAAATTCAATATATGGTAATCCCCATTTAACTCAAATTCATCTCTGTCTTCTTGATCAGCTAATAGAACCCAGCCTTGAATATCTTTAATAATCCACAGCATGAATCTGTTTTAGAATGTAAAAACCCAAATCAGTGGTGGGCCAGGAGGGGTTGTACCCTAGTGTCTGTTTTTGGATTTCATGTCAACTTCTGCTTTTTATTATTTGATTAGTCCAATCTTTTAATAATGGGTATTTTGGGTATTTTAATTTTTTATTTTTTTATAAGTTCATGAATGACATCTGAAGACTGTTCCTGTGTACCAGCATAAAACATTTTATTACGGTCTTAGCTACAGTTAAACCAGCATAAGTGTATTCACAAAAACTGCCTGGTCCTATCAAAAACATACACTAACACAACATAGAACATCCACAGAAATAATACATATTTTTTAAACTCCAGGAAGTTAACTATACCTTTAACAGTCAATGACAGAAGAAGGGTTTACGTTTCTTTTCTTTTTTTGTTGAGATTATGATTTCATTTTTGAATAGGAGATCAAACCAGCATAATTGCAGCTAATTACCTCTCGCCAAACATTGGAATTTGTGATTGTTTAAATAGTTTTAATTTTGTATAACACTGCGGTTTTGCTCAGTCAGTTCCAGCTCCGTGTCGTCTATCCAAATGTTTGTCTTCTTGACAAAATATTTGCGGAGCAAAATTGAGAACTTTGACGAAGAGAGGGGTTTGCAGAAATGCACCGCCGTGTGTTATTTACTTCCAAGGGAGGCTTCTGGAACAGGAACGGCCCGGTCCCAAGATTTAAGGGTCGGCGTGCCATCTACCAAGTTCCCGGGTTGGCAGAGCTTCGTCTATGGTTCCAACACGGCACTGACAGGTTCACACTTCAGCGTTTGCCACAGAAAAGGTCAAAGCTGTATGATCTTCCCTATGCTTGAATGTCGGATCTGAGCCACATCATGAACCTTATAAAAACCGACTGACATGTTGGTCACCAGTCGGCACCCTGAGCCGAACCAGAGGAGGATGGGTTTCCCCCTTTGAGCCTGATTTCTTCCACGGTTTCTTCCCATCTGCCACAGGGAGTTTTTCCTTGCCACTGTTGCCTTAGGCTTGCTCCTGTCGGGCTTTTGGCCAGGGTTGTCTGTAAAGCGTATTGTGACAACTGCTGTAAAATATGCTATACAAATAAAATTTGAGTGATTGATTGATTGGATTGCTGGTAGGCGCGGACGGGCGGGCATTGGCAGGTGGTGTTGCGGGCAGCCGTAGGCACATGGGTGCCGGGCTCCTTGTCTCTATGTTCTCCCGTGTGCTTGTGGCTGCTTGTGATGCTCGCTTGTCTGTGCTTACGTGCCTCGTGTGTTCTTTTATGCTGCTTGTAATGCTTCTTGTCAATGGTTGCATTTTATTTTTTTTTACTCATTTGTCTGTGCTTATGTGTCATGTGTGTTCTTTTATGTTCCTTAAACCATCAAGCCTGCCCAGGGACTACAGATGAAAATTAGCCTGTGTGGCTACATATGGTACGTTTACATGGTGCATCTTAAGTTCTCATGTTTATTAATGTGCAGTGTCCCTTTCTTAAATAAAATAAACCTTAAAAATAAACCTTAAAGGTTGACTATCTCTCTCCCTCGGCTTTAATTTGCTGAAATGGGTTTCCTGGTGCATTCGTCCCAGGCAATAAACACCGTTCAAAAATAATGAAGTGGTTCGCATTCAGAGATGAATTTAATGACTTGTGGATTTTACTATGCGCACGGAGCATCTTAGCCAGAGGTTTCTTCAGTGCCTTGTGGGACAGGGTGGATTGTGCAGGAGAGCATTTATAATTCACTGAGATAACAGGTGTCACATATGTTCCATATTCCTTCATGGGTTCCTTAACAAGCAGATAAAAAAAAGAAAAAAAAAACAATTGTCAGAACATCAGGTATGAGCCATTCATAAGTCGGAAGAGAATGTACCTGCTTTGAAAAGATTAAAAGAGTGAAAGAACAAATAACTCAAAAGCTCAAGATGAATACATTTCACTATTAAGACATCAGAGGTTAACAGTTGGTAATGAAATGTATTTCAGTAATTAGAGTAGTCTTCTGTTAATAATATAAGGCTAGGGATGACAATACCGTTGAACAAATCGCAGTGTGGGGCACTTGTAAATCAGAAGACATTTCATTTCGTAAGTTAACGAACAGAGCGTCTGCTTAAATATTCACACAGAATTACTACATAAATGACAAGTCCATCACTGCTTGCATACAGTAACTTCTGCACCATCTGACTTCATGTAAACTTCATAAGTGTCCCTTCATATGTAGACTGTTTTGCATCTTCAGAAATTCCAAATGAGTCTTCAGGATTCTGCATGGTGTACCTTGGCTAGACCTTCCCTCAATGTCATATTGGCTTCTATTGACCCTATTGAATAATTTAAAATCCAATCAGGATTAAGTGGATTATTTCATTACGAATTACACATAATTTCAGACTTACTGAACCATTAAATGTTTATACATCATTATTCACGGTGTCTTTCAATAACATTACCTCAAATAATTTAGAACAGCACTTTTGCTGTAATTGTTCTTGTCAGTCTCGAATGTTACTTTTTAAAGTAAACTCTTAGTAGTATTCTCTCTTTTATCATTTATTTTTTAAATTTTTGGAGTCAGGTCATAGCCATATTTCAGTCCAACTGAATTATATGCATAGCTGTTGTATAAGTACATAAGAAAATACATTTAAAAAACAAATATATAAAAAAGGGCTTTTCCATTTCTTTGAGATACATTCAATGACAGAAGTTTTTTAATTGCTGTTCGAAAATGTAAAATCTTACATTATAGTCTCTTTTCAGGCGAACCTGTCGGGGATTAGTACAACACTGGAATTCTATTTTTTCCACATAATGTTTGTTATGTGTTCATTAAAGAAGACGTTGTATCTTTGTTTAAAATCATTCCCGTGGAGCCCATTGTTAGTAATCCCCACCCATAAAAATAAAAAACAAAAAATATTGACGCAACTGAACAAGACTGTGCGCTTTCGTTCAGGAAATATTAATGACTGACTTTCAAACCGACCAATAGGCGGCGAAGGGGTCGCATCTGGATACGTAGCTGTAGAAATGACGTCTGCCCGTAAACGACGTGCGATTGGGTGTTTTTTGGCGAGACATTTAAAATGATCTCTCTCCATTGTTAAATGGTTTCTTTTACAGGAAGGGCAGAGTGGACTTCCTAAAAGGTGAGTCTGGAAAGCTTTTGACCAGAAACATTAGCTAGTGTGAAAAGCTTTAAAGTTGAGTAAACCTAAAATATCATCATGTTGAGGACTCGGTTATGACCATCGCTACATATTGATTAGTTCGACAGCTAGTTTACTGAACTTTATTGCAGTTGCTTGCTACAGTGTAACTTTCCTGTGTTGCAATGTAAGGAGCCTCCTGGGATTCAAGGGGAACATTTTGATAAATAAATAGGTAATTTGAGGACACCAATCGGTAATTCGCGGGATATAGTTATACATGTTCTCTCCCTTGAGACCTATGTGTCTCCGTAGTGGTATTGTCCTCGCTAGCTAACTACTAGTGGTATCAATGCGTGCTTGTCGTATTGCCAAATCGTGCAAATATGTTGCATTCGCGACAATAGGAGTGTCCTGTTATTTTATTTGTACGGGAGTAGTTCGATCGTGTCATGTCAGATAATCGATCCAATGAAATTACAACTATCCAGGCATCCTTGAATTCTCATCATCCTCGTATATGTTTAAAAAATGTTCTTGGCTCTTCAAGCAGGGTCACTGAATGGTTTTATGTATATACATGCGTATGTTCGGTCATTCTAATCTTCGCTGTTTTGGTAAACACTGATCATTACCAGGGTGAGGGAGCTATAGGTAAGAGTTCTTCTCCAAAACAGAAGCGTGCACGTTTACGTTCAGCGCGTGGGGCCTGACATGTTTTTCGGTCTCCAGCTATGGCCGACGCCCTGGCTGCAGGTTCGGGCGCGTTCCCGCGGGGACCCCACTCCCCGGACCCCTTGTTGTCCCCAATGTCCAAGCTGGCTCACTGCTTCACGGGACTCGGCGCGACGCAGACCGGGTAAGTAGATCGGCATCCGTAATCCCTTAACATACCCCCACCGTTAAGATTAACATATATCCAGATCTTGGAGTTCGTCTTGTGCAATCTCTTGGAAGAAAGCCAGCATAGCCCGTAATATTACATCTAATTTACTTCGAATTCAACCAGTTTACTTCTGAGCTATTGTAAAGCAGAGTGAGTCAACCTAAATGATTGAACCTGAAAAGAAAGTATAAATAATCAACAGCATGGATTTACTGTAAAGTTACAAGTTATATGGTTTATTACCACCTGTTGTCTACAAAATAATTCCGTCTGCCATTTTAATTTCTGAGGGTCAATATTTTGACGCGGGGAACGTGAGGGTGCGTGGAGAGAGTGTGAGGGTGAGGCACCATTCCTTCACCCCAATGTTTAGGATGAACCCTAGCAAAGGATATAAAATGTCTTCCGCTGTGGTTCTCTCCCTCCCAGTGACACCCCCCGCCGTTGCCTGGACCTTTCTAACATCAGCACTGGAAGTGCCGACGTCGCCGTTGGACCAGAATCCCCATGCAGCGCACCTCTCTCCGGTAACATCAAATCTACTTTCATAACAATTCATATTCACAACTGCCAGCTAATCGCTAACTGTTGCTTTCTACTCCTGACAGTGTAGAGGTGGATCTACAAATGCCTTGGTGATACTGGCTCATAACTAACTTTGTAAATTTGCCAGCTGTATTTTTTATTTAATAACCTTTAATTGAAGCTTACAGGAGGTTAATTGCCAGGTGAGAATGAGACATTTTAAAGCTGAGCCATTTTTATATTTCTTTGTTTTGTCGTAAATGGCAGCAATCATGGCACACTTCCTGTGTTACTGTTGTACTTGATTTACCTGGTTTTGGGCTTCCTGTGATCTGCTGTGCCTGTCACTCTTCCGTAGACCACGCCCAGTCTCCACAGCAGGACTCACCTGTGCCCAGGTAACATTACCTCCTACAGCACAACACGATCTCATAGAGAGATCTTCAGGTGCAGTGTGAGAAATTTAAAAAGCAGATTTGAAAAAAAAAGCAGTTAAAATCTGTTAAAAAATCTAAATGGAGATGCACAGGCCCACGAGAACAGTTACACCAGATTTAAAAACGGCAGTTGTAGCCTCTCTTCTGACACAGCTAGGAATTGAACTCCTGAGATTTGGAACAGAACAGCTGTTTTTGAAGGGTGGAGGCGAGACTCTTCGGTCACTTTCATCCCCAGCCTCCTCTTCCTCATCTCCCCTTCCCCTGATTCAATGAGTTATGTGGAACCTAAGGAAGTTGAACCCGAGACTGGATATTTTCCAAGTTTCATGGGTCTTGCACCTGTTTATGCAAACCTTTGAGCATGATTCACTGTTGAGCTGCCAGCTCTGTGTCATTCATAAAAATACATTTATTCCTTTGATTTGCAGACACGTTTGCACAAGAGAACTTAATAATGTTGTATTCTTTCTCTATGCATGAGCAACAGTGTCCTTCTGTTGGAGAATTACTTGAGTTAACCCCACAACCTTCCGGTTAGAAGCTCCGTTTTTATTACTATAGAAATGTGCTGCTATTTAAAAAGTACAGTATCTTATTTCGAATCTCGTAGTGCCGTAATCTTTAATTAAAAGTTATCTCACCTCGATTCTGTGGAGGATTTTCTTGCCAAAATAAAACTAAAAGTACATCAAGAAATAAATAGATGAATTATTTGTGTAATATATCTATAAAAATATATAATTTTATGTGAAAATATATGAATAAATAAATGAAATGATAAATGGAAATGCTGTAGTGCTGACCTGATGATTGTCCCAGCAGTAAAACGGAATAATTGGTTGGCTCACAGTTTGACTTTCGTACAATTTACCTTATCGCCACAGAGCTATATTGAGCAGAAGTAACTCTTTGAAAACAAGACTCTTGTTTGCTTTTCGCTAACAAGAGTCCTGGACCTCTGACCTTCATGGAGCTTTACCCACAAGCTCTACAAGATTAACCACTGGTTCAAATCTGCATGTGTCTGAGAGATGCCTATTTTGTTGCTGAATCTGTTGTTGGCCAGATTGAATTTATTTATTTATTTATTTATCTTTGCTTTTTCAGAAATAGCAGAATGAAGCGGCTCAAGTCTTTTCTGGTAAGGTGATGTCAGAGAGCAAGTGTTCATATCAGTGTCAGTGGACATCTGCCAGAGTCCTAATACATGCCTGTCTGCCTGTCTGCCTGTCTGCCTGTCTGCCTGTCTGCCTGTCTGCCTGTCTGTCTGTCTGTCTGAACCCAGCCTAGGCTGTTGTGCAGCAGTCCGAAGCCAAACTCTGACAGTCACCGGCAGGGGGGACCTCACGACACAAACAAGGAGAATGTGAGTGCGCACACACACCCCCAAATTCACCTGCGCACACGCACCCCCCAAATTCACCTGCGCACACGCACCCCCCAAATTCACCTGCGCACACGCACCCCCCAAATTCACCTGCGCACACGCACCCCCCAAATTCACCTGCGCACACGCACCCCCCAAATTCACCTGCGCACACGCACCCCCCAAATTCACCTGCGCACACGCACCCCCCAAATTCACCTGCGCACACACACCCCCCAAATTCACCTGCGCAACAGGGGTTTTTTTGTGTTGTGATCTTGCTGTTTTATTGTAAAGGGTGAGAACATTGGAAGGAACGTATGACCTGCAGGTTTGAATGGTCTTAAAGACCCTGGACCTCCAGTCACATGGCTGTAGTTTTATTTTGGCAATGTAGTGGGTATTTCAGATCTAACAATGGGCTTTCTTGGTCAGTCGGTCAGTCAACAGTAGGTGGTTGCTCTTATACGAGTTAAAAAGTTGATGAGCTGTCAGTTAAGCTGCCCACAGGTATTTGATCCATGGAAACCATTCTGCTGTCCTCAGCTCAAATCATTCTGAAATAGGTGCCTGTGGTTACATGTGAACCAGAAATGGTTCAGTTCCTATCGTGACCAGTAGATGGTGCTGTAGACTCTACTTTTTTTTGGGGAAATATAATGTTGCGCACTTCTCACAGAAAGGTTGGGAAAGTCCTCTATGGCATTGTATCCTGGCTATTGCATAGTAAGCGCTTTGAATGGCAGATTAAAAAATACAAATACAAATAAGAGGATTTGTATTTTTCGATTTGTTACATGCATTATTTGCTTACATCAGGCATCACGTTTGATAAAAAAATATAACAGAAACTGCTGTGCTCCTGCTTACTTTATCGCGGGATGAACTGAGTGTAAGTGCGAGCGGCGATCACGTCTCTGTACAGTGTCAGGAACCCCTCTCTAACCCGCTCAGGTGGCCACCTGGAGCGAGCGGCAGACCCAGGTGCAGTGCCTGCTGCAGGCCCCAGACCCACAGACAGAGGGCAGCGGTGAGCTGAGCGCCCTGGGCAGCCCCATCTCAGCCATGCCCCTCTCCCCCGCGGCGGACTTCCGGGGGGCCGACGACTCGGACGGCTTCATGGAGGTGCTGGAGGAGCAGGAAGTGGAGGTAACCGTGAGCAACCCGCCCCAAAGAAAGTCAGTCCGCAGCAGAGAAAGCCGTGTGCTCTAACCGCTCAGTAAGGGGGAAGAGCAGTGGACTGGTTTACTGCGCTGGTGCAGTTTTCAGATTAATCTCACAATGCAGGATGTGCAGGGCGTGGCTCCGGTGGGCTGCTTCCTGTAGTTTTTTTTAATCTGTAGTTTTGTGGGTTCAGTCTAATGCACATCCTCACCCAGGCTCTCTTTCTCTCTGTCTCTGTCTCCCTCCCTCTCTCTCTCTCTCTCTCTCTCTCTCTCTCTGTCCATTCGTCAGAGCTCGACCGCTGTCCACATGTCCTCCAGCATGGCTCAACTGCTCTCTGACCCCCTGATGAACCAGGAAGTGGATTTCTCCTCTGTGAGTGTCGCCTGGGTGCATGCACACACACGCACACACACACACGGCATGCACACGCAGACACTCGCATTTGCACACGCACGCATGCACATGCACACACATGCACTCGCTCTCTCACACACGTACACGCACCCTCTCTCCCTCACACACACACACACACAAATAGGATGCTTGCTCTCCCCGGAGTTCGCCTTATTATTCCGCATGCTAGACATGCAATGCAAGCAATCATTGTTCTCTGCATATTACAGCTGGAATGCTGGCTCATTGCTTAGCGGATGTCCTTGGCTGATCTGGGGTAGCTCATAACGCTTGCAGCATCGCATCTCATACATTTTCTGGGCCAGTAAAGCTCAGGATTTTTACTGGACTTGTAAAGTAAAGGGGTTTGGTTGTATAACTGCTCAGCCCCACCCAACGTTTGCAGTCACATCCCTCCCGAGTCCAGAGTCCAGCATTCTCAACAATAAGCCACACAACCCACACTGATAAATTTTAATGAGCAGATTATATTCAAATGAGTATTCATAGTGAAACTAGGCCCAGTAAATATTGACAGCAGTGTATGAGCGCTGTGGGAGATCAGGTGAGAGCTGTGGCTGTAATGGCACCTCCTTGCCACCAGGTGGCACTGTTCCAGCGGGAGGGTCGACGCCTGTTCCGCTCGCCCTCTATGCCCGAGCGGCTGGACCGGCCGCGCCTGAAGAGAGCCCCGCCCCCCCCGACGGCCGACCCGCCAATCAAGCGCCACAGAACTTTCCCCGCCATCACGGAGGAAGAAGGGACCCAGGACGGAGGAGAAAATGGAGGGACGGAGGGCAGGAAGAGGAGGGTGAGAGAGAGAGGGAGGGAGTGGAGGGAGAAGGAGGAGAGGAGTTTAAGGGCTGGGTTACTGTGGGAGAGGAGTGAGGGAAGAAAAAAAGAGGGATGGGTGAATGTAAGAAGGTGCAGAAAGTAAAAGGGGAAAATAGGGTAGAGAGAAAATAAGTCTTAGGATGGTTAGAAGAGTGAGAATGAGGGAAGATAAGAAAGAGATGTAGAGAGTGAGTGTGTAGTCAGGAATGAAGCAGGAGAGCAAGAGAAGGAGTGAGGGGCAGGGAAATGAGAGAGGGAGGGAAGTGAGGTGTTGTGAGTGGTTCTGTTTGAGTTACTGTCACATCTGAGGAGTAAACATATTTCTGCAGGAATGTAGACATGCCATGTGTTTGCCTTTGCTTTAATCTGTGTGTGTGTGTGTGTGTGTGCGCGCATGGGTGTCTGTGTGTGTGTGTGCATGGGTGTCTGTGTGCGTGTGTGTGTGTGTGTGTGTGTGTGTGTGTGTGTGTGTGTGTGTGCGCATGGGTGTCTGTGTGTGTGTGTGCATGGGTGTCTGTGTGCGTGTGTGCATGGGTGTCTGTGTGCGTGTGTGTGTGTGTGTGTGTGTAACCTGTCTTCCCTCAGTATCTCTTGAAGAAGACTCACTCTCTCTGTGAGGTCACCCAGCACATGGGTGGGGACGGTGTGAATGCTGAGCTCATTGGTGACTTCAGCAAGGTGAGCCAATTACATACACCATGAGTAAACCGCGAGTAAACCATATGTAAACTGCGAGTAAACCATGTGTAAACCACGAGTAAACCACGAGTAAACCGTGAGTGGACCATGAGTAAACTCCCAGGGAATGCTGAGGACCAAGGATATATTCTGAAATCCTTGGAATGGTGTTTTTGGCCTAATCTTAAATTAATTTCTGATTGTGAATATACCATAACCCCATGTGCAAATACTACAATAACCCCATAAATACACCCAAACCATACATGGTACTTGCTGGTAAGCAGTATGTGGTAAGCAGTATGTAAACTGTGTGTAAACTGTGTGCTGCGTAGTGTGTAAGGTGTGTAAACTGTGTGTAAGGTGTAAGGTGTATGTAAGCTGTGTGTAAGGTGTGTGTTGCGTAGTGTGTAGACTGTGTGTAAGCTGTGTGTTGCTCTGTCTCAGGTGTACGCTCTTCCCACTGTGATGGGGAGACACGAGGACCTGAAGTACATCACTGCAGACACAGTGAGTGAGATCCCCACAGAGATACTCCTCAACTAAATACTGCCTGTGTGAGCCCAGTCACCTGAGTATGTACTGCTGTCTTATCTAAAAGGTCTCTCTCTGCCTCTCTCTCTCTCTCTCTCCCTCTCTCTCTCTCTCTCTCTCTGCCTGCCAATCTCTTCTCTCTCTCTCTTTCCCTCCCTCTGTTTATCTGTCTCTCCCTCTCTCTGTATTTCTGTCTGCCGATCTCTTTCTCACTCTTTCTCTCCCTGTCTCTCTGTCTCCCTCACTTTCCCTCCCTCCCTCTCCCTCTCTCTGTCTGCCAATCTCTTTCTCCCCCCCCTCCCTCTCTCTCACACGCAGATGTGTGCCCTGCTGAGTGGGGAGTTCAGCAGCCTCATCGAGTCCTTTGTGGTGGTGGACTGTCGCTACCCTTACGAGTTTGAGGGAGGCCACATCAAGGTGAGAGACCGGGAGGGGGAGGGGCGGGGCGGGGCGAGGAGGGGTGGGGCGGGGCGAGGAGGCGTGGGGCTGGTTTCGGCTGCGAGGCTCTGGCTCCGCGGCGGCCGCTGACTGACACCGCGTCTGTCCACAGGGGGCGCTAAACCTGCCCAACACGGACGAGGCGGTGGCTCACCTGCTGAGGCAGAGGCTGCAGGCCCGTTGCCCCGAGAAACGGCTGATTCTGGTGCTGCACTGCGAGTTCTCCTCTGAGAGAGCGCCGAGAACGTGAGGGGACATGACACACACACACACACGCATATATACACACATACACACACACCACGCACACACACACACACACACCACGCACATACACACAAAACAAGTAAACACACCTCACACACACACACACACACACACACACGTACACTGTGCATCTCTGTGATGTGCTTTGTTCTGTAGGTGCAGACTGTTGCGTAGACAGGACCGCAGTTTGAATGAGTATCCTGCTCTGATCTACCCAGAGGTCTATGTGCTCAAGGGTGGATACAGGGACTTCTACCACCTCTACAGGGTAAGAGCGCTCCTGCTAATGCCTGTATACAGGGACTTCCACCACCTCTATAGGGCAAGAGCACTCCCACTAATGCTAATGCCTGTATACAGGGACTTCCACCACCTCTATAGGGCAAGAGCTCTCCCACTAATGCTAATGCCTGTATACAGGGACTTCTGCCACCTCTATAGCGCAAGAGCGCTCGTGCTAATGCTAATTGGTGTATTTTGTTATTTGAGATCTGCTAGGAAGGCTCAGAGACTTGTGCACTTTCTTCTCTCTTCTCACAGCTTACTTGTTCCCTCTCTCTCTCTGTCTCTCTCCTGTTCCCCATCTATTCTCAGTTCAGTTAGACGACGCTTTACGGCCACAAGACGTATATTTGGGAGCCGGTGCCAAAGCACAATATACATTTACTCAAATTAAGATGCGGAACGCACAGTGATTTCAGCAATGATCAGTACAGTAATCAGTAACAGTGCAGCACAACAGCCTGACCGCAGTAAAAAATGTACCCACGGCGGCATAACAGTAACTTTTCGGCTATTATATCCTGGAAAGCAGCCCAACGACTCCGCAGCTGCGGCGCGATAAAAAGTGGTGCTTGACATCACGCGCTCGTCTGTGCGCTCTCCTGGATCGATAGCCAGGGGTCCAGTTATGAGCGCTGACGTATGATTGGGCAGTCCACACTGGAGACCAGGGGGAAAACAACAAAAAAAAAAACAGGAAAAAAAAGCAAGTGCTTATTATTATGTAGGTGTTCAGGAGCCAGTAATGATTATAATTGCTATTTAAAATAGTTCAAATTGGGGTCTTATGGGGATTTATGTTGCAGAAAAATTAGCTACATTGTTCCACACGTTAGTTATTTATATATTTTTTTGTTTTATAATGTGGTTTATTTCTGTTGCCAGTTGTGAAGCAGTTGTGATCGCGGGGTGTGTGTGTGCGTGCGTGTAGGGTGAAAACATTCTGGACCCACACTAGAGAGAAATTTCTGGCCTGGGTACTTTGGTTTATTGACTCCTGCATTGTATGGTATATAATTGGAGTTGTTTTAAGTGTTTTCTGAAGTTGAGCTGTCTTTAATTGAAAATCAAATTGGACGTCCTCTTAATGCATTCCTTTGTGCATTATTTCGGGTATTCCTGTGGGCTCGCAAGATGTTTGCCTTACAGAATTAAGGCATTCTAAATTACAGCTCGATTTTTCTCCCAGTTCTTAATTCTTGTCTTGTTGACTGGGTTGAACCCATATTTTGAATCTTGAATATTTTACAATAAAGATGAAAGTATGATGCAAGATGAAAGTATGAAAGTATTTTAGCCCAAACTTGAAGTTAATGTTTTTGCATAGACAGCTCTGCAGGCCTTTTTCTTTTAATACGCAGATAGGCTCTTGACAGAGTAAAGCATTGTGTACTTTCCTGAGGTCTTGCCTTTTTTTTTTTTTTTTTGGAACTCATTAATCTTTGTCTTTAAAAAAAAAAAAAAAAAAAAAAAAAAAAAAAATTGTGCCAGGGCCAGGTTCTGACAGCACTGCTTAAGGTGGTGCAGATTGTGCTTTAGCCCTGCACACGCAGGTGGGTGACAGCCCCAGATCACCTGCGTGAGGAGGGATTTAACCTGTGTGTCATGTAGAGTGAGACAGGAACAAGGCTTAATCACAACTTCTCTTGTGCTCATTTTGATGATGTCTCTCTCCCCCTCTCTTTGTACCTCTTTCTCTCTGTCTGTCTATCTGTCTCTCTTTCACTGTCTCTCCCTCTCTTTGTACCTCTCTCTCTCCCTCTCTGTACCTCTGTCTGTCTCTCTTTTTCCCCTCCTTCTCTTCATCCTCCTCCTCCTCTCTCTCTCTCTCTCTCCCTCTCTCTCTCTCAGCATCTCTGCGAGCCGCAGTCGTACTGCCCAATGCACCACGAGGATCACCGGGACGAGCTGCTTCGGTTTCGCACCAACAGCAGAGCCTCCGCCGAGGAACGCCGGCGTCGCGAGCACATCACCCGCCTCATCAAGCTCTGAGCCAATCGAAACACTGCCTGTCGCCATCGCTTGCCAAGCGGGTTGGGACAGCTTTTTACGTGCACACGCTGAAGGCGGAGTGTACCGTCATGAACTGATACTTGAAACGGGACCTTTATGTCCATGACATCGCACAGGCGGATGTGCTTTCCTTTGTGAGGTCATCGGTGAGGGGGAGTGACTTGGGGGGTGAGCAGGCCCGCCCCTTTTTTAGACCGCCAATCATCGCAAAACCAGAACTTGACCAAAACGACTGCCTCTTCGTGCCTTCCTTATTTTTTTTTTTACATTTCTTTTTATTTTAATTTTTAAGGTGTGGATGGCGGCTTTAACACAGGGGACTGTGCAGATTTCTGAAAGTGCTACGCTGCCATGACAACCGCGTTCCGCAAACAGCAGACCGTAATGGGGCCGTCCCGCCTGTTTGTTCCTCTCCTCTTTTTCGTCTCTTCGCCGCGCCTGACCCTCCCAGAAATGGGAATTTCAGATGCAATCCACCGCGCCGCCTTCCTCCCTGGCAGAAATGGTGGTTGTCGTGGTGCAGCGGTGCAGGAATGCTAATACCTGGCAGCGCAGGGAAAACTACGCGGTGGACGTGGTTTGGGAATGTCTCTGAACTCCGAGCTGGACGTCCCGTCGGGGAAAAGGGCTGAAGATCAGCTCATTTTAGTTTTATGATTTGAGAGAGGGAACATAAGAGAGAGAGAGAGCAGAGAAAGAGTGAGAGAGAGATGAACATTTTACTCTTGAATTTGATTTGAATGTTTTATCCTGTTTTCAGAATTTCTACTCTGTCAGTTTTCTGCTAATGCTTCCATTTATTATTTTTTCCATTAAAAACAACCATTTTTATTCTGGTTTTCAATGTTTTGTTCGAGACATGAAAGCAGTGTGAGTCACGCAGAGTGGCTCTAATGAGAGAAGATGGGAGTAAAGTCACCGTCTCCAGAAATGGATGAACGTGAACAGTCGTGCACGCACACGTGCACGCACACAGGGGCACACAGGCGCGTGCACGCACACATGCACGCACACGTGCACTCGGATCACGGAATTCAGTAATTCGGCAGAAGGCGTCGTTTTTACTCTTTGAGGTCCAGTGAAGAGAGGGGGCAGAAGGGAAGGACAGAAAGAGAAAGGGGGGGGGAGCCCGATGTGAGGAACGGAGGGAGAGGGTGTTTTGGGAGCGTAGCGGGCGGCGGCGAGCGGGGAGCCCTGGTGTCCGCCGCGGCGCCGCCGAGCCGCCGAGCCGGGGTTTGAACGCCGCAGCTGGAGCGTTTTCGAGCGACGCGTCGCCTGACGAGGGCTTAGCTGTTAATTAACTTGCCTGATTGTCGCCACCGAACAAACAAACGAAGAGGGGAGGGGAGGGGTTGGTTGGGTGTGGGGGGGGGGGGGGGGGGGGGTGTGTGGCGGTTTGGAGGGGTTGGTTGGGTGTGGGGGTTTGGGGGGTTTGGGGGGTTTGGTTGGGGTGGGGGGGACTTCAATGCTACGACATCGCCTGTCAGCTTCCCGCCGCTGTTTCCATGGCAACAGCCCACGCACCGTTTCGAGATCCGTGTTAACATGTGGATGCACAAACACACAAGCCGAAATTAAAGGAGAAGGCCCACCTCCTAACTCTCTCTCTTTTTTTTTTTTTCCCCCCACCCCGTGCTCTTTCTTGTGCACTCTGGAATTTGAAAAAAGAAAAAAAAAGAAAAAAGACTTTAACTGACGGCCCTGACAAGAGACGATGGCGGACGCTGTGTCTACCTGCGCTTGAAAAGGGCGCTTAATCGAGCGAGGTGTCATCCCGCGGGCCGCGTGTGTGCGGAACCGCTCAGGCGGGGTAGCGGCCTACATTGTCTCAGCCCGAACCCCTGTCCTCCCCTCTCCTAACGGTTGGTCTGGTCCCCGACGCCAAGCGGTCATGTTTCCTGAGCGCTCCGAACCGGAAGGGTCCCGCCGCGCAGCGTTCCCGCCCCCCCCCCTCCCCTCCTCCTCTGGAGCTACAGCATTTCTTTCCCTCCACGTTATTCTCTCTCTTCCGCCAGCTGCAGGTGCGAGAAGGCCTCACAGCTGGAAAAGTCCCCACCCACGCGTTCAAACAGCTGGCTACACACGGACAAAGTGAGCAGTCTCTCTCTCTCTCTCTCTCCCTCCTGCTCTCACACTCTCTTTATCACTCCCTCACTCGTTCTCTCTCTCTCCCCCCCCTGTACGTCTCTTTCTACCCGTTTCCCTCCCTCTCGTTCTCGCTGCCTCTCTCCTTCTGTCTGGCGTTATCCCTCGTTCTCCGGGGCAAACTTTGGCAGCTCTCCGACTCGCACCCCGGCGAGAGAGAGAGAGAGAGAGAGGGGGGGGGCTGAGGAGGGGGGGTAGGAGCGTTTTTCGGGCTGCGAGCCATCCCGTCCTGAGAGCTCTGGTGCTCTGCCGAAGAATGATTCGGCCTGCCTTCTTCGTTGACGGTATAAATAGGTTTACGGTCCCCTTCTGCACCATAAAATGACAACCTTTCTGATTTCCAAAAGACGTGTGTGGTATTAGAGGAGGTGTGTGTACGTGCAGAATCCCCCCTTTTGATCCACTACAAAGAGAGCTGTTCTTCCTCTGTTCTCACTCGCCTTGCGCTCCTCCTCTCTTTCATTGTGCGCTCATAATCCTGTGATATTTATGTGACTGAATTTTTTTTGGTGAGTCAGGTCCACCCGACAAATTCAGTTTAAAGTGCGTATTCTCTCGTTCGCCGTCTTCTCCCTAACCCCCCCCCCTCCTCCTCCTCTCTGTCACTTCCTTTCTCATTCTATCTCTTTCTCCCTCTGTTTCCCCTCTCTTTCTCGCTACCCACTTCCCCTCTTCTTCTTCCTCTCCCATTGTCTACCATCTCTCCCTCCCTCACTCTGTACCCTCTCTCCCCCTCTGCCTCACCTCCCTCTTCCTCTCTTTCCCTCTCCCCCCTCTCCCTCACCCTCCCCCCCCAACCCCTCTCCCCCTCTCTCTCTCTGCCTCTGCCCAGGGAGCATGGCTTCATTGTAGAACAACTGGCAGATTTCACAGAGCTCAGCGGCGGGGCGGAGTCTGTCCGAGCTGTAAGCAGATAGGGTGGGAATGGCTGTCTTCCAGACTGGCGTGTGTCCCCAGAGGAGGCGAACGTCGGGGACACGGCGAGAGGCTCCTCTCTGTCACCGATTTTTTATGGCTCTTTTCATATTTCATGTCCAATGCAGGGGCCAGGCCTTATCCAAGACCGCAGACCGCAGCCAACAAACACTGCCATCCCTGGGACAAGCATTGAGAGAGAGAGTGAGAGAGAGAGAGAGAGAAAGCCGAACAGAGAGGGAGATGGAAAGAGACAGACCGAGAGAGAGAGCGGGACAGAGAAGGAGATGGAGAGAGAGAGAGACAGAGAAAGAGGCCTTATCCAAGTTCACTGACCGCAGCCAACAAACACTGCCATTCCTGGGACAAGCATTGAGAGAGAAAGAGAGAGAGGGGGGATCAGACAGAGAGGGAGATGGAGAGAGAGAGACAGAGAGACAGGCCTTATCCACGTTCACTGACCGCAGCCAACAAACACTGCCATTCCTGGGACAAGCATTGAGAGAGAAAGAGAGAGAGGGGGATCAGACAGATAGGGAGATGGAGAGAGAGAGACAGAGAGACAGGCCTTATCCAAGTTCACTGACCGCAGCCAACAAACACTGCCATTCCTGGGACAAGTATAGAAAGAGGGAGAGAGAGACCGAGAGAGGGAGAGCTGGACAGATAGGGAGATGGAGAGAGAGAGACAGAGAGACAGGCCTTATCCAAGTTCACTGACCGCAGCCAGCAAACACTGCCATTCCTGGGACAAGTATAGGAAGAGGGAGAGAGAGACCTTATCCAAAATCGCTGACCACAGGAAAAAAAACACTACCATTCCTGGGACAAGTATCAAGAAACAGAGAGACAGAAAGAGAGAGAGATGGACAGAGACACACGGACTCAGAGAGAGTGAGAGACGGTGAAATAAATGGCAGACATTTGGAGGCAGATCATTTCCTGCTTGTAAGATCCTATGCTCAGCATTCAGCTAATGACCTTTTACATTAAGATCACTATTATCGTCTGACACACTGTGCAAGCCCTTGCTTCTGTATTGCTGTGTGTGGGATAAAATGAAGGGCGTGTTTTTAGACAGGACATTTTAAGAAATGTTGGCACCAATATAATTTTTTTCCCTAATGTTCATGAAACAACACTTCCTTGGTGCTGGAATCACTGCTTTGAACCTGTGCTGTTTTCAGAATGTTTTTCGTCTGTGAGATGTGGAATTGTCTCCAAGTTGCGTGTGTCTGGTGCCATTCCAAACAAAGGGAAACCAGCCAATGAAATACAAGGTCAAGAGTAGTGGCCAGAGGAAACACACCATGGCTAACTGCTAACAGTGCAACAACATGGTACCAGTACTGTGAGTGTGATTCCATTAGGAAAGCACTTGACAAAGCAATGGAGTCTGTGTCTGTCAACACCATGCACATAGACTACAGGTGTAAATGGCTCCACAGGGAAAACTCGGAGGAAATCTGAAAGACAGATGATAGGACCATGGGAATATAGTTACATGTTGTAGTTGAACCCTACTATCAAATATCAAGTGCTATATTTATTAAGCACTATTGTTGTTTCACTAAAGCCTTCCAGTAAAAAAAACTACTGTATAAATATGTGAACCATCTGGCGTTAAAAAGAAAAACATTCGACAGATTCCAAAGTGAATATTTTCGCGTCAGGCAGACACACAAAAATGTCTTCATGAAGGCTGACTATATGACCTGCAGAGAAAATCTGTACAGCGATGGGAATACCCCAATTTTAGCGCAGAGAAGATTAGGGGAGGTTTCTGAGGGGATTAGTAGAGAGAGCTGTGGACAGCAGCTGCGATGGACCAGGCTACACCAGTCGGCTGTGTGACCGTTTTTTTCCCTGCGCGTGTTCACACCTGCTCTTGCTCGGCCTCGTGGCGTCTCGCGCGCGATTTGATTGTCTCTCCATTTAAAGCGCAGCAGAGCAATGCGCGTGGACCGCACGGGGCGGAGTTCGTGGATACACCGGGAAAAGGCGTCATCGTCTTGCTGAAGAAGGCTGGAGTGATGTCAGCACGAAGCTATATCAATTAGCAACGAACTCTTAAGTGTATTCTTTTGTTTGTTTATGCGACTTTGTCCGTCGTTAGTTCTCTTCTCGCAAACCCACCAAAACCCGGCGTCATCATGTTTCGCCATTCCCACTGGTGTCTCAACAGGCAGGTGAGTCATTGACGCTGGAGAACTGCCATTAGAGTAATGATAACAAACCACCGGACGTCCAAACCAATTCGATATGGTTTGTATTACATATCCAACCGAAAGTAGCCTAAGTGACATCACCTACCGTTAGTTAAAATGCAATTTCGTGACTTAAAAATAACTTTATTAATGCCCCTTTTGGCCCAGTTGTCAGCTGCGCTGTGACAGCAGCTCCGGAGCCCCCGGGGAACCGCAGCTGTGTGTTTGCCCCCTTTTACCCCTGCCTAGGGACGGATGCATCCGTACCCCACGCTCGCTCGGGGGCGTCTCGGCCGACCTGCAATCTGTTCGCTGTCAGAACGCATATCTGCTTGTCCTTATCATAAACGCATGGCGTTCGATCGAAAGAAACTTCTAAGAAACAACCCTTTCCGTCAAAGTTTTGGTGATGCACGACGCACGGTTTAGTTGACCTGGACCTGCTCAGTGGTAGGCAAACCCCATTTATAGCTCAACGAAAAAGGTGGTCAAACCAAAAAATGCCATGGATTGTTTGGTTGTCAAAATTATGGCGGTTTGCTGAGGTTATGGGATCCCCTTCAAACGCTTTACCAAACTCAAATGCGGATCTCTTGCACACGCAGGCTCATCAAACTGTTTGCTTAAAAAAAAAAAACAAGCAAATGATTTAACAGTTTGTCTTTGTGATATTTGTCTGATTTTTGATTCGTCCGGTATTTCCTCAAATGTTGAAAATAAATGTCCTCACTCACCTTAATTACGTTGCATTAGCAGACATTCATGCGGTGACTCACAATGTAGGAGAACATAAGTGCATAACAGTTATGAGTAATGGCACCGGACCTGGCTAACTCTGACCAGTGAGTGTGTATGTCGCTAAAGCGCTAATGCAAATGAGCTACGCGTAGCAAATACAAAACCAATTAAATTTGTTCTTGAATGATTCCAACGCCGTTAATGGAACATTTTTTAAAAAGTGTACCTGACCTTGATCATTTGATTGTGCTTCCAAGCTCGAAGGGCTATTGCTGCTGTCAATGTTTTTTTAAGAACTTTCTCTCACCATATTTTTTTCCCCCGCGCCTATATCGCCGCTCTGATCCACGGCAGTTGTCAATCATGGCCTAAACCTGCGACTGGAATGTTTTTGGTGCCATTCTTCCATCCCTCATGACACGAATGACTGAAGAAGAAAAAAAACACAAGGTACACCTGGTTGAACCGAATCCTTGAGTTTGGTTTAACCCTAAGCATGGGTGATGCCCCGCCCCAAATGTTTGCACACCACCCAAAAAATGGAGGTGTTTTCCTTCCATGGCTTAGCAGTGTTACAGTCCTGGATTTTACGCGAAACACGATTTTGCACACTGCAAATGTACGACCTGGCCTTTCTGCTCTCTTTCCATTGAAAATAAATGACTTGAGAGAAGTGGGAGGTATGTCTGAGGTGGGTTCAAACCCAATAGCATAAATCACAGGGTTTTTTTTAAATTAATTTCATGCGGATTCTACACATACTGGGCCTGCTTTAATTGAAAAGTTATCTGGTAAAGTTTCCCTGCTAGGTCCCCTTTAAAGTTATACCTTTGCCCTGATTGTTTTTTTTTTTTTTTTTGTGGTCCATTTTTAAAATGTGAGCCTTGTTTGCAATTCAACCAGGGTAGTGGGGTTTTATATGTGAAGGAATGATCCTTATTTAATCTTATTTAATTGCCAGCCACTCTCCTAAATGTCTGTTGTACCTCAAAATCAATATGTTCATATTTTCCACTGGTTGTTTAGCAACGCCCTTTGTCCTACAGTACAATTCACAAAGACTTCATGCTTAAATGTACATGCATTGCCTGTGATGTACCATTTGCAATGCATTCCAATAGCAGGCCTACATATCCCGTGTGGTGTTGCAGCCACATCCCCAAACACTCGCCAGACTTTTTTTCCGTACTTGCTGCAGCACATCTTGCAGGACCCCGAAAGTTACTGTGCTTTTGGGAAACATTAAAGTTCTGTCGGGCCTTTTAACCCTCTGCGGTGCAGGCTATTTGGAATGTTTCAAAATTCCAAGTCCGTGTTCTAGAACTCTGTTATTTTCAAATATCAGTAGTGATTGTTACATCAGCATTGGAATGTTCAGTTAAGATAACATACAGCACAGGCTAAAAGTATTAGGCCACCTGTAGTTTTTTTTAAACTGCCTTTTCCCAAAATCTTTGGTCCAGTGTTGGTGGTCCTTGGCCCACAGGAATCTTTTCTTCTTGTTAACTGCACATAACAAGGGCTTTTTCACAGGTACACAACCTTTTAGCCCTGCAGATCTTAGTTGCCATTTCACTGTAGTCATGGGAACTGGTTTCTCTGTAGTCGCATCGAGTTCTTCCGGTAGTTGTGGTATGGTTTTGTAACGGTTTCTCTTGCTAGACAAGACAATATATTCGTCTTCTGTAGCTTGATCTTCCTGGTCTTCTCCTGTTAACATTACTGCCTATCAGCTGGAACCTTCTGAGGGTATGTTGAACACTGCACCTGTAAATCTTAAGCTTCTTTGCAATTTTTCACTGGGAATAACCTTCTTGCCACAATGTTTATTTGGCCTGGCACGTCTAAGCCTAACTCCTCCTTGTTTGCCATATTTCTTGCAACTTTAGTGCCTATTGTACTGTCTATTTTACTTCTACAGGCTACAAGCTAAAGGTATTTGGGTTCCTGGGGTTTAAAAAAAAAAAAAGACCAGGTTAAAACCTAGTATATGGCTGGACCTAACACACGTGATCCGGCCGACCAACGGTGTAACTTCATCACTCACTCAGTCACTCAGTCACAGACATTCGTGTTTGTAGGGCTGGCCCCGCTGTTGCGGTCCAGCCAAAAAAAACTTAAGGTAGATAAGATTTCACTAAATTTTAATTATGTGTGACAAAAATATTATTATGTTATTCTTTGAGTGTTGCTCGTATAAACTCTAAAAATGGCGACCGCGTAACGACTGATCTTTCTCAGTCTTCGAGTCGTACGAGCTTTCTCTAGTTGGAAGTTTTTTGGAGGTGTTTTTTCTTGACAGGCCTCTGGAACCTTCGAGGCCGCCCGCAGCCTTTCAGTTATAATTGGCACTTGAAGTTCATTCGGACCTTTCTTGGAAATTTTCCTGAAGCGTTTTCAAACTGAAAACCCAGAACGCAGTTAGTTAGTTACCTGGCACAAGAAAACATATACCCACTCACCTGGCCCCTCCAAATGTACAGATTTATATAAATGGATGATTTATGAATCTGCGATAAGCCCAAACAAACACGCTCTCTCTCTCTCTCAGGTGTGTTTTTCTCACAGTAACCCCCCCCCCCCCCCCCCCCGCCCCCGCCGTACGTGTTACTCAGAAGTCGAGCCGGTCGAGAGTGTGTTGTGTTTTTCTGTGTGTGTGGGGGGGGGGGAGCCCACCGGTGTGAACGGGCCCTTTGTTTGTTTACCCGGCTCCGAGCTCTGTACTCCCAGCAGTCGGTTACAGGGCGGACCTAATCGGGGCAGTTGATAAAACGCGTCGTCGGCGCTCTTTTTGTGGCGATATGGCAACCGCGGCTCCCTCGCCCGCCATTGGCCGAAACGTTGGCGGTAAATATTGGCGGCCCCGGAACTCTGTTTGCTCGGCACCGCTTCTGTGCTGTTAGTGGCTCACAACCCCCCCCCCCCCTCCCCCCCCCCCCCCCATTCTCGCTGTGCTGGTGTCATGTTTGTGCGCAGATAATAAAAGATAAATGCCACGATATTTTTAAAAAAAATACACGTTGGTACATACACAATGTGTGTGTATGTGTGTGTGTGCACGTGCGTGTGTGTGTGTGCGCGTGTGCGTGTGTGTGTGTGTGTGTGTGTGTGTGTGTGTGTGTGTGTGTGTGTGATATATGGCAGCTAAACGACCTGGAGTTAAACGGAATACAGTGATATCCTCCATGAATCTCTGCCTTTCCCCAAGTCCGGTACAACATGCATAGAGACACTTACCTTATGGGACCAAGGACGGAACACACAAAAGGTTCACCAGCTCGTCCTTGGAAAGTGCATTATTATGATTATTGTTGTTGTTGTTGTTATGAACATTGATATTAATATTAACAATACCTGATTTAGATAATGTCTTTCCAGATACCAAAGACGGTTTATAAATCAAGTCAAACATTGGCACTTACAAAAACAGTGGAGACAGGAGTGCACAACGTACACCAAGAGCAGGCTTCAACGTTCATCTTTTAAACATGAAACACCAGCATTTCACTCCATAGCACAGCAAGCATAAAATAATAACATTCTCTCATTGAGCACTTTTCAGGCCGGGGGTAGAAAGGGCTCTGCAATAACACAACAAAAAAACAACTTGCATAATGAAACGACACACAAACAAGGCGTTTGTAAAACCAGGAGATGTTGAGGACTACAGAAGAACATACAGCATTTCGGCTTGGTTTTAAGAATATATAAAACAAGACAATGTAAAACACTGAGTCAATAATTAGGGAAATATTAAATACTCAAAAATGTTTTTAAAAGATGTAGCAAATAAGATGGTAGCTCAGATATATGCACGTGAGAGTAAATCAAACACTAAAGCAGCCAGAGGTAAGTTTTAAAAGTAGGAACAGCGGTGCAGAAACAGAAGTATTAACTACAGTTAACTACAGATAAAGAACAATGTGTTGAAATCACATTGAACCAGCATATGCCAGTTATAATAACAGGATTAGTCTGTCTGTGGATTTTTTTTTTTGAAAGCTGGAGGTGAATCGGCTCGTATGTTTTGGAGAGGAGCGTTGGTTCCCAAGCGTACTGCAGGTGCAGCAACCTGAGGTCTCCTCTGCTGGATGCACTGAGTTCTGCTTTCAGGACAGGATTATTAGGAGCTGTCTGCAAGGGTGTCAGCCCTGCAAGGGTGTCAGCAAGGGGTTAGTAGATTTGGAGGAAACCGTTTATATACTGCGGGAGGAGAACACGCTTGTAGGATTGGCCGCAGGAAGACATTAGTGTGGCCTATTGAGAGAGAGAACGGGTGTGGTGTGCGTGTGTGTGCGTGTGTGTGTGTGTGTGTGTGTGTGTGTGTGTGTGTGTGGTGTGTGTGTGTGTGTGTTCTGGTGTGGGATTCTGCGTGCAGCATGGCTTGTTGGGTAATATTGTTTGGAGACCCCACAGATGGACACTGCTGTAGCTGAGGCCTCTGGAAGAAAAATCATTTTCTGGGGTGGTCCAGAATTACAGAATGAAAAATATGGCCTTAAATGAGCTACGAATCCTGAAAGTATTATTTAATTAAGTGTTAACTTTCAATAACTTAAAGTGGCAGTGCTTCAATGTCGTTTAAATCTTGATAATATATTTTATTTGAATATATTTCAGTATATTCTGCTTCTGCAAGGGAGCTGAATTCAGGGAGGCTGTATTCCTGCATGCATGCAAGTGGCCATGGGCCATAAGATCATATCAGATCATGCCATTACCCAGTCTCCATAGTAAAGTCTGACGTTACATTAAGAGTTATCATGTTGTCCACGTCTTTTAAAATTCCCAGCCCGCTGAAAAAGAGAAGAGAGCGAAGTCCAGAAAGATTCAATTATAGAATGCATCTTTAAATCGTTCACGAAGTTAACCTTTCATCAGCGCCGTGTCGCATTAAGCGTTGACAATGGGAAAAAACTGTGTTTGTTTTTTTTAGTAGACGGCGGCCGTAGTGAAACCATAATGATAAAAAATAAAAATAAAAATAAAATAAAAAACAGCGGGACCGAGGCGCGGCTGCAGCAACAGACGGTGTATAAAACGATCGCGATAAGCGTGTCGGCGCGGTAAACACGGAGAACGGAGAACTCGGCCGATTCGGTGCGCGTGGGGCTTCTGTGTGCGGTTAACAGTTAAGCCGTTGGTTACAGTTTGTCTGTGTCTCGTTCCGCGGCTGAAAATATTTACCTGACTCTGTTTGTCTTTGTACCTGACTGTAATATATTGATGTGAAAACGGGACTAAAATGTTACTGCAAATGTGATTGGATGGAAATGAGCAGCCAATCAGTGTGAGACCCATCTTTCATCATGGAGCAATTTTTTGCTATTAATTTCAGTGGCAGCTAATTTTGTTTCAGGAGGGAATCAGATTAATGGCTCAGAGTAATGGACAAGCACAGGTGTTTGATGCGCTTAAACTAAATAGAGTCCTGAGTTTGTACATGACATCATTCATTAATGTGCATCAGTGTCAGTGCATCTTACTGATCTGCATTTTTCTACGGTAACCACAGTTATCTGTGCATAAACAAGGTCTCTGGTGAGAGAGCTTCCACAGACCTGTGCAGCCCCCTGCTAACTGGAGCTCATTTGGAATGAGATGAGTGTGTGTGTGTGCGTGGGTGGGATTGCGTGTGTGTGTGTGTGTGTGTGTGCATGTGTGTGGTTGTGTATGCATGTGTGCGTGCATTTGTGTGTGCTTGCATGTGGGTTTGTGTGTGCGTGCGTGTGTGTGTGTGTGTGTGTGTGTGTGTGTGTGTGTGTGCACGCGTATGTTTATTTGTATGTTATAGATAGAACACATTTTCTTGGCTGTCCGGTAGGGCATAGCTCCAAGCCACACAGTTTTTGCCCAAATTAGTATTTGCATTTCAATTTTAGAATGATTATTATTAGGGCCTTTAGCACAGCAGGTGATGGAGAATTATTGTCTTTGTTCTGGTTTTTTTTATCACTGTTCCACCCCTCTGGGAACAGGGCAAGCTTGTGCCCAAACGATATGGCACCAGCTGACCAAATGCTTGAGCTAAACCACGATAAAGGAGGCCCTACAAGACTTGGTGTATTCGTCTTTTCTCAAGGAAATACTCGACTCAAAACCCGCAACCTCCAACGTATTGGTTTTTCTGATTTTTAAAACAAAACAATAAAAAACACTTAAAAATCTATTTTCTCCTAGACAGCGAGACCAATTTCCAAAGAAATCGGTGTATGTCAGGTACCGGTATAAAATTTTAAAAGTTTTATACAGAAAGGTTCTATGTGGGGGAAGAAGTAATGGCCACGGTAGTAAGCCAAAGAAATTATTGTTGGACTTATCATGGCTTATCTACAAAAACAAAATAAATCATAGTGGCCTCAACGTATTGACAAAAACGCATCCAGTTTTTTAATGCACGTATATATTCCTACTGGGACAATTTTCTCATGCTTGAACCCAGTAATTTATACATTCAGTTAATAATAATAATAATAATGTTTGTGTTGTTGTTGCTGTTGTTATTATTAGAATAATAATAATTATTATTATTTTCCGGTCTGGGCCTTTCTGTGTGTATATGTGTGTGTACATATGTGCATGCGTTAGTGTGTCTGTGTGTGCATGCATTGTGTGTGTATATGTGCATGTGTACACACATGCAGGTGTGTGTGTGGGAGTGTCTGTGTGTGCATGCATTGTGTGTGTGCATGAATGTGTGTATTTGTGCATGTGTACACACATGCAGGTGTGTGCGTGTGAGTGTGTCTGTGCGCATGTGTGTGCATGCATGTGCGTGCGTATATGTGCGCATGCAGGTGTGCGTGTACATGTGTGCATGTGTGTACATGCATGTGGGCTTGTCTGCAGGTGAACCATGTTGCATTCATTCCAGCATTGAGACTTACACTAATAGCTCTGTTTGTTTTGCTAGTCTGCCACTGCTCCACTGGCTTAGATCATTTCTTATTTGCGCCGTTTCAAGTGGAACTAACAAGCAAACAAGCGTACATAGGAAAGAGACAGAGAGAGTGAGAGAGTGTGTGTGTCTGTATGTGTGAGTATGTGTGTGTGAGAGAGAGAGACAGGAGAAAGGGAAACAATAACATCGAATGAGTATGTGTCTGAATGAGCATGTTGAGTTTTTGTTTTGATTGTATGCGTCCTTGAACAATTTGCCTTCCTCTTAGTATTTTTCTTAGTTGTCCAAATAGCGAAATTGGCTGTGAATTCCAACTAGCTGTGAGAGAATGGCGCTACGCGATGCCAACTGAGTGAGGAAACATGAGCAGTGATCTTTGTGGATGAGTTGGAGATTGTGGTGAAAGACAGAAAGTGTGTGTGCGAGCGTGTCGGGGGGGGGAGGGTGTGGAGACACAGAGGATCATGGGACCTCCCACGTTAGGATGTGTAAAGTGACCCTCCGGACCGCACGGAGGCACAGAAACGGCAGATTGGGCAATTAGTCGAGTGCTGCTAAAAGGCTATGCTGATGTGATCGTAAACCAAAGGCCCCGCTCTGGACGGCTAGCATTCAGACCAGGAGAGGGAGGGATGGGGGGGGGGGGGGGGGGGTAAGAAAAGTAAGAACGAAAAGAATTAGAGAGAGAGGGAGAGAGGGAGAGAGGGAGAGAGGGAGAGAGAGAGAGGGAGAGAGAGAGAGAGAGAGAATTAAGGAGTTAGGAAAGGCAAGGCGAGTGAGTCAGGCAGTAGGGAAGTGTGAGACAAAAGAACGAGAGAAAGAAAGAGAGAGAGAGGGGGAGAAGGAGGTATATGGGCAGATGGTGGAGTCCGAGGATCTCTGGCCTCTTTGCCCTTTACCAGATGGAGACACGCGAGGAAATAACCGATAGAACGGCGGTCAGCAGTCGAATTACTTACAACTGCACTTCACTAATTAGCCCTAACGACAATAGCAACAGTTCTGTGTGCTGTAAACTTGCCTCTGTCGCGTGCCGTGTGTATAATTAATTTAACAGAGTGACGGTTAAGAATATTTAGGGTTTTTTTAAGTGAGGGAGGGTGGCCCCTGGGTGCTGTATCTGTGAGTCACTCTGTCCTAACACACCCCCTTAGTGCTGGCGATGTGTCCCGTGGGGTGGCCTTTTTTGTTCTTTCCCACCTCATCGCTGAATCTGGTGCTCCTCTGGTTGACCAGGGCGCGTGGAGAAGCAGCGGCTTGATTTGGAGAACGAGCCGATAGTGCGGCAGTTTGCTCGAACGTGACGGCGATTGAATGACTGCCTGTTTGACGAAAAAAATAACTCGTTTGTTTTGGTCATATTGCATATGGATAGAACAGCTTTTTTATTTTGCCTGACAATTGCAGAGGTGTAGTATTTAGTTCAGTTAGGAACATATTAAAGCGTGGCTTCTTTTCCAGGAGTTTCATTTAGTGAATATGGTATTTACCCAGTAACATCAACGAATTAATTATAAACAGGAGATTAAAAAAAAACTAATGCTTTTGCTCAACTGAAGAGGGTATGCTTAATTTTCTAATGTAAGAATGTAACTTTTGAAAGGATTATGTTAATGGTACATTGCCGTTAAAACCGTTGAAAGACGAAATCGTTGCAGCTGTATTTGCGCAAATTGTAAACAGAGACGACGAAACAATGGCCTGGCATTAGGCTAAATGTTATTAAAAAAAAGTTATCTGCATGTTCCAAACAACGGTCTCATGTTGGAACGGTTGAGCATTTTCTCATTCCGCTCAAATCATGGTGATTACCTGTCCATCGGGGTCGATTACAGAGTCTGGACGATGAGTGTTTGTCTTTCATCAGCCCTTAATTCAAAGTCCAACACGCGCAAATGTCATATCGACGCTGAAAATAGTCAGAAGACAGTTGTGGTGCGAGACAGTTCAGCCAGTGCTAATCCTTGACTGTTCAGCACAACTTCGCCATTCTTTGTCCGTGTCAGTTAAGTGGGTTACTACTAACTAGTAATAACATTAAGAAAAGCGCGAATAATAATAATTACCATTGACATCATTATAGACAAAAATGGGCCTTCTTCAGAATGGCGATGTGGCTGTAAAAGTTAGGCCTACCCCACAAATCGCTATTGGATAACTTTATTGCATATATACAACATGGAGATGAATAATTACATGTTTATTATTGCTCTTTTGTTTGTTGTTTCTTAACTTTCCATACATTTTTGTGTCTGAGCTTTTAAAACAAAGTGTGACCCTTTTATATTCGCAAACGTAGTTCTACGAAAGACGGCGCTCTGAGCCTATTTATCTTTCCGCTCTAATGGCAGCGCCGTTAGTGGGTAGGCGCACGTTGCTATGCCACAATGGAGTACACGGGCAAAGCGCGCGGATTAATAGAGCTATGCAGGCTGTGGACGAGAATATAAAAGGCCTCGGCTGACGTTTCGACGGGCTGTGGACGTCGAGATAATCAAGAGGGATCGCGAGCTGGCACGCTTTGGGGCGCTTGCAGGGCGCTTGCGGAAACACCTGAATTACTCATGATGACTTGTCTTTGAAGCACAGTTTGATTTGGGATGTGGGGTTGGGTTTTGAGGGGGGTGGAGGGGAGTGTGACTGGGCTTGTATACACTCAGTATGCGATGCCTTGAAATATATTTACATGCTGTGATTTTTTACAAGATCTCGTTTCCATCAGATGTTCAATCCCACGACGCATAGTGAAAACGGTCCTGTGTCCCCTTCAGATATGAAGTAATGCCCGCGAGAATATTTTAGTGCAACTCTCTGTCCCCTTGGAGTATCCGTACGTTCCACGTTTTATATATTTATATCGTTGTACCCCTAACCCCCGCTGCAAAACCAGACACACATAATCTGGAAATTAAATTTTTATGCCCCCCTCCCTCCCCTTCATGTATGCGAGAGTATCGTGCCTCTACTGTACTGTTTCTCCCTAGCCAATCACGGTGCTGCATCTCCGAGTGAAATGCGCCGTGCAGTTTGAACATAAGCAGTATGTCACCTTCGATCGCATAACGACGCACGCCTGGACTTCATGTTCGGCTTGGAGGGGGACGGGCCAGACCGACCCGTGTTGAGAGAAGCGCGCCCGTGGAAGGATCACTGTGATTTGCGCTGAGCTAGGAGCAGGACAGGACGAGCTCCGTTACGTTAATCACCCACCGTGGTGACCAAAAGTTTCGGAGCGTAACCTGAATGAATGAATGCAATCAGCGGGCGAAAGGTAGCCCCGTGATTTACGCAATCTCTGGAAGATTTTGGGATTCTTTGTGTTTGGTTTACTTAACATCCGCGACGGTGAACGGATCGGTGCGTCATTAAACTTAAGTATTTTTATTTTTTTTGCCTGGCTGTTTGTGCTGGTATACTGTGGGATTCTCACCTTCAGTATCTCCGAACCACAAGTAGCCAGCCCCATTCACAGCGGTCTCGGGATAGAGCGCGCGGCGGCGGCGGCGGCTGGATGTATGTAGCGGGCGGTGGGTCTGTGCTCGAGGGAGAGTAAAAGCAGAGCGGGGACCGAACGGCCAGCAGAAGTCGAGAACCCCCCCGTCACCATTTACCCTGCGTACGGCTGCCTCGCGCTGTTACTACTGCGGACAACATGATTTTCCTTGGGGTGCTGCTGAACGTCTTCATCCGTGGTAAGCATTACCAAGTGCAATACTTGCTGTGTTCAAATAGTCTACTTATCAAATAAAAAGAGCATGATTTTTTTCCCATTTTTATCTCCACTGCGCATTGGTTATGTTGTCTTAATGCATTATTTCAGCGCAGAATGATTGTGGCATTTTATATATATTTTTTTAAAACTGCGTGTGTGCGCGCTCGGACGCGCGCGTGCCTATATTAATGTGTGCATTTGACTTAACCTATCCACCGTACTTTTTTTTTTTTAAGGAATACGCGTCGTCACTTTTTAATGTTTTCTTTTCAAGTATCGATGATTACGTAAGTACGCACTCTACAAAGCATGTTTAAGTACAACCTACGTAAGTCCATATGAAAAATAACTTGAATTTGTTACGGAACAGTCATAATCTCCTGGTAATGGTTATACCGCGATTATATTTCCACACGACTCTTAGCTTAATCGTCTTTGGGGAGACACCTGTATTCGTTGTGATTTGAGGAAGTACTGCCCATATGTTTTTTTTTTTTCATTGTAGACGTAAACTTATCTGCGTGTGTGTGTACAGCTTTTCCACTGATAACGCCTCTGGTGTTTTCAATACAGGAAAGTTTTTCGTGCGATTAAAAGACAGTAAAGTGTTCTTATTTGCTTTGTGATTTACCTGACTGCGCATGATTTAAGCGATTCGTACTACCAGACCAGCATTACAATGAGAAAGGTGAGAGATGGTGTGAATCTCCCACAACAGTGCGTCTGTGAGCATCTCCAACCAGTGCCACATACATTGTCCCAGGGCATTGTGACATAGTACAAGAACACTGAGCGAAATAGAGGATTTTGATGGTTTGGCTTGCCTTAAGAATAACTTAATTCGAATTCATTTTAAACCATTTTTAAAAAAATAGCCTATAACAAATGCCTTCCATGGCACGAATAGTTCTGAGAGCCGTCGCACGTCAAGAACGTGTGTCATTGCTCGGAATGATGGGTTATGTTCTAATGAGAGGGCGCTACGGATTAAATTTCTGGTCCTGCAGCGGACGGCGTAACCCTCGAAGCCAAGTCTTTGTGTCTGAAATTAGAGCACTTAAATCTGCTCCGCGCGCCACGCGTGTGCGCGAGACAGTGATCTATGACCGCAGATACAGTTATGACTCTAGCTATCCATGACATCATTTCTAAAGGTCTTAAATATGATCGCCGTTGTCCTTTCTCTGCGTTAAAATATATAGGCCACGCTGCACGCCACTGCCAAGTACAAGTCCGCTAGGTTGTAACGCGATGTTCTGTGATAATTTTACGACCGCATCACGAGACTGGATAATTCATTCTTATGTCCCAGTGCTTTCAAACTTACCCATTCTTTCCTTTCCCCTTTCTCCACCGAGTATGAATCACCTCTCCGCCTCGACACTTTCCAACGTGCCCCGCAAACACATTGCACTTAATGGGGCAGTGGCTTTCTATGGGAGATGCAATTCATTTTTATCGGGAGACAAGGATATTATCCTGTTCAGTTAAATTATGATTGGCTTTTTTGATTCCTTTCCAAATAAACGATGAAAAATCGTAGGACTGAGCTGTAACCGAACTTGAGTATCTACTATACTCAAGATAGACAAAGGCCACGAATAGCCCACGGGCCGCTCGTGGGTGGCCGGACGCCGAGTGCTGGAAATTCATGACAGTGACAAGAACAAGACAGCGAAGAGCCTACCATCCGTGTTTTTACCTCACATCGCCTGGCATATTATTAGACACGCAATACATATGCAGCATGTTCTCTAATTTAGTAAAAAATTTCTTTAGGGCTGGCATCCTGGACGTTCATCAGCTACAGTCCCGCATTTCGCCGCGAGTTAACGGAGCCCGACTAACACGCTGTAATGCCCAGCCGGACTGACGGAGCTTATTTATTAGCGGCGTTAATGATTGCAGATTTGATGTGGTGGTGCGTGGACCCTTTCCCCAAAGGGTCGGGTCGTATATCAGCGGCGCTCCGCGCGTCACTTTCCCCTCTCTCTCTCTCTCGCGCTCTCACGCCAGAGCGGAGGAGACAAGCGATTAGACTGCCGGGGTGCTGCAAAATGGCAGGATTTATTTTTAACTTTTTTTAAAACGTGTTTTTACAGCTGTAGCCGGTGGTGTGTGTGCGCTTTTCTCCAAATAGGGCTCTTTAAATAGACTGAGGAAATCACTTGGCCGTCTAGGAAAGGTGCCTTAAAGCATATTACCCAGCATATTGCGCCGTCCGATGAGACGTTACTGAAAATTTTAATTTTAATAATTAACATTGCTTAGTGGGTTGGGAATCTAAAGCAAGATATGATGCAATAATGAAATACTAAATGCTTGTGAAATATTCAGTGACCGTACCGGCCTTTATGCTTTGCGTGTCGATTAAATAATAATAAAAACAAATATAAACATCGCCGTCTAAATTTAAAACATAAAGCTCTTGACGAGCCGAGGTATATGTTAATCAACAATTTAATTTAAAAAAATGAACAACACAGTTGGTAAATTACTCTCTCAGTTCATTTTAATCCAGCACTGATATAATTTTAAATGAACTAGTTGTAACTACAGCTGTTTCTGCCACTTTCCTCGGCCCTGGGGAGACGTTGCGCCCTCTGCGCCTGAACTGGGATGCCCAATGTAGTTACCATTGATTACCTCCAGAGGGAGCACTATCACACGACATTGATGCTGCTCCAATATCTCGCGTCTGGCGCCCTTATCAGCGTTCATGGGTGTCTGTGCGCCAGATGCGTGTGCCCAGGTGTGAGTATATAAAGAGAACGAGACGAGACGACGTCGCTCTCTGTGTTTCCACCACAATGTTTACATTCACCCTCCCTCCTTCCCCACCCACCTATTCTTCTTCCCAACGCCCGCGAACAGGTGTAGACTAGAGTGCGGGTAAACAAGGTAGACTTGCGGTCCGTTTGTTCTCCACCGCTATGAACAGCAGCGAATTTAGCCCGCCTTTAGCGTACACTTGTGTGTGTACGGCATCCGAGTGGTACGGGGAAAAGATCTTTGTTACTTATCGCAAGGGAATGTTTAAAGGTTGTTGCATTTGGGATTCCACGTACTTTATGTGTTAGGATTGTGTTAAATTTCCAAATTCAGGACTCTCAACGATGGCATCATGAAATTACATGGAACCAGTCTTATCGATGCATTTGCCATATTTATAAGTGACACTGACAGCTTTTGAAATATAATAATTTAAACAACTTGATGGGGAAAAACAAACAAACAAGCAAACAGAAGATGAATGGAATGACAACATGGAAAGAGGAAGAGTGTGAGAGACATGGGGTGGGGAGACGTGTGTATGTGTGCGCGTTCATGTGTCTGTGCGTGTACATGTGTGCGTGCATGTGTGAGTGCATGCATGTGCATGTGTGTGTGTGTGTGTCTTGTTGATAATCAGACTGAAAACACTCCTGGGAGCAGATGGTACAGAGCTCAGTCTTTGGCTGGGAGAAATGCCCAGTGATTGTATATGAAAGCGCATGCATGCTTTTGTGTGTGTGTGTGTGTGTGTGTGTGTGTGTGTGTGTGTGTGCCCGTGCATCTGTGTGGATATTACTGAGGAACAGAGTGAGGGAGAGAATTTCAGAAAGCATGAGAGAATGACAGAGTCATTTGTATATTTGTGAGCATGTACACAAGAGTTTGTGTTGTGAAAAATGCTCAGAAAGTGTGTGTGTGTGTGTGTGTGTAAGATTGAAATCCAACAAATGTACTTACCTGTTTACAAATATAATAACATATTACATTAGAAACAAAACCTATAGAATATAAAATATTAACAGTTATAAAATATATCATAGTATTTGCAAAAAAAGGTTTTAAGATGAACAGTCGGGTTAAAATCTGAAAACAAACTGAATGTGAAAGTATGGACATGCGACGGTGTTTGTTTGAGAGGCGGGCATGCGGGCGTTGTTGCAGTGAGCTCAGGGTTAAACGATCGCTTTGATTACAGTGCATTACCTGACCTTACATTATTCATTAACTCACCCGACTCACTTATCGCGGACCACTTACCGTACATTACTTACCTTTTTTTTTTTTTTTTACATCGTACACATTTTCTGTAAGCCATTTACGCAGCCCCGTCTCTTACCAGAGCAATTCAGGTAAAGTAGCTTTAGAGTGATGTCTAAAAAAAAAAAAAAAAAAAAAGAAAAGGCGCAGTGTAATTTTTCACCGCTGTGTTAGTAGCCCGCTATGCTAAAGCCCACGTCACTATACTTTAGCCACGCTTCCCTTGTGTAAATACCACCCCCCCCGTGTCCATTCTGCTGATACCCCGGTGAGCTGGGACGGTTCAGGTGAAGGTCACATCCGAGACCCAAAAAGTTTAAGGGCCGACCCGTCTGTCGTCATCCTCCTCGGGGGGCTCCAGTTCTCTCTTCCTCCGTTTATTTTTGTTTCTGTCCATTCTTCCTCTTTTCTTTTCTTTTTTGCTCAATCTGCTAATGCGAGGGAATTAGCCTGCCTTCAGGACCTGAGCCGGTGGCACGGTTCCATTTAGGCTCGCTCGATCCAGAAAATGAATTGCAGTTCAGTTCACGAATTAAAAAAAAAAAAAAAAAAAAATGGCCTTGATGTTCTGAGAGTGTTTCTCAATTCACGAATTGAAATTTCTGCTCGTTTCCTGAGTTGACTGAATGGAAATAGAAACTGGCCACCGGCTCTGTTATAGACATGCCTGTGACATTTCATCTTCTTCAGCTTCCCCTTAAGCTTATGAATCTGAATTGAATTTTTTAATTTGCACGCAAGGTTTGTAAGGCTTATACCAGTACCTTCCCTAATGATATTAGCTAAGCTATAAGTGACTACTCATAACTTCATTTTTGCCATAACAACATATATGAACAGAGAACAACACAAAACAAAACTAGCCTGAGCCGGTGTGTATTTTCCACATAAAGATCTTACTCAACTTGCCCCTCCTCTCCTTTGAAATCTTATCTGGATGTGACCTTGTAGCCCCCTCCCCCCATATCACATGTCCCATGCCCCAAAAACCCAAAAAGGCCCCTTTTATCCGGGCTCCTGTCCATCAGCGCCCAGGCCCTAGCTGCGCAGTTGAGGAGGCGGAGCGCAGCGGTGGCGGTAAGAAGCAGAAGTGATTACGGTAACGGCGGCCTGGGGTGAATCTGCTTGTGCAGAAACGACGACCGGCTGCCATAAAAAACGTTTTAAAATCCCCAGCGCGGTCGTTCTGCCTTTCTCCCCAAGACCCGACCCATATTCTACGGCCTGGCTGTCTGCCCCCCCACCCTCAGCGCCTCCCCCCAGCTCCCTCCTACCCCCCTCTCCCCCCCCATGCTTGAGTGGTACGGGTTGGGGGGCGGGGGGGGGGGGGGGGCATGCCGGGTCCCTGCCTGCTGCTGTGGCGACCGGAGCTCTGGAATCATTCGCTCGGATGCTGTGGCGATACAGATTCGTTCGCCGATGCGTAAATCATCTGGATGGCTCCTCCCATTCGCCCAGCTCACAGCGTCAGCCCATCCAGGTGCTGCGAAGACCCGCAAATCTGTTCAATGTCCGAATGGCGTCGGTTTGAAACAAACCAAGTCTGCCGCTAGCAGATGGTACAGGGTAGGGGTGCGCCGAAACATCGATGCATCAATGAATCGCGATGCGAACGGCGCGGTACAAAAATTGTGGGTGTGACGCGTATAAATTGATTCGTATCACCTTATATGGCAAACTTTTATTTGGGCAGACTGAGGCACTGAAGTTAATGAACATTACATTACAGGCATTTAGCAGACACTCTTATCCAGAGCGTCTTACACAACTTTTACATAGCATTTTACATTATATCCATTTATACAGCTGGATATATACTGAAGCAATTCCGGTTAAGTACCTTGCTCAAGGGTACAACGGCAGTGTCCTTACCAGGGAATCGAACCTACGACCTTTCGGTTACAAGCCCAGTTCCTTACCCACTGTGCTACACTCCGTCCTATGAACATACTGCTGAACTGGGTCTAGAGCAGGGGTGTCAGAAAAGGGTCTGTGTGTGTGCGGGCTTTTGTTTTACCCCAGCACTACGACACCTGATCTAACTAATTAGCTAATCGTGGTCCTTTTGATCAAGACCTTGATAAGCAGAGTCAGGTATCCTGGTGCTGGGCTTAAACAGAAAGCTGCACCCATGCTGGCCCTTTTCGGATAAGACGGGACACCCCTGAGCCCTGAGTACTGAGGGAGGGAGAGGTGGAGAGACTGATTTAGGAGGCTGAGAGGGGGCTGAGCTGGAATTGCTGTCTGTCGGCCGCGATGCCTCGGGTTTGAGAGCAGTAATGACTCACGAATTCAGTAGAGTTCTGACTGCGGGACTGTAAAACAAGCGTGTGTGTGTGTGTGTGTGTGTGTGTGTGTGCATACCTGCATTTGCGCGTGTGTGTGTGTGTGTGCCTGTGTGCGTGAGTGAGAGTGTGTGCGCGTGTGTGCCTGCATATGTATACCTGCATGTGCATGTGTGTGTGTATGCCTGCATGTGTGTGTGCGCACCTGCACGCGTGTGTGTGTGTGCATGCGGGTATGTATGTGTGTGTGTGTCCGTGTGTGTGTGCGCACGTGTGTGGGTGTGTGTGTGTGTGTGTGTGTGTGCGTGTGTGCGTGTGTGCGTGTGTGCGTGTGTGCGTGTGTGCGTGTGTGCGTGTGTGTGTGTGCATACCTGCATTTGTGCATGTGTGTGTGCGTGTGTGTGTGTGTGTGTGTGTGTGTGCATATCTGCATTTGTGCCTGTGTGCGTGTGTGTGCGCGCGTATGTATGTGCCTACGCGTGCCAGTGTGTTGTGGCATGTGGAAGGTCTCGTGACATTAACCTTCACCACGCCTGAGAGCTGTGGAACCGTCATCTCTGCTTGGCGACTTCGATAAATCCCCCCCGCGATTAAGAAATCAATAACCCGCATTAAGATTCGCATATTTCCAGGCATAAATCTCTCCTGGTCATATTTCTGGAGATTTTTTTTTTTTTTTAAACCTTCATTTTCTCTCCTTCTCTCCATATCGTTTGACATCTCGTTTCCTTTTTTTTTTTTTTTTCTTTTTTTTCAAATTTCTTTTTTTTTTCTGGATTTCTCCAGCCAGCGAAGCGCCTGGCGGGGCCGGTATCGACGTGGCGACCTGGCTTTCCATCATTGTGCCGATACGGCCCGCGCGTAATTATGATCATTATTGCGGCTTCTCTGCCCGTCAGGCCTGTCTGCTCGTCAGAATGCGAATTAAACAGCGTCCCCCGAAACCAGAGGGGGCTGTCCGCCCCCCCCCCCCCCCCGTAAACCGGAGCGGCCGTCTGCCCGCCCCACGTTCGGGAGGGCCCGTCGATAAGTCCTGGAAATCAATCCATACGGCTTGAGTAAGCCGCCTGAAAAGAAAAAAAGAAAAAAGAAAAGAAAAAAAGGAAATTAAAGCCAACGCAATATGTGGGTCTGTGCGAATGGTAATCGAGCTTTGGATATGGCCTTGGGCGCTGTCTGACGTGAAATTTATTGGAGGTTAAGTTCTGAGATGCGCGTTGTTTTGTTCCACGGATTGCGTTTGTTTGACGGCACACGCGCCCGTGTGTGTGTATGTGTGTGTGTGTGTGTGTGTGTGTGCGTGCATATCTTTGTGTTTGTGAGCTTTTTGAATAGACTCGTGCGTGTACATGTGTGCGTTGTTTTCCATCCAGTGTGCTGAAACACCAGGCCACACACTGAGAAAATGGTTTTCAGAAAACGTATATGTGTGCGCATATGTATCGGGTTTTATTTCGTTTTTTTTTGTGTTGTCTTCTTGGAGAAGTCTCGCTGGATTGGCAGTACAGTGTCCTGTGCACTTAAAAGTGATTTCATTCCAGACATGATTTTAAATATTCATTGAAATGCGCAGAATATTCTACCTGAACGCTTTGGATTATCTCCTTTTAGGACTCATGCAGTTCTGAAATATGCTTATGAAAATGTCAGCATTTTACAGGGTAGGTCTGCGAGCACCTATTTATTTCAGTGAGATGTTTAAAATGTATGAGGGCAATTACACCTAAGGTGAAATGATTGGTTCAATGATTGCATTACTTTTATTTTATTCATATATAGATTAATATAATGCTTTATTGTTGTGTATTATATTGGTTGCTAGACGTGTAGTGTACCTAGGTGGTTCTGTTTATTTAATACATATTATAAACAACTCATGGAGAATTATTGTTTGGACATAACAAGAATCCATAACCCAGTCC
This sequence comes from Anguilla anguilla, assembly GCF_013347855.1. Lineage (NCBI taxonomy): Eukaryota > Metazoa > Chordata > Actinopteri > Anguilliformes > Anguillidae > Anguilla > Anguilla anguilla. The sequence goes on from NC_049203.1 coordinate 3,946,186, forward strand.
ATTGGCTCAGTCTACTTCCGACCAAACCACTTTAACCTGGATCTCGGTCTCCTTTTAAATACAGCGTCTTCCCACCAGTAAGCCCCGAAATTGACTTTAAGCTCCAATTAGTTATACATGTAAGATGATAATTTCGCATTAAAAGCGCTGATGGTTTTGTTCTAAGGACAGCCCGAGGGGTTCTGTAATGGGAGGTGGATTATGCTGATCGCAACATGGTGTGGTGCGGCGCGCGTGTGGTGCCTTGAAATAATTTGCGCTCATATCCTGTGGCCTGATTTTTCCAAAAGGCTGAAGTGTGCTTAGCGGGAATGGCGGACTCTAAATTTGAGCAGTGACGTAGAGTGCAACGCGCTTGTGGGAGAACGTGCCGCTGCGTGAATTTGAGGGGGTGTTTCAGGGGGTTTCACGTTTTCAAGTTTCAAGTTTTTTTTGGTCCAATTTCAGTTCATCTGCCTCCCCGCTCCAAAAATGTATGTGGAATAATTTTGACCAAATTTTTTAGACCCGTTATTAAATATGGGTAGACTCCTGTGGGGGGGGGGGGGGGGGGGGGATGGTCAGTTTTTATTGTATACAGAAAAATTATCTGTGAAAATGAAGTGCACTTCATGCATAATTTCTTGTTGTCTGGAACATGAGTGCATCCTGGCAGAATGCAGTATTTGGGTTACTGTGTGCGTAAAAACCGGGTCGATTGTATGCGGGGGAAAAACACCTCTAACTACACCTCACTGTTGGAAAATGTTTTAGCTATGAACTTGTGAAAGCTGCTGGAGAGACACTTAGTTTCTGTATCACAGGTGGGCCTGGTTCAGGTCTGTCTAGCCAACACAGACAGACAAGAAAGAGGAGGGAGAGTAACAAGCCACTGTGTTTCCTATTTTTTGAAAAGTTTTGCGGCTGGATGGTTCATTCATTTAAAGCAGTGCGCCGTGGTGCATGGAAGAGCCTCACAGCGTCGGACCGAATCTGGTTTGTGGCAGTTCCGACTGTGGCTGGAACTTCCATAGGGTGACGCACAGTTGCCAATTGCGAGACCCAGGGTATGGGAAGGTTCAGTCATTAGGGGTCCGCGTTCATTGCTATGTAGTTGGTCAATTGGGTGCTAATGGTCTGCATGCCAAAGCTGTATATTAAAGGTCTTCCTCTGACTCCACTCTACGAGAGCTTAGCTGTAGTCCGCAGTGAGAAAAAAGCAGCAGGTGTCTTCGCATGTTTCAGAGGAGAACCGCGGATTTCTACACTCTCCCAAATGAGCAGTGAGGTTCGCACATGAGCGCGGCTGCGGGTTGCAGACGATTGGCCGCTCCAAAAACGGGGGGTGGGAATCGGACAGGCCCGGCCCCACGTTTGGGTGCCAAATTTATTCTTAAAAAAATTGCTTCTGAGATGTGGGGAGAGGAGGATTATGGGACTCAGACTCAGCGGTGACGTGTTTGTGGTCAGCTCCTTTTGCTTCTCTCTCACTGACCGTCTCACTGTCCCTCTTAGCCCCGCCTGACACTTCCACTGCTGCCTCTGGTGTTCCAGAGGCGGATTTTCACACCATTTCCAAAAAAAAAAAACGGTCCCATATCCGCCACTCTGCCTCATATCCGCCCCTCTGCCCCATACTCACCCCTCTGCCCCATACCTGCCCCTCTGCCCCTTCTCTGCCCCTCTGCCCCATACCCGCCCCTCTGCCCCATACCTGCCCCATCTCCGCCGCTCTGCCCCATACCCGCCCCTCTGCCCCATACCTGCCCCATATCTGCCCCATACCTGCCCCATACCCGCCGCTCTGCCCCACCTCCGCCCCTCTGCCCTATACCCGCCCCTCTGCCCCCCCAGTGTGTGTGTGTGTGTGTGTGTGTGTGTGTGTAGGTGTGTATTTGTCACTCACTGCCTCTCCTCTGGAGTGAGTCCACACTCCATTACCACTCAGCTCTCCTGAGATATTAGAGACATTCCACATGACGCTGCGCTCCAGCGAACGCTTTCATTGAGATGTATGTGTGTGTGTGTGTGTGTGTATGAGTGTGTGCGCGTGTGTAAATGTGTGTGTGCGCATGTGTATGTGTGTGCGTGTGTGTGTGCGTGAGTGAGCTTGAATGCGTGCATGTATCTGTGCGTGTATGTGTGCGTGTGCGTGTGCTTGAATGCGTGCATGTATCTGTGTGAGTGTGTGTGTGTGTGTGGTCTGTGTGTGTGTGTGTGTGTGTGAGTGAGTGTGTGTATGTGTGTGTTTAATACCATTTCCTTCCTGCTGTGGGTGGATATGTGTGCTCATCCATCTGTGTGTGTGCCAATGCGTGCATGTATCTGTGTGTGTGTGTGTTTGTGTGTGTGTGTTTGCAGGGTTCTACAGTGCTCCCATTTTAGGAGCATTTGATCCTGAAAATTAATGTGTAATTACTGTAAAAATAATGTAGGCGCGCATCTATTAATTGGTATGCATTAATTTGCTCCTAAATTTTTAATGTGCTCCTAGGAAAAAAGAGTGCAGAGCCCTGGTTTGTATACATCTGTGTGCGTGCGTGTATGTACAGTGTGTGTGTGTGTGTGTCTGAGTGTGTGTGTGTGTATCTGTGTATGTATATGTATACATGTTTGTGTGTGTGTGCGTGTATACATGGTTGTGTGTATGTGCATGTATGTTTATACATGGTTGTGTGTATATATGTGTGTGTGTGTGTGTGTGTGTGTGTATCTGTGTATGTATGTTTATTCATATTTGTGTGTGTCTGCGTGTATCTGTGTATGTATGTTTATACATATTTGTGTGTGTGTGGATATGTGTGTGTGCATGTCTGTGTTTGTGTATGTATGTGTGTGTGTATGTGTATACATGGTTGTGTGTATGTGTATGTATGTTTATACATGGTTGTGTGTGTATACATGTTTGTGTGTGTGTGTGTGTGTGTGTGTGCATGCGTGTGTCTGTGTGTGTATGTGTATCTGTGTATGTATGTTTATACATATTTGTGTGTGTGTGGATATGTGTGTGTGCATGTCTGTGTTTGTGTATGTGTGTGTGTGTGTATGTGTATGTATGTTTATACATGGTTGTGTGTGTGTGTGTGCATGCGTGTGTCTGTGTGTGTATGTGTATCTGTGTATGTATGTTTATACATATTTGTGTGTGTGCATGTGTATGTGTACGTACCCCCCCCCCCCCCCCCCCCCCCCCCCCCCCCCCCCCCACCCCCCCCCCCCCCCCGTCAGTAGGAGAGGGGCCTGCGGGCCCCATGGGGCGTTGGTGATTGTGGCCACGCTGCGCCTGGATGTGTCCCTCGGCTGGCCGCCCGCTCGCTGCCAGCATGGGTGTAATTGCCGCACGCCTCTGTTCAGCCACATTGTCAATTTAACAAGCAGTCGGGTTTCTGATGAGGGAAGTGTTTTTTTTTTTCTGTTTTTTTTCTCTTCTCTCCGCGCACTGTGTGTGCGCGCGCTGGTCTGGAACGCTGGGACGTGGGACTCCCGCGCGCGGATGAGCACCCCACTCAAGGGCACTTTGCCTGTCTCCGAATCGTTTCGACTCCGAAGGCGGGACCGAGCTGTACGGCACGGTGCGGGCTTTTAGCCGAAATCCGCCGGAAAAGGCCACTGGCAGTTCAGGACAGTGGTCTTTCGGTCCCCCTGTCAATCATTCATTACAAGAGAACGAGTCGCTTCTTTGCCACCGAACGCTCAAACACAAATGTCAACATGTCATTTTTTAAAAGACACATCCATGTCAAGTTAAGGATAACGTATTTTGTGTTACTTCTTAACACAGTCAGTGTTAAAAGTCTCCCTTTCCTTTTCTCCTTCTCCTCTCTTTCTCCTTCCCTCCCTCCCTCCTCCTTCCCTTTCTCCTTCCTTCCATCCTTCACTTCCTCACTCCCTCCTCCCTCCCTCCTCCCTCCTCCCTCCCTCCTTCCCCCCTCCCTCCCCTCCTCCCTCCCTTTCTCCTTCCCTCCCTCCCTCCTCCCTCCCTTCCTTCCTCCCTCCTCCCTCCCTTCTTCCCCCTCCCTCCTCCCTCCCTCCCTTCCTTCCTCCCTGCCTCCCTCCTTCCTTCCGTCCTGCCTCCCTCCCTCCCTCCTTTTCCTCCTTCCTCTCTTCCTCCCTCCCTTCCTTCCTCCCTCCCTCCCTCCTGCGCCTCCCCCCCTCCCTCCTCCCTCCCTCCCCCCCCCAGGCAGCGTCCAGGCCTCGGCGTCCCGCCCGCTGCCCGTCATCGACTGCCTGGAGGCGGAGCAGGGCTGCGGGTCGGACCCCGCCTGCGACGCGGCGTACCGCGTGCTGGAGTACTGCGCGGCGGAGGAGGCGGTGGCACCGCTGGGGCCCGACGCGCGGCACGAGTGCCTGGAGGCCCAGGGCGCCGCGCAGCAGTACCGCCCCCTGCTGGCCTGCAAGTGCCAGCGCGGCTCGCGGCGGGAGGAGCTGTGCCTGGGGGTGTACTGGACCGTGCGGTTCTCGCAGGGTGAGTCGGCGCCATCTGGGAAAAAAAAAGGGGGGGGGGGGCGCGGAGGCCTCTGTGCGCCGGGAGGTCATAGGGTCGCATCTCATCCACAAGTGCATTATGTATGTATGTGTGTGTGTGCTAGGTGGAGGGTTTTCCAGATTTTATTTTTAAATCAGGGCACTGGAACTCGAGGGCGCTTACAGAGAAACACGCCTTCGCCGATCTCTTTTACCTGCGCTTGACGCGACTGACCGGACGGTTCAGTCGTTCTCCGGCGTGAACGTCTGCCTGCGTTTCCACAGAAGGGCAATGGATTAATGGCGGGTTGTTATTCCTCCCTCAGACTGCGCAGATTTAATGTCAGTGTGAAAAGATCCCCACAGGACGAAACCCTGTGAAAATGGCGGAATTATCTGGCCATTATTACCGTTCCCCAGTCGCCTGTCTTCGGTTGTTTTGCGGATCTTCCTGACGGTGTCGTGTACGATGTCGTTTAAAATGTGTCGCTCCCTCCCCCGCCCCCGCCCCCCCCCCCCCCAGGATACGATGAGTACGAGGCCTCCCCATACGAGGACCTGGAGATGGAGCTGGTGAGGAACATCGAGATGTCGCGGATGGCCTCCATAGTGGCGGGTAAGCAAGGAATGACCCTTTCACGGACAGACCTGGGTTCCGACACGCATTCGGATTCAAGTACTTTTCTGCGCTCTATTGATCTTGCCTGGTGTAATTGAGCCTGCCAATATGACCAGAAGAGGGTTGGGGGGGGGGGGGGTTTGCACTTTTGGAGAGTATTTCATCGGTCACCAATACACCAGACAAGATCAGTAAAGCGTAGGAAAGCATTTGAATCCAAAACAAATACGGATTTGACCTGGGCCTGCTTACAGAAACGCACCATAATGACAACATGCTGTAATTAAACTCATCGCTTCATTTGCTCTTTGTGCTTTAGTGATGTTTCACATCGACTCGGCGATCTCTGAGTGGTATTGGCCAGGTCTGGCGCTGCTACTCATGTGAATCAGTAGGGTGCAGTTATGTTCTCTCTCTCTCTCTCTCTCTCTCTCTCTCTCTCTCTCTCTCGCTGTGATTCGCTCTGGATGAGAGCGTCTGCTAAATGACCAGTAAATGTAGCATAATGTAATAGTCCAACACTTCACAATGCATGGATAGATAGACAAATTATTACCGCTTTCAGATATTGCTATATATCAATATGTTGTTTTTTTAAATGTTTTTTTAAAAATATGCACTGCCGTGGAATGTATTTACTGTTACATTTTTTTAAGAGTCCACACATTGTGCAGTATACTGCAGCGCATTCTGTTATCCCTAACTCCTCACTGCACCCGTGGTGCTCCTGGGACTCTGCACCGGCGGCCTCTGTTTCTGTCTCTCATATCTCAAGGGTGTTTAATCGCTCCGTCTCCGTCTCCGATGAGTCACAGAGCTGTATTTTCTGGAATCGATGTTGCGCGGTGCGTGGGCTCGGCCTGCGCCACCGCGCTTGGGTGCACTGGGCGTGGCTATTTAGCATCGGCGTTTTCGTGGCCAGAGGCGACGGGCGCACAGCTCAAAGCGCGCGCGGCGCAGGTGGAAAATGGGCTGGACTTCGCCAAATATTTTATCGGTGGGTGTGTCGCACCTGGATTCTTGCGTAGCCAATCAGATTACCTCTTTTCATTCACTTTGAGATCCGTGCGCTTCGTGTATCTTCTGGGTCTTCTGCCAGTTTCCGTGGTCTGCCGCTGCAGTGGAAGATGAGGATAAGGACAGAACAGAACTTCTAAACAGAAGTTTCTCCCAAGACATTTTCTTATGGGAGGTGCAGAGTTGGGCTGTCATGTTTTTAAAAAAAATAGAGATGAAAATAAATAAGAGATAAATGAATGTAATTAATTCAGTTTGTTTGAATGTTCTTCCATCAGAATTAAAATAAAATATTGCCTAAGTATTTTTTATGGGCCAGTTCTAATTTCCCAGTAAACCCTTGGCCAAATAGCTTAAACGCACCATGCTACGACTAAGAAATAATGAAAAAGGTGTTTTGAAGTTTTGTTAAACAAAATAAAATCAGGGAAGATCCATAACCACACCAATGATCACAGCAGTAAAACGACTCTTACAGTATAAACCTGTTACTCAAACGAGAGAAAAAAAAACACAATGCACCATCCGCCATTAATTCACAGCAATGGCAGAATGGCTTACTTGAACAAAACTGAACTGAGTGAGCTCCTTTAGAGGGGAACAAAAAAGTGTAAGTGAAAGTGCCTTTGGGGGGTTGGAGGGCGTTTGCCGATCGCATATGTTGCAGACGACTTTCTCCTGGGTTATTATTTTGTCTCTGCGGGTAGCGTGACCCACGTATGAACTTAGCTTTTCGGCTACCTAATGACATACCCTCCGGACGGAAAAAAAAAAAAACATGGCTTGTTGTTTATCGATCTCTTTGATATTGAGTGCTGCCAGATGATGTTAAATTAGCTTGGGAGGAGATAACTAATGCAGTTAATGCATGTGGCTTGCATATGCAGTGCCGGTGCAGACTTTGGAAACGCTGTGCTTAAACAAGTTTAGTTCTCTTAAAACTTATCTGTTTCCTGTGCCCTTCTTTTGTTATTTCTTGGAGCCATTTTGTCCGTAAAATGTATTTGCACCAGTTATCTTCTTGACCATGAGAGGCAACGATGAGTCGGTAATTTGATGAAGTATACAAGCCGAGAAAAATGGTTTTCTTTATTTGCACAAAAATGATCATTTTCAAAATACTGCACAAAAAAATACATGTTTAAGCCGATTATAAAATTTCCAACAGTAAGATACATTAGACGTCTCAGTAACGCTGGCTTGAACTCATACATCTGGGAAGGTGTAATGATTATTACTTGCTTTAACGCAAGTGCTAATTATTTCTTCATTACATTTATTATGCCAAAAAGAGAAATTGCTGCAAAATATTGCCTTAGTCGTCAAACTCCATAATTAATTGGCAGCCTATCCATAATTTGTGCCAGGGCTGTAGCCATCAATTTAACTACAGGCACTTAATTAGAATTGAAATGATTGATAAAGTTGCTTTTGTCATTCTTCTCATTTACAGACAGGTGTACGAAAAAGAACAAAATAGAGTAGTAGTACATCAGCATTCACAGTGCAGTATAAGAACAGCCATAAAAAGTCCATGAACAATAAATGCAAAGTATGCATTTTTCCTGCTTGTGGGATTTATATCAAAGTCAAATTGGACAGCATATGATCCACGATAACCACTGATTGGCCTTTGAATAGGCTGTGATCCTGAGCTCATTGCACAGAAAAGCCTCAAAATTAGCGATCTGCCATACGATGGGCTGCGATCTGCACCACGCACCTGGTCTGAGCAGGTGTGTGGCGAGGGCATGAATCACAGACTTGGCTGACTTCTGCATTGCAATGAGCTGCACCAAAACTGCAGTGCGCTGCTTGATCTTTACTGACACACCCCCAGCAGCAGCTCTCCTCCCACTTCGGTGCACAACAAGTCACAAAATTTCCAAGCGTCAAAATCCATGACAAACATTTTTCACTTCACCAGTGCAACGCGTTACCACCACGCCATGTGCCTGCTGGTAAATAGACACACTGATCAGTCTCAGTTTCAGGTCACATCAGGGTCCATCTTGTTTTTCTTTTCAGACATTATCGTTTTCGTTTCATCCCTGACCTAAGCAATGCTGTCACACTCGTGTCATAATCTCTAACGGTGTCTGTGTCATGTCATCATCCTCTACTCTTTCTCCACCACCTCCCCCCTCTCCTTCCACAACTTCCCTCTATCTATCCCCTCCCTTCCTCTCTCCCTCCCTCCCTCTCTCTCCATCCCTCCCTCCCTTCCTCCCTCCCTTCTTCCGTCCCTCTCTTCCTCCCTCCCTCTCTTCCTCCCTCCCTCCCTCTGTCTATCCCCTCCCTCCCTTCCTCTTTCTCCATCCCTCCCTCCCTCCCTCTCTCCCTCCCTTCCTCTCTCTCTCTCTCTCTCTCTCTCCCTCCCTCTCTTCCTCCTTCCCTCCCTCCCTCCCTCCCTCTCTCCCTCCCTCCCTCCCTCCCTCTCAGCCTCCTCTCTCCCCCAGGACGGGCTGAACCAGTGCCTGAAGGCGGCGCAGGACTGCGGCCTGTACGAGAAGTGCGGCTCGCTGCGGTCCGAGTACGTGCTGGCGTGCACCAAGCGGGCGCCGGGCTCGGACCACTGCAACCGGCAGAAGTGCCACCGGGCGCTGCGCCGCTTCCTGGAGCGCGTGCCCGAGGCCTACAGCTTCGGCGTGCTCTTCTGCCCGTGCACCGACGCGCTGTGCGGCGAGCGCCGGCGCAAGACCATCGTGCCGTCCTGCTCCTACCAGGAGAGGGACGGCAAGCCCAACTGCCTCAGCCTGCAAGGGTACTGCATGAAGGACGAGCTGTGCAGGTCAGCGATGGGGGGGACGAGTTTTACAGGCGCGCAAACACTGGGGACGCATTTAACACGCGCACGCAAACACGGGGAAGTGTTTAACACGCGCATGCAAACACGGGGAAGCATTTAACATGCACACGCAAACACGGGGAAGCATTTAACACGCACACACAAACATGGGGACTCTTTAACGCAAGCACACAAACATGGGGAAGCGTTTAACATGCGCACAAACCTGGGGAAGCGTTTAACATGCGCACACAAACCTGGGGAAGCATTTAACATGCGCACACAAACACAGGGACGCATTTAACATGCGCACACAAACACGAGGACACATTTAACATGCACAAACATGGGGACGCAATGTGCAAATAGGACACGTTTTACATGCGCATAGCGGGGGGACATGTTTAAAGACGTACACAAACACAGGACACCTCTTGCACGTGAACGGGGGACACATTTTTAATGCGCACACATGCGGAAGGAGCATATTTTACATGTGCACAGAGAGGGATGCATTTTACATGCACACCAATGGGAGACTCATTCTACGCACAAACAGAGTGGGGTGGGGGGGGGGGGGGGAGAGTTTTAAATGCGCACAAAAGGAGGACACATACAGGCGAATAGAGGGGGGCTGTTTTTACAAGGATGCATTTTGCATATTTCATGTTTTAACCGAGGGGGGGATGCATTTCACATGCACACTGAAGGTGATGTGGGGCGGGGGGGGAGGGGGGGGGGGAGGTGGAGGAGGTGGAGGAGGTGGGACGCATCTCTTGTGAAAATAGACATTGATAAATTTCACACATCTTCCGTGTAAAAAGGGGACTCATTTCATACATACATGCAGGAACGGGAAGACATTTCGAAACACAAAGCCTCTCATTTTAGAATGCACAGAGTAACGGATTTCGGATGTGGGCTACACACAGAGGATGGCATTTCATTCAAATGCAGAGGTCGGGGGGCATTTTTCATATGCGCATAGAATGGGGAAGCATTTCATAAACGCATGCACACGGACAGGTGAGAAGGACACACTGTCCTGCTCATAAATATGAGCAAATACTACACATTCTCTCCATCCCTCTCTGCATCGCTCTTTCAAATTCACGTCTTCAGATCCAAGGCAAGAGCTTACTTATTCCTAAAAGCCAGTGAGAAGCTACAGGAAGAGATTACAGGAGACACAAAAAAAAAACAGAAAGAGAAAAGGAGAATGCGAGAGAACGAAATAAAGAGTGAGTGAGAGATGACGGCAGTTGGAGGTCTGTGGGTGTTTGAGTTAAACAGAAGCGGCTGAAAAGGGGCGTTTCCCTGGCGATGCTGCCGAGATGTTTTCGCAGATTGAGAGGGAGATCAGTGTCAGTTGGTAAAATAAAACCGTCATTAGCAGGGAGGTGGAGGAGAAGAGAGGTGAGCGGAGGAGAGGGGGGAGGGGCTTATCGTTGATGGAGAGGAGTGCGGTAGAGATTAGGGTGTGAGAGCAGACTGGGGGAGGGGGTGGGGGGTGCGAGAAGGAGAGGGGGATTTGAAGCTCGACTGTGACGGGATTTAATTTTCGGCTGAAATGAGTTCCCCCCGCACATAACGAAGCCGCCCCGCCAGTCAGCGAGACGCGGAGTGACATCACCGCTTGTCGAGTGGGGTCCGCTCGCCCGCTATCACTCTTAACCGCCATCGTTTTATTTACAGTGGACGGGGGTGAGCTTGGGAGGCAGGTAGGGGGTAAATGCGTTTAAATGAGTTCGTGTTTTTGGACGTGACACAGAGATGGTTACAGTATATCCACCATCCATCAGCAAGATACCTTGCGCAGGGCTTCATGTGAATCCTAACAGACATTAAGGCTGACTAAAATCCGATATTAATAAACACCCCGTCATTTCCTGAACCCGCTGAAGGGTATCGGTAATGCCGGCCGCCACAGTCCAGTTCAGCCCTGACAGGGCAGCCGCCGGGTCACTGTTAGCCTGCCGCTAGCTGAAGCCAAAGAAACATCACTCAGCAGCAATATTTATTTCTTCCCCTGTCTGCACATGTGTGTGTGTCCCACTCCTTGTGTGTGTGTGTGTGTGTGTGTGCGTGTTCTCTGTGTGAGGTAATACTCTGTGTGTGTGTGTGTGTCCCACTCCTTGTGTGTGTGTGTGCATGCATGTGTGTGTGTGCGTGTTCTCTGTGTGAGGTAATACTGTGTGTGTGTGTGTGTCCCACTCCTTGTGTGTGTGTGTGTGTATGTTCTGCGTGAGGTAATACTGTGTGTGTGTGTGTGTGTGTGTGTGTGTGTTCTGTGTGATGTAATACTCTGTGTGTGCGTGTGTGTGTGTGTGTGTGGTTTCTGTGTGAGGTAATAGGCTGTGTGTGTGTGTGTTTCAGGTCAAGGCTGGCGGATTTCCAGCATAACTGCCAGCCCTCCTCCCTGTCTGCGTCGGGCTGCCAGAGGGAGAGCGGGGCCGTGTGCCTGAAGGCCTACGCCGGGCTCATCGGTGAGATCACCATAGCAACCCTACGACCTATCAGAACTGGGCTTTCCCCACAAACCACCTAACCCTACGACCTATCAGAACTGGGCTTTCCCCACAAACCACCTAACCCTACGACCTATCAGAACTGGGCTTTCCCCACAAACCACCTAACCCTCTAACCCTACGACCCATCAGAACCAGGCTGTCCCCAGTAACCCCCTGACCCTCTAACCCTAACCCTACGACCCGTCAGAAACAGGCTGTCCCCAGTAACCCCCTGACCCTCTAACCCGAACCCTACGCCCCGTCAGAAGCAGGCTGTCCCCAATGACCTCTTAACCCTACGACCCAGCAATATCAGGCTTTACCCAACAACCTCCTACACCCTGGCAGTACCAGGCACAACTCATATTCCGCCAATCCCAGGTTTTCGCCTCTGTGGTTTCTGAGTATTCACCCCCCACCTCTTAACCCCGATTTATGCACTTGTCTTCTTGTAAGTTGCTCTGAATCAGAGCCTCTGCCCAATGCCAGTAATGCAACGTCATGTCATTCATTTCTGTCCCCATGTAGGGGATGTGAGTGTCTGGTCTTAATCTAAGAACCACATATTCTGCTATGCTGAAACTATGCACTGCAAGGGACAATAAAAAGCTACATTTTTGAAAATATTTTTACTAGGACACATTTTTAATCTTCCCAAGACGCTTGATAAAATACTAAATACTTTTCTATACTGTCTACTTATTTTATTTTTCTCCTGGCGTCTCAGGAGGTTAAATGAGAGGTTAACAGTGAGTCACGGTGTGCGTATCATAGACCAGACAGCGCGCGGTCTACACCACATTCTGTTCGCTGAACCCCCCCACTCCCCCCCCACCCCACCGTACCCCACCCCCGCACTCCACCCCTTACCGCAGCCGATGACGCCACCAGGCCTCACCATCAGCCGAACGTGAGGCGTGACGCTCGCGAGACCCACAATGACTCGCCAAAATCTTGCCTTTTCAAGTGCTTTTCCTGTACCCGTCCCGCAAGGAGCGTTTCACTCTGCAGAGCGCACACACTGACAGTCTCACACAATTTTTTTTTCTCCGACGTCTTAAATGTCCAGAGCTCAATCCATGTAGAGGAAAAAAACAGCTTATTCTCTCAATTTTCGATGTATTTTTTTCCACAAAAACACCTCCCGCCGATTTAAAATTTGGGACTCATGGGCGGCGCTCTACCTGTACCTGTCCAAGGAGCTCCATGACTGAAGGCCGTTCACTCACCTGTGAGCTGGAGGCTGTTTTCCACATTACAGCCCCAGCAGCGGACCTGGGTCAAATACGCATTTGTTTTGGATTCAAATCCTTTTCTACGCTTTACTAATCTTGTCCGGTGCATTGGAGCCAATTAAATGCTCTCAAAAAGTGCAAACCCCGCCTTCTGGTTGATATATCGGCAGGCTCAATTACACCAGGCAAGATCAACAGAGCACAGAAAAGTATTTGAATCCAAAAACAAATGCGTATTTGACCCAGGTCTGCCCTGTGGTATTACAGGAGAGATAACCAAGTAACGCTCGAACCTGCAGTTCTCGTCTAGCTCAGTCATTTGTAAATGTAAACGTGCCAAAGCGTTTTTAATTTGGCTTGCTCGGGTCAAAAGCAGTGAGGCTATTATCTCTAAAGACAGACTATCAGTTCAATGCTCTGCTTTTTAATCTCACCCGGAAATGCGTTTGATGGCAAACCAGCAATTACTGACGGGGTTTTGCTCAACGCGAATGAGCAATCGTTTACAGTGAAGATTACTAACGAAGCATTGCATTTCATTTTTTTTTTTTTTTTGCTGTCATTTGGAAAATGCTTTTTTTTTTTCTTTAACAAGTTAATTAGGCTAGCAGATTATATGTGTTTAGATTATTTTCATTTGTAAATATTTAGATGAGGATAACAAGATGGTGCCTTCATTTGTAAATACTGGGAGAGTGGCCTATGCTTACTGTGGGAACTGGACTTACTGTGTTCATGGCTATGAATAGCTGTAACATAATGAGTGTTGTATCTTATCGGACCTGTGTTTTTTGTAGTTGTTCCAATGACCTTTGATATGCACTTATTGCACGTTGCTTTGGATAAAAGCATCTGCTAAAAGTAAATGCAATGTTATTAATAATTGAACTTTGACCCTTGACCTCCCCTCAGGCACCATCATGACCCCTAACTACGTGAGTAACAGCAGCATGGAGGTCTCCCAGTGGTGCGACTGCGAGGGCAGTGGGAACCAGTGGCAGGACTGTCTGCGCATCCTGCACATGTTCAACGCAAACGGCTGCCTGCGTGAGTGTCTGCACAGACGGGCTGGGGGACTCCACAGACACACGTGCACACACACACACACACACATACACACGCACATGCACATACACACACTCACACACATACACACACTCATGTGCATGCACACACACGCACACACACACACACAGAATAGTACTATAATATTTTCACTAAGACACTTTAATGCTACAGTAATACTATAGCTATGATACTGTTATAATTAGAGTAATGCTATGACTTTTGTGGACAACCAGATGAGAAACAGCATGACTATTATAATAAAATTATTACCTTCTTACAATCACAGTCATGTTATGAGTAGCGATAAATGCTGTCAAGAAAATGCATGAAGTATGCAAACTCGAGCAGACTGAAGTGCAGGAGTGTGTTAGCTCTGGATTGGCTGCCTTGTTGCGTGTTGTGGGAAAGGCGCTGTATAACGATGCATATCTTCCGGTGCCCTTCCAGGGAACGCCATCAGTGCCATGGGAAGCTCGTCTCCCCGCCCCGTAGAGAGCACCCCCCCTCCACCCCCCCGCCCCTCGCCCCGCATTCAGCACGATGACATCAGCATCAACATCCTCCCGGAGATCAACACTGTGAGTATTCACTATAACACTCAACACTGCGAGTATTTACTATGACACTCAACACTGCAATCTCTACACTCACTGTAGCACTGAACACTGTGAGTATTCACCATAACACTGAACACTGTGAGTATTCACCATAACACTGAACACTGCGAGTATTCACTATAACACTCAACACTGCAATCTCTACACTCACTGTAGCACTGAACACTGTGGGTATTCACCATAACACTGAACACTGTGAGTATTCACCATAACACTGAACACTGTGGGTATTCACCATAACACTGAACACTGTGAGTATTCACCATAACACTGAACACTGTGGGTATTCACCATAACACTGAACACTGTGAGTATTCACCATAACACTGAACACTGTGAGTATTCACCATAACACTGAACACTGTGAGTATTCACTATAACATTGAACACACTGCAATCTCTACACCTACTCCAAGGCTGAACGCTGTAATCACACACACACTGAACACTGTAATCTGTGGAACACTGAGAGACACACACACACACACACACACAGCCACAACTGCACACATATCGCGGTACGCAGAGGACCGTACACAATATGCTCAAAGCAGCCCAGTTACCCTCTGTCATCTGCAACCTCAGAATAAAGGATTCAGCCCCTCCTGCCCCCCCTCCCCCTCCCCCACACCTACTCTCATAATCCCTACTTCTGTCTCATACTCTCCCTCTCTCACGCCTTCTCTCTCTCCTGCTTTTTCTCTTTCTTGCTTTCTTTCTCTCCTCACACTATCTCTCCTCTCTTGCGTTCCACTCTCTTTCCCCTCCTCTCTCCCTTCCTCCCTCTCTCTCTCTCCTTCTCTCTCCCCTCCTCTCTCTCTCCCCCTCCTCTCTCCCTCTCCCTCCCTCTCTCTTTCTCTCTCTCTCTGTGTGAGAGGATTAGCTGAAGGTGTTTGCAGGAGGCAGTGCATCAATCAGCCTGCATTAATATTCATTTATTCATTCCCATCTGTCTCCTCCTCTCTCTCTCCCTCTCTCTCTCCATCCTAATCCCTCCAACTCTCCGTTTCTCCGCTTTCCCACAATCCTGCACACCGTCCGTTTCCCCCTGTTCCTCTCTCCCTCCTTTTTTCACCTCATCCCCTCACTCACCTCCCTTCTCTTTCTTTCACCTCTATCCCTCTCTCCATCCTTCCATTCATCCTTTCCATCATTCCCCACTGCCCCCATGCTGTCTGGTCTTTTTTTTTTTTTACCTTCCTTCCCCTCCTGTCACTCATTCTCCCCACGTCTCTCTCCGTTTCTCAGGTGGAAGAGAGTGAAGAGACGGAGGAGGAGACGCAGGAGGAGGAGGAGGAGGCGCAGCAGGAGGCGGTGGACGCCGGAGAGGAGTTCAACGTGATCCCTCCTTACTCAGAAAAAGCCACGGAGTCAAACGTGGACAACGGGGCCGCGGGGGGGCACAGGGGGGCGTCCCGCGCCGCGACGTCCCTGCTACCGCCGCTGCTGCTGACCGCCACCTTCAGCTGGGGGTACCGGGGGTAGGGAACCCCCCCCCCCCCCCACCACCACCACCACCCCACACACCCCACCTCCAACACCACCTCTCCACTTCTCATACACACACTCACTCATAGTGACGGTGAGATTTGGGATAGAGGGAGACTGAGAGTGATAGAGAGAGGGAGAGTGAGAGAGATGATGGAGAGAGAGAGAGAGAGAGAGAGAGAGAGAGAGAGTTCAGATCGCAAAGGGTGAAAGGAAGAGTGCTCAAAGGCTAAAAAGAAATAGCAACTCCCCTCCCTTACCGTCCCCTACCCCTTTTCCTCCTCCTCCTCTCTCTCTCTCTCTCTCATCGCTGTCCGTCTCTCCCTCTCTCTCGCTCTCTGTCGTGAGGGTGTAGTCGTACGTCGTCATGGTTTCTGCGTTAAAGCCCCGCCCTCTCCCCGCGCGGGTCCTGTGCGTGAGAGAGCGCGGCGGGAGCAGAACGACGGGTAAATTGGCGGATTGACAACTAGTATAGGGTGAATCGATTGCCCCACTCAACCATACCACCCCCCGCCCCCCCCGCCCCCGTCCGGCATCCAAGGCTGGAGCTGGTGTCCTCCGCCTCGACGCGCTACGCCCATCGGACAAAAAGAAAAACATTTTAAAAAAGCAGTCTTGATAAATGGCGCTAACGATGAGGGTCAATAATCCATGCTCGTGTCCTGCTGTTGATGACGCTCTTAATTAGGAACCACGATTGCCCTCTGAGTGTGTTGGGAGTCAGCAGTGAATGCCAGGAAGAAGAGAGAACTTCTTCCTTCTCCATTTTTCCTTTTCTCCCCTTTTTTCTCTTCACTTTTTCTGTCTATCACTCCCTTTTTTCCTTCCTCCCTCCCTCTTTCCCTCCCTTGCGGTGTTTTTGACTCGTTTTTGGTTTTGTTTTGTACGCTTCTCATCCTTGCTCTTCCTGTTCAGAGATCCAGTCCTTTACGAGAAATATAATTTGGCCAAGTGCTGCGAAATATAAGTCCCGAGAATATAAGTAAGGAGAACATTTTTCATAAACGGCGCATATTAAAACCACAGCGCCTGTGGTTTGCTTCATATTCTTTCTGATGTGTGTATTGTGAAACATATTTCGAAATATATACGCGCAATACATGCAATATATATACTTATTGTGCGACAACTGGGGGGAAAAAAACTCTCAGAAAGTGAGGAATCGATTTCCGTTACATGCGCACGTCGTGTTTCCGACTTTCACGAAAAACAGTATTTCCTACATTTTCTCGTTTATATTTAGGCACGCGTTTCTTCTTCTTCTTCTTCTTCTTCTTCTTCCTCTTCCTCCCGAGAAGCCGGCCGCTGACAACGTAGCCCGTCCAGCCCAGAGCTCATTTATTTAGCATCAGGATGTGGTCTTTAAGTTACAGCAGCAGCTGTTTAGCTGGGCTGGTAGGAGGTGTGCGCTGCTATGGCTGGGGGGACGCGAGGGGGGGGGGGGGGGGGGGGGGCGTGAGGGGGGGGGGGAGCGAGGAGGGAATAGGTGTAAATCAAACCGCCGCCCGTTTCCCGGGTTACGCCGCACGCGCTCGCCTCATTGGCTGCTCTCCGTCGGCGTCGTGCGTCCCCGACCCCGTACCTATTAAACATCGGATGGGACGGGGGGGGGGGGGGGGGGGGACGGGGGGGGGGAATGCTCGCTGCTTTATGGCCTCAGCCGGACGGCTTCTTTAATTGAGACGCCGGGCGAGTCAGATTTTAACCACGGGCATAAATACAAGATAACGTAAAAAAAAACTAATAATAATAATAATAAAAATGCAAAAAAACTGAAAAACAATATGAGTAATAAAGCAAAAACATAAAAAATAAAAAAAGATATGGAATACCTCGGTGGACAGGTGCTGGTAGAGCTCCGGGTTCGAGAGGAAACTAATTTACCTCCTTCTGTGGCAGTTTGTTTTTTTTGTCTTGAGGGGGGAAGGGGGGGGGGGGGGGAGGGGCTGGGGGGGGGGGGGGGAGCGACGTCGCTGCTTTATTGGTGGGGAGATAATAGGTCATGGCGTGGAACATTTATCTTTTCACTCTGGCTTCTGAGGAGGGAGAAAAGAGGAGGAGTGTGTGAAAGAGAGGGAGAGAGATGGGGGAGAGAGTGAGTGAGGGAGAGCGAAAGGGAGAGACAGAGAGGGACAGGGAGAGGGAGAGGGAGGAGGAAAAAGAGTGAAAGAGAAAAGGGAGGGGGAAAGAGGGAGAGGAGAGGAGGAGACGCAGAGAGGAAAGCCCCTCTGGCTGTAGCAGACCATGGAGCCGTGCGTGTCCCTCCCTCTCTCCCTCTCTCCCTCTCTCCCTCTCTCCTCTCCTGCTTGATGAATCTTTTGCTGACGCTAATGTTTTTTCCCTCTTGTGCGTTTTTCTTTTTCTTTTGGAACTTGCAAAATTAACTTCCGTCTGGAGGGGGTGGAGGTGAGGTGGGGGGGTGGGGGGGGGGGGGGAGTTCATTGTGAGGCTTCCTTCGTCTGTCTCTCTCATTCTCTCTTATTCTCTCACTCATTCTCTCTGACTGTGATTATATGAAATACACGGAAACAGGTAATCCTCACCCTTCTCTTTCTCTCACCCCCTCTCTCTTTCAATCCCTCTCTCCCATCTCTTTCTCTCACCTCTCTCTCTCTCAATCCCTCTCTCTCTCTCCAACCTGTTTCTTTCTCTTGCTCCCTGTCTCATTCCCTCGCCCTCTCTTTCTCTCGTTCCCTCTCTCTCTCTGTTTCCCCAGAGGCCCAAGTGTTTTCCTGTGGGAGCCCCCCCCCCCCCCGCCCATAAAGACAGAGAGAGAGAGTCTGGCTTTATAAAACAGCCGAACATTAAAGAAGGGGAAATATTAGCTTGCAGAGGGGTCCCGCGGCGCGCCCCGCTCCAGGTCAGCGCTCGGCTCGCGGGAGCTAATTGAGGGGTTAATTGAGAAGGCGCCCGGGAACGGGGCCGCTAGATTAATGCTCCTGTCCGATCTCCACCCCGACGGTTATGACTGCTGTTGTTATTTTTTAATTGTTATCGCGGCCGTTTGTCGTCTGGTGACACCCCCCCTGCACCGGGAGTAGGGCCGTGAGTGACAGCAGTGGGGGGGGGGGGGGGGGGGGTGGGGGGGGGTGGGGGGGACTGGGAAGGATGTCTGCACTGCCTTGATTTATATTAAAATATCGCAAGTAAAAAAATAAAACAAGCCATGTGTAAAATAAACACAGGACAAGGAGAGCAAGGAAAGCGAGAGATTGCACAGACTGAATCCAGCACTTGTTTTATTTTCATTGGTTTTATTTTCGTGCCGCCGCGTAAAATTCACCTCAACTCCACCCCAACACCCCCCTCCCCCCCTCCCCACCCCCCCCACCCCCTGTCCTATTTAACATTGCTAATAATGTCTCTGTTTCCCTGAGCGTGCTTAAAGCTGAGATAAGCGACATTCAAGGTAACCCCCAAAATTTCCGAGGGAGAGAAAAACAGAGAGAGAGAGAGAGAGAGAGAGAGAGAAAGTAAGAGACAGAGAGAAAGAGTGTGTAGAAGACAGAACGGGAGAGAGTAATGGAGACGGAGAGAGAGAAAGATCAGAAGAGACGGAGAGAACGGGAGGGAGTAAAGGAGATTGAGAGAAAGCGTAAAAGAGACAGAGAAAGAGAGAGTAAGAGAGACGGAGAGAAAGACAGAGAGTGAGAGAGACGGAGAGAAAGGGAGAGGAAGAGAGACGGAGTGAAAGAGAGAGTGAGAGAGACGGAGAGAGAGCCGGAGAGTAAAGGAGCGATGCTGAAGGTGGCCGTGGGGGTTTCTGGGCTGCATTAGCATACTCGGGCCCCTCGGATGCGTCCTGCCGCCCGGAGCTGGGAGGACTGATGTGTTCCGCTGTGCTGTCCCGGCACGCTAAGGCCCAGAGCCGGGCGCCCCTGCGTGGAACTCAGCCAGCTCTGCAGCACACCCCATTTCCCAGAAAAACATGCGCCATCCCACCTGCCCCCCAACACCCCCCTCAGCTTTTTACTGCTCGGTCTTGTGTAGAAAAGAAAAACAAAAAAATATAAACCCGAGCACTGTATATTCCATTACATATTTAAAGCTATTTTTTCTATTCAGTGCGTCCTTATTAAAGTACAGATGTATTCCTGTTCATTATTGCTTTGTTATTATTATTATTATTATTGTTGTCGTTGCTGCTGTTGTCGTAGTAACCATCGCCATGGTCGGAACCCTGTGGTATCGCCGAACTCCAAGCCGAGTTTACTTTCCACAACCGTCTCTTGCAGGTGTATATTGTGTACATATGTCGGCCTTGCCTCTACCTGTCTACCTGTCTGTCTGTCTGTCTGTCTTTCTGTCTGCCAGGCTGTCTGTCTCTGCAGAACCCTCACCACTGTTTGTTTCCCTGGCTGATTTTATATACTCTGTGTATGTTTACAGAGGGGAAGCGAGCCTTAAGGAAGCGGCCTCCCTCTCTCTTTTTGGGTGGCTGTGGCAGCCATTTTGAAAGTGACTGATGTAAAACTCAATTTTAATTTAGGTTTTCAGGATGGCCGGGGGCAGCGATCTGTCAGAAAGTAAAAAGATTTCGTTTGGAGAAAAAAAACAAAAAAAAAAAAAAAAACACACACACACAGCCTGTCGCAAGTCAAACTTTTGAGCGTATGGGAGGGGTGCACACTGTTAGCTGGAAGTAAGCGTCAGTTTGAGTACGAGCAGACGGCTGGGGTAACACCAGCTGAGAATCCTGGTGTTTCTGTTTCCCCAAATTGTTTCAGTAGACAAGCAGATTTCAGATTTCTCACAGATAGAGTCTGGTGGAGGGTGCTTTCTTGCAAAAAGCACAGTCCCTTGTTTTAGTTTTATTTTTTTAAGGCTTCCCACAGTGCCCCCCACCCCACCCCACCCAACCCAAAACTGGACGTGACTTCCCTGACACATTGCCTGCCCCGCGCCCCCTCCCCCCCCCCCACTTTTGGTGTCAGGTTTGCTTTTTTCCGGGTGTTCGTTCGGTGTTGTTTTCTGTCCCCATGCAGAAGAAGAGAAACAACAACACTGTGTGAGACTAAAAAAAAAAACTTAAAAAAAACACACATTCAATAAAAAAGAGCAACCTTACACTTCCTTACCTGCGCTTCCTGTCTCTTTTCTGATTGGTTGCATTTTACTTAGCCGTGGCTCAGTGTCTGTGGTTCGGCATTTGACCACTGGGAGCCAAAGGCGCGACTCCAGTGTGGATCCAGCAGACGTTAGCGGTACGTTAGCCCGACAGAAAATTCTCAGAAAGAAATAAATTACTGCCTCAGAAATCAGAGGAGCCCCATTTAACATAAAGACATTTTTATAATTAAGCTTATTTCTACGTCGGCAGTGGAGCGCCAGGTGATTTAAAAAATTAAGCGAATGTGTCTCTGACTAAGAGTGGTCGATTTTAAGCGCTGTTTTTTTCTCGATGATGTGATTGGGGGCGGCAGTGTATGGCGCTGTCCTTGGTCCGAATCGAGTTTTGCACGCTCTCTCCGTGTCCACGCGGGTTTCCTCCAGGTACTCCGGTTTCCTCCCACAGTCCAAACACATGCAGGTCAGGTTAACTGGAGACTCTGAATTGCCCATAGGAGTGTGAGTGTGTGAGTGAATGGTGTGTGTGTGCCCTGTGATGGACTGGCAAACTTCTCAGGGTGTGTTTCCGCCTCTCGCCAAATGCATGCTGGGATAGGCTCCAGCACCCCCCCGCAACCCTGCTCAAAATAACTGGGTATAGATAATGGATGGATGGACACACACACGCACACATATATACGTTCACGCATTCCATATACCATCAAAACCCTTTTGTTTAAATAATTTTAAATACATATTTAATTTGCAACTCACTGTGTCCTTTGTGTTTTGACGTTGCGGTTCATTCGGGGGAGTGGCCGTGTCGTCCGGAACCCGGAGTTCCTTGTGCGAAGAGGGGGCGTGGCTCTCCGAGCGCTAACTTCGTCTAGCCGCGGGGCTAACGAGTTCTGCTTCTGCAGCTGTTCTCCTCAGCTGCGGCCGCCTCTAATCATAATTGGGACCGTAATTATCACACCCCCGATGGCACCGAGGGGACGCAATCTGCAGGTAAAGGCGGAGAACCGAGGACCGAGAGAAGGAGACGTCTGCACTTTCTTTTTTTTTGCTTTCGAGTGCTGACAACTCTCCCTGAAATCGTTCTGAAGTTCTCTCCCAGCCCCCCCCACCCCCCCCACCTCCCCCACCCCCCCCCCTCCCCAACAACCCTCTCAAGAGGTCCCATGGGTCCCAGCCAGGAATCCCATAAAGTTTAATGACTCCTCGTAAAAAAAAATAAAAATTGTTCAAATTATCTCGCCCAGATCTTTGGCTGGGGAATGGTTAACAACATGAATACCACAACAAAAAAAAACAGACATCGCGATCAAGTCTCTTCCTCTGTCTCGTCACCAATTAGTAGAACGGTGTGGCCTACTTTCTTAATTATTGCAAATGGTTTAGCTGCACTGGCTAAGCAGGCCTCGCTGGGATGCCGTTACCCACAAATGCCGGAAGTGTGACTGGAATAGGCATCTCAATATCTCCCATTATAAAAGGCAGATCACAAACAAGCAAAAAAAACCCTGCCGCATGTTGCGCAAGTACAAAAGCTTTTCTTTCATTTTTATTTGTCATTTTTCAGAGTTTGGGTAAACAAAGCACAAAGCTGAATATCAATCCTTAAATCCACTTGAATAATTTCACAGAATGTAACGTAGTGAGAATGGCAATATAAGTCTTGTTCTGGGGGCTTACACCCAGTAAATGTAGCAGAAGTGTTTTTTTTAATAATGTCGCCTATCATGCAAGGGTGGGGGAGTGGTGGAGCACTCCTGGGGGGGGGGGGTAGTTTTGTGATTCCCTCCGGGGTCACGCAGTCCCTCCAGTCACCCAAGTCTGACAGAGTGCAGCGGATTAGCCTATATCTCAGGTGCCCCGTCCTGCCTAACTGCGCATGAATAGTAACACACTCAAACACCGACTGACAGTGGACAGGAAAACAGAGGCAGAGAGAGAATTAATTTACTTATAATCATCCCGAACCTGATTGTAATTATTTACAAAAACATTTACATAAGAATGAATCACCACGTTAACATCCAATTCCTTTTGAACTTTGAGTACCTACTATTACAATCATTTTAGATAAAAAAAAAACAATTTGTTTAACATTAAAATGTAAACTTGCTCAAAAAGATGTAATGTGCGACCATAGCTCCTCGTTTGAACATGTATGGTGCTATATGATGCACATAAATGTGGTCTACTCCAATAACATGTATAAAAATAACATATAAAAATAAAAACAAACAAATACAGCAGCTTTTAGTGGCCAATCCCTGCTTCAGTTGGCAAGCCTGTTATTTGCAAAGAACAGATGGTTTAGTTTATAGGCTGATGTATTAGTTTGGTAGTTCACTTGCCACCATAACGTTGCTGTTACAGTAGATCAGTGGAAGGAAGATAAACGTGATAAACTGGACCTGGACTCAAAGCAAAGCAGGAACTACGGTATCTATTCCCACATTTCCTTCAGTTTCCAACAAGCAACACATGTAGCCAAACGACGTCACTAGAAGTTGAACTACTGTGCTTTAATTTTGAACCACCGAAAAAAAAGCTGTTTGTAAATATGATGCGATGTCTAAGAACACTTAACACTACATTTAAATGCTGTGAGATTCGTGTGAAATCCCACATAAAAATTCAAGGCAGACACGTCAGCAATACTGATGCGCAATAGGCCTACATTGCTGAACTGCGGAGGCCTTGTTCAAATAAAGAAAAAAAGAATTAACAACAGTCAAGTTCAACTGGTTGCGTGCAGCTGTGTATGCGTTTGTTTTTAGAGTGGTGAAAACATAAGGGGAAAGACTGATAATAGCTTACAACTTCTCTGACCCATTAACCTCCTCTGCTAATTCTGTTTTTGCATTACACCCACTTGAAACAACAAGTTCGTCTCCTGCGTTCGAAGATCCGTCACCTATTTATGATTCAAAACAAACGAGTAATTTGCGTCGGCGTTTCCAGCTGGCCCAAGTAACAGGCTGTGCACCTCAGATCTGTGTGGCGGTCGTTGTGTGAATATACAAATAACAACAGGCAGGCCCGCGGAGAAAAGACTCTCAAAAGGGGGGAAGGGAGGAGAAACAAAGGGCCTGTGTATGGATCAAATCAGTTACGGTCCCACAGCGGTGGATCTGCTGCTCGCGCACAAGAATGCAGAGCAGGTGGATTTTATTCTCGTGCTCAGCATTCAGCCACCCCCGCGCGGCGTCAAGCATTACTGCTGCGGCGCGCGTGTGCCCCGACTTTACTCCACGGAAGTGCTTGATAAGTGCTTATCATGGTAATTTGCCAGACAGAAGCCTACACCTGGGACGTTTTCTCTCGTATAGGAGCTGATTCGCCCACCGTCTACCGTAGTTATTCTCACTGCGCGCCGGGAAGAAAGATTAAGCTCCCCGATTCCCCCATTTCTCCCTCTCCCGTGGGAATCCATCTTTTCTTCTGACTGTTTAAAAGGAAGCCGGGCGCAGAGCGAGACGAAACGACATAAAGCTTTTAATCTGTTAATGGAAGGATCTGCTAGATAATTGAAGCACTTGGGTTATTTGCCCGTGTTCATAATGCTTCTTTAAATAATTATGATCATGATGACAACAGAGAAAATAATGCAGAATAATCATAATGCGTTTACTGATCATGCTACGAATTCATTTAAATTTCAATAGGATGGCACCACTAAGAATAAACCTGACTTTTCATCTCGGCTTTGGAGAAATCAAACTAGACAGGCAGAGAGGGAAGAAAACGAGCAAGCGTCACACCTGGCAGGACGATTGGATCTATATGATAATAGCGTGGCGCGTGAATGCGTATTTGACATGCTTTAGGCATCTCGCGCTGGCGCCCGTTCTTACACACAAAGTAGCTACAGCATTAAAAAGCCGGAAATATAGAAGACATTTTAAAACTGAAAATAAAGCCGAGGTTCTAGTATGTGTGTGTGTGTGAGGTGGAAACGGAGTATAATACCTTGACAAGAATACACTGTGACATTTTGTCTGAGCTGACAGACAGAAGCAACGGCGTCTGCTCCAGGCAGTAAAAGTTCAAGGTCTCAGGACAGCCAGGTGTGGCTGAGGAAGAAGCGCTCGCGTGCTCTCCCCGCGGCCTACCTGCCATCTTTCGGCGTTATAACCTTGACCCACTCTTAACGGGTGAGTGAAATTACTCCAAACATCTATGTCACAAATATTTGGTGATGAAATGACTTATCAACGGACCGGGGTAGAAGAGAGGACAATGGTTTGGGGTGGAATTTGAACGTTATTTCACGCTGCTATAAATCAAATGTTGCACATCTGATAATCAGATAGTGACATGGCAATTAAGATAATTGTACATTCTAGTTTTTCTCCATGTAGGGGCTTGTAGTATTTTCGTTTGTCTATTTACATATTATAAACCATGTAAAAATAAAATGATTAATAACTATCCTCATTTACACATTTACTGTTTTAATTACAGCATATGTTTATGGAGTGTGCTCACTATAATCTATTGATTGCATAAATGCATTCTCTGAGTATGCTGGTTCTTTATTAATTTATATTAAATTAATTATATCAGGCTCTTGGTATTCAACAGGCTAAAGCACCCTATCACTTGGGCCCACTAACTCTGTGGCGATGTTGTGTTCATTCAGTCACTGTAGTGAATCATGGTCAGTCCTGAATGATAAATTGAAGAAATCTGACCTCGAAAACATTTAATCAATCTCTAAAAACCCATTTACTGCATTTTTATTAAAAAAACGTGGCAAAGCCCACGTTTGATGCTCGTCGTCCGCTATATATTTTTAGAACAGAATCGATAACAGGTGGAGCATTTTTTTTTGTGTGTGTATCTTTCCCTTTTTAAAAAAAATAAAAATTTCAGATCTGAAATTAAACGCTGTAAAGTTCACCCGAGTTGTTCTGCGCACATTTTTCGAGCAAATTTCAGTTTAATTCCAGTCACAATCGAGCTAATTAAACGCAAAGTGCTCGGGGAAGCCAGGTGGCTCTTCCTTTGATGACACTTGAAACAGCGTGGCTGTTAGTGCTGGTTGGGAAACTGATGCTTGCAGTTCTGAGGTTTGTGCGTTTGATTCCCTGGTGGGACAGTGCCGTGGGAACTGTGAGCACCGGACGTAACCCGAAATTGCTTTGAGGGGCTGTGTGCATGGAGGCCTTTTTTGAGAGGGGCACAGGTGCTCAAAGTGAGAAAAGGGCACACCGACCTAAACAAAAAAAAAACTGTTTTGTATTACACCCAGGTATTGTGCAGAATGCATTTTACATAAATGAATGACTCGATGAAAATTAATGACAGAAACAACAATAATACACATGTACTTAAAAAAAAAAATCAAATCAAAGGGGTGCATCAGGCATGTGGGCCAAAAGGGGCACCTGGAAACTCCCCCCCCCCCCCCTTCCCCCCCCAGAACATGCCTGCTGCTTGGTAAATGTAAATGGATTGATTGTGAGCTGTCTAAGTCCTTCCAGGTATGAGCATCGTACAGTATGCATGATTGGCTATAGTGTTTCCCAAGGGGGGGGGGGGGGGTTGAGTTGGGGGAATCGTTGTATTTATCTTGCACCTGTGACACCTGCGATGCTCAGGTAGACTGCAAAGGGAGGGCAAGTAACATTCTTTTTTAATGGAGGCCACTGCAGTGGTAATCTTAGCTCAAAAAAAATCTTGATATCCCAAATTGGGAGGAAAAACAAAAAAGAAGAAGAAATCTTGGTTCATAAAAAAAAAAAAAAAAATACTAAACTGGATTTGAAATCCCATGTCCTTGCTGTGAGCATGTTCTGAGAATGTAAAATAATTGAACGGTATTGTGATCGTTATGTCCGTTTAATTAAGTCCCAGGCCAGAACGCAGTGTGAACTCGGTGTGGCCTCTGAAGTGTTGGCCTTGTCCAGTCTAGTGTTCTGGCCCTCGTCAGAGCGTGGGGGGCCAAACAGTTTTATTCTCTTTATTGAAGCTGATTGCCCACTGGTATCCACGTGTGTGATTTATGTGCTTTAGTGTTTATTTATGATGTATTTCATTGGGGGAACACCGACTGAAATTAGAACTGTTTGTGTTTGTCTCTCTGTCTACCCATCTCTCAGTATAAGAGTTAAGGTATGTGTGTGTGTGTGTGTGTGTGTGCTTGTTTGTGTGTATACCACTCACGCATTTGTGCATGTGTGTTTGGAGAGTGGAGCAACAGCTTGGTTATCTCAACCTGCAGATCCAGGTTTCCTTCCCTCTCTCTTTCTGTCTCTCACTGTTCCACACACACACACACACGTATGCACACACACATACACACACTCACAGAGTAAAGTGAAATAACTTTAATAGATAAAATGGGAGAAATTAAATTCAGCAGCAGGTGAAATGGAAATAAATAAATAAAGAGAGAGTGAGTGAGTGAGAGAGGGAGGGAGAGAGGGAGAGGCAGCAGGCGGCTTAGCTTTAGAGAGTAGAGATAAAGCCCCAGGGCTCTGGAGGAGGTGATACCGTGGCAGATACTTAACCTCCCCCAGCACTGTGTCTGCACCACAGCCTCAGCGTGAGGGATGGACATGAAGGCCTGGCAGCTGCCATTAATAACATGGCTACACACACACACACACACACACACACACATGCACACACACGCACACACACACATACACACGCACACATGCACACACACACACACACACACACATACATACACACGCACACACACACACACACACACATACATACACACACACATGCACACACAGACACACACACACATGCTTGTAACCCTACACACGTATCCACTCACCCCCCCCCTAAACACACACACGTGTACCCCCTCATTCCCCCTACACACACACACATACCCCCCCGCCCCCCCCCTCCACCGCAGACACACACACACACAGACACACACACATCGCTTTCCCATAAGTCATGGCAAATGCATTAATTCTATGCAATCTTGGCAAGGCTTACGTTTTGTGCGAATCTATAAGAACAGGTTGTTATGGTGCTTGTTAAAAATAAATAAATAAGTAAATACAAATCTCCTGATGCTCTTAGCAGACATGCCTCAGCCATGCAATTCCAGCCACGTCCTCCTCTTTCACAACTTTTTCCTTTTTTTTTTTTTGGTGTAAGTTTTGTGCTGATGCTGGAGAGATTACGGATTCTTGGAACTTTCCGGAATCGGAAAACCCCGACCCCATAACAGACTCTGCCGTTCCGCGTGTATTCAGATGGATGTGTCCCCCCCCCCTCGCTTCTCCAAGAATTTACTGGGGAGATAAATTATTAAGGGGGAAAAATCCCAGGTTAATGGGCAGCACTTGAGTTGTGAAATTTCCAGTACTGGCGATGGGGTGGCTGACGGTTTCCTCAAATGAAGGCCGTAATTCAGTTCAATTCAATTTATGTTGAATGGCGCCTTTTTTTTTTAACAGAGGACTGTCACAGAGATACTTTACGGAGAAACAGAGGGAAAATTGGAATCAGAAGCCGGGCCTGAAACCCCCCCTTAAGAGCAATCAAGCGAGGTTAAGAACTCCCCAGTGGGGAGAAAAACGCTGAAATGGTGGTGAGAAAAAACTCCCCAATGGGAAGAAATCTTGAGAGGAACCTGGTTACGCAGGTGGAGCTCATCCTCTGCCGGCCAGCCTGGTGTAATGTAGGGGTGGAATGGATGGTAACAAAGGGTAATGAGGCATCTATCCTGATAAAAAAAAAAATCACACGGGTCGAGCTGGTAAAAGGCTCACTCTGAGGTGTTCAGCTAGCTGGTAGTCGGAAGTTTGAACGAAGAGGTGTACGATGAGCAGTTCAGAGGGGCGGGGTGATTGATCTGTGGCTTCAGGTTGCGTCGAGGTGTGGGCTTGATCCTGGGGAGCGACAGGTTACTTGCAGCAATGTAACGGGACTTGGGGACCCCTAGCAATGGACACGAAACTAAGCCATGGCATATTATTATTTTTCGATTTCCCATATACATTGAGCGAGAGGCAGGAATACACCCAGGACAGGCCACCAATCTAACGCAGGGCAGGTGACTCATCAGTACGGGCCGTGACTCATCAGTACGGGCCGTGACTCATCAGTACGGGCCGTGACTCATCAGTGTGGGACGTGACTCATCAGTGTGGGCCGTGACTCATCAGTGCGGGCCGTGACTCATCAGTGCGGGCCGTGACTCATCAGTGCTGGCCTTGACTCATCAGTACGGGCCGTGACTCATCAGTGCGAGCCGTGACTCATCAGTGCGAGCCGTGACTCATCAGTGCGGGCCGTGACTCATCAGTGCGGGCCGTGACTCATCAGTGCGGGCCGTGACTCATCAGTGCGGGCCGTGACTCATCAGTGCGGGCCGTGACTCATCAGTACGGGCCGTGACTCATCAGTACGGGCCGTGACTCATCAGTGCGGGCCGTGACTCATCAGTGCGGGCCGTGACTCATCAGTGCGGGCCGTGACTCATCAGTGCGGACCGTGACTCATCAGTGCGGGCCTGGACTCATCAGTGTGGGCCGTGACTCATCAGTGCGGGCCGTGACTCATCAGTGCGGGCCGTGACTCATCAGTGTGGGCCGTGACTCATCAGTGTGGGCCGTGACTCATCAGTGCGGGCCGTGACTCATCAGTGCGGGCCTGGACTCATCAGTGTGGGCCGTGACTCATCAGTGTGGGCCGTGACTCATCAGTGCGGGCCGTGACTCATCAGTGCGGGCCGTGACTCATCAGTGCGGGCCGTGACTCTTCCGTTAGGAAAGCGCTGGAGTGAGCCACAGGTGCTCTCACAGCTCAGGCTGCTTTGACGCAGTTATTTACTTTTTTTACCGCAACACTGACTGCGTTTCTAATACACCTGCAGCGCCCACAGCCTTACCGCCAACTGCACTCATCCATACGTGTCCCTCTCTCTCTCTCTCCCCTCTCTCTCCCTTTCCCTCTGTCTCTTTTCAACACTTCTCTCTCTCTCTCTCTCCTCTTTTCAATCTGTCAGCCTCTCTTGCGTGCTGCCTCTTTATTTCTCTCCTTCTCCTCCATAACTCTCCTTTTCTCTGTTTACCTTTCCCCCCATCCGTCTCCCGATTCATCAATTGGATGCGTTCTGGCATCTCTCTCTCTTTTTCTTTCTCTTTCCTTCACCCCTTCCACCTCTCTCCAACTCCTTTTATTTTCTCCCTGGGGGGTGGGGGGGGGGGGTCACCTGTCTCTGAGGCCCCCGGCTCTCTCTCTCCATCTGTCAGCTCCAATCTCTCTACCCTTCCCTCTCTCTCTTTCTCTCGCTCTCTCTCTCTCTCTCTCTCTCTCCTAGGTGCGTCAGTGGCATGAGTAACAGACATGTTCAGTGCTGAAAGTGTGACACAACAACGCATCAGTGCTCTCTCTCTCTCCCCCACCCTCTCTCTCTCTCCCCTACCCTCTCTCTCTCTCTCTTTCCCTCCTGTTCTCTCTCACTCCTCTCCTTCCCTCTGTGCTTTTTTGCTTCTTTCCCCCAGAAAACACATTTTTTTCTATGTGTGGTTAAAGACCAGTATCTCTCCATCTACATCGTTACCACTCTCGTTCTTCTCTCTCTCTCTCTCTCTCTCTCTCAGTATTTTAAAACGAGGTATGACGTGCCAACGTGATAGAATCTGGTGTAGCAGGTTAATTGTGGTGGTTGGTCATAGTAGTGGATTTCTTTTTCTTTTTTTGGGGGGGTGGGGCGGTGTGTGGTGGGCAGGGTTGGTTTTGGGTATGTAAACAGGGGGTTGGTGTAGGTTTTAAGGTAATTTTAGAAAGTTTCTGTGTTTCCATAAAGGAACGTAAAAAAGTCAAAAAGTCTCTCTTCCCTCTCTCAATCCATCTCTAGTCTTTATGTCTGCGGAACGCACAGCTTGGATTGCCTTCTGTTCTGGAATGGGGTGTGGCTCACGGCTGTTTACCCCTTTATTTATGCGCTTCTTTCCTTCGGTCAGTGTCTTTCTCTCTGGCTCTCCTCCCCCCCCCCTCCCTCCCTCCCCCCCTCCCTCTGTCCGCCTCGCCCGCCCGCTCGCTCTGTCCAGTCCAATTGAGTTCATATCGAATGGGCTTTATTGGTACAATAAAACCTGCTCCGATATCTGTTGCCGAAGCACTCCAAATGCATTAAGCGGCATTACTTCTAAAATAACAGCAGTTCACCTGTCAACAAGACTTAGGTGAACCCCAGAAGGCCTGGCTCTCCTTGGACCTCAGGAAAGGGAGAGAGAGAGAGAGAGAGGGAGAAAGAAAGGGAGGGGGAGAGAGAGAGAGATCGAAATAAATGCCAAATAAAACTTGCTTTTGGTGCCACTCTACATCTTTTTTTGTGTTTATTGGGAGAGGGGTGAAGGTGACCGTTCTTTGTTTTTTTTCTTTGTTGTTGTCAGTGACACTATGTTTTAATGCTTTAGCAACACGTCCTCTTGACTGTGCGAATAAAGCTTGTTTAAAATTGAATTTTATTTTTTTAATTGAATTGAATTGATAGAGAGAGGGAGAAAGAGAGAGAGAGAGAGGGAGAGATGATGTGATGTGCACCACCTA